>NW_006286972.1:260520-265273 GCF_000327345.1 Myotis davidii | reverse complement strand
ATTTAGGCATTGAATGCAACAACAATTCATGTGACATGTTTTACCTGAACATCTAGGTTCTATCTTTCTAACATCCTTGCTTTTTTAATTGGTAATCAATTTCCAACCTTATTAATCATCTTTCACTTTGCATTATCTCTGAGGCATAGGAGGTCATCAATAATCATTTTATTATTAACGAACATCATTTTGCTCTACCATAGTACTTTATTTAGTATTGTATGTTTTCAATGCTAACAACAAAATCTGCAATACCAAATTTTTACTAGGTAAAATGTTTTAAATTATTTGTAATTAACTTTTAATTTGGAGACTAAACAGCAACAAAAACCAATATATAAGAGCTAAAGAAAAATGCAATTTGTTTAATTATTAAACAAGAAATATTAAAAGAAAAGCTGAACATGCTGTTATTCTAATTAAATGTCTTTTCTCAGATTGTAAGTTGACATGATTTTTCCTACTCCAGAACACGATGATGATGATAATTCTGCATTATAATAAGTTACCTAATTAAAATCAGGAATTATATTTAGAAGTATGAAGTAATCTAAAATATGTTCCTAACATATTTTAGCTCTGGAAGTGCCAACAGTTTTATATTAGTTTAAATTTTCCACTTGTTCATTGTATGACCTTGGGCATGTTTATTATTGTCTCTAAGTCTCAATATCTGTTTTTGTAAAATATGAGGATACCTATAGCTATCTCGTGGGGTTTTATGAAGATCAGTGAGATTATCCATGTCAAACATTTATAAGCCTGATATATAGACACTGTTCTCTAAATGATAGATATTGCTATTGTCATTACTAGTATAATGCTATAATTAATAGTAATAATAAATTATATCATAGCTTTAATATTTCAATATCAAATTTAATCATGAGTAGTACGTGAGTCTACAGGGTGTATGGAATGTTAAAATATGAATAAAAAGCCCACTGGGTCCAGAATATAAAGAGGTAGAAGAATAATTGTGTGGCATGGCAAATGGAAGATCTTCCAAAGCCTTTGGGACCATGGCAGAAATGTTGCTACTGAGAATATGAGAAGCCAACTTAGAAATTTGAGGCTGGGTTAAATCATAATCAGGTTTGATTTTTAATAAGAAACCCCTTTGTAGAATGAATATAGATGATTGAGTGAGACTAGAGTGGAGGGGGTGGTGTTTAAGGGCAAGGGAAATAGTAGAACTAAATTATCCAAATTTTTCCTTTTCCCTCAGATTCTATTGTTTGATTGATACTAATAATTGATGTGATAATCTTCTGTGCTTATACAGACTTGTAGATGGAGATCTACTTTTTTAACATTTGACACAAAATAAAAAGCACTTTAAAAATAAAGACATAGCTATGTGGATATAAAGAGATAATTTTATGATATTATTAAACAATAGAGTGAGAAAAGCTCAAATATATGATTTCGATCTTTGATTCTGCACATCCCATGTATATGTATAAATTAGCAACTAAATCAAGGAATGATTGCACATTTCATTTTAATGAAAATAGATATTAACAAATGAATTTCATTAAGTAAATTAAAAATAAACTAATAAATTATTAATTCTTATTTTAGAAAAAGAAAATATGAACTAAAACATGGAAATAACATGATGGTGTGAAGTGGAAGGACAATATAAATCAAAATAAAAAAGATATCAAATCATTATTGATAAAGACTTATATAACTAAAATAATTTTTCATTATTATTAGAGCAAAAATTTAATCAAGGAATAAATTAGAGCTCTTCAGCATGAAATGAGAAATGTGATAGCAAGGACAATAAAACTGCTGAAGTATTAAATGAATATTTCCCAATGTATTTATAAAGAAAAGCCTTAATGGGTCAAGAACTAGCAATTCCTAATTCATATATATTTTCCTAACTATTAAAAGGTCAGTATTTTAAATGAGCTTTCCAATTGGCCATCAGCAAATTTGATGATACTAATAATTAAAATCCTTATGAATTTTACTGATTCTATCGGTCTTCCGATTTTTATCAAGAAGTCTTAAAATATAATGAGAGATTTAGCAAAGGCTTTTTAAAAGCCTTAATTAATTTGGCTGTTAATCCTAGCAAAGTAATTTTAATCATTGTTTTATGATCTGAATAAATAAAAAAGCCTAAATAGTTTTTATATGTTTTCCCCCCCAGTTCATTTAATCACTTTTTTCAATGACATGCAATGCATTTGCATTATAGACAATGGAATAATTAGGGGAAAATATGTAGAGAAGACATATATCATCAACCCTAATGGATCTATCGAGAGAGATCCATTCATAACGTAGCAAATAGACATGCACACATCGTGCCATAGAAGCAAAGACTTCAAGGAAAGTGGTACCTTCTGATTAGGGCAGAGCAATAAAATGAGATGTTCATGAAGAGTTCAGAGTCCCAGTCGTATTGCCATTTTGTTTTTAAACCCTAACAGTCTCCAGGGAGATGTTTCGAAAAGTTGGACAAAAGGAGGTTTGGTGAAAAAATGGTACCTGGAGAATCAAAGCACAGAAAAGGAAGTAAGAAACTTAAAATACATATTCTGGTCTCTCAAGTTTCTTCTGGACAAAGAAGTTAAAGTTTCTGGTGGACGGTGATTCTGAAATTACTGAATGGAGTCACCTGAGGTTTCAGTTATACAAAGTGTTATGAGATATAAGTCATAGAAAGTGCTGCTTTAGAAATGGGTCTCCATCCCCACTTATGTATGGGACAGGGCAGCAACATCTAGTGTGAAAACAGAATGAGAGTAAATCAATAGCAAAGCAATGGCAGGGCAGTGGAACTGAGAAATCCTGGTGGAAGAGCAGGGCAAACTCATCCCAAAAGATGGCACCAGCAGCCCAAGTAGTGATGAGATTTAGGCATGGATTCTACACAGGTGCTCAACGATATCATGGGCTGAAAACTGAATTTTGTATGAGATTTTCCTCCTTGGACACATAGAAAACATTGGGGGATGTGGTGGAATTGCAGTTTTATAGTTTTGAAGGTGGGGATATTAAGCTAGTTAATTTCTATCATTAATACTACACAGGAACATTGGTATCTTGGGCTGAGAATCTGAGCTTTCTTTGCTTTTCATGTAGAAAATTTGGAAATTAGCACTAAACCTTTATATTTTAGGCATAGTTCCCCTGAAAGAAGAGTTTGAGGAATAAAATGTATACACTACCACTTTATTAGAAAACTTAATCACTTGGAATTAGCAATGGAGGGGTGAGTTTTTATAGAAAACTAAAAACTGTAGTTTTTAATTTTCTTAGCCAAACTATAAAAGCAGATATTGTTACAAAAAGAGGAAAACAGAAGCCCGAAAGACCTATTCTGAAAGGGAAGCATTATACAGTAGATATAGAGGAACACCAGTTCTATATTTGCTAATTTACTTAGGTTTCAGTTCATTTGACCCTTGCAGGGAGTATAGGGGGGATATATTGTCTTGGTAGGAGATGTAGTACTAAATATAGCTAAAAGCTTACTTTAATGCAAACATAAAAATAATTGATGGCATCTAAAGCACATAACTTCAAGCAAAATGCACAAGCTGGAACATGTAAAGAATGCATTGGTCTGTGTATATACAAAGTATTTTCCTGCCTGGAGCAAAGAGACAAAACTGATCAGTGCTTAAAAATATTTTATTTTCAGATTATTATTTTGTTGTAACTTTATTTTTTCCATACTTTTAATTTTTTTCTTTATTGATTAAGGTTATTTTAATGTAAAAAATCTATTGTGTGTTAGAGCAATAGTATCAATTTAGAGAAATAGAAGCCTGGCAGGTGTCGCTCTGAGGTTGAGTGTTGACCTATGAACCAGAAGGTCATGGTTGATCCCAGGACAGAGAACATGCCTGGGTTGCGGATTTGATCTCTGAAAGGGGGCATGTAGGAGGCAGCTGGTCAATCATTCTCTCTCATCATTGATGTTTCTATCTCTCTCCCTTCCTCTGTGAAATCAATAAAAATATATATTTTTTAAAAAGAAATTAAAGTGTCAATAATATTGCTAGATATGTCTAGAAAAGCCAGGAAAGATAATTCCAATAATGTCCATCGCTTGATGCAAAGTTTACTTAAAAGTCAAGATTAAATAGGGTAGATAATTCTTTTTAAAGCAGTATATCTAACACACGAAAATTAACTATTTAGATTCTGGGTTTGCTAAGAAACTGGTAGAAGAAAAATCTGCCTAATGGGCCAATTAAAACCCATGGCATGGACTTTTTTCTTTGCCTCTCTAACACTCTTCTACCTCTGTAGTAATTCAATTTAAAATCCCTGGATGTGCCAGGCAAGATCAAAGTCAAGGCCCGTTGCATGTTTGTATGTGGAGGGGGAACATCATCTGAATACGATTAAGAGAAGATATATGACAAATCCAAATTTAAGACATTCTAAAATATTTACATTAACTAGATTAAAAGCATATGGTGCCTATCTTTAGGTGGATTGATGTACAAGCAAAAAAATAACCATATAAAAATAGACTCAGTTTAAGATACAAGGGAAGGGCAATGGTAATTTTATTTCCTAAAACCTAATTAAAAATATTAATCTTTCGAAAAGTGTCTATTTAGGTCCTTTGTCCATTTTTTTGATTGGATTATTTATCTTCCTTTTGTTAAGTTGTATGAGTTCCCTGTAAATGTTGGAGATTAAACCCTTATCAGAGATAATATTGGTAAATATGTTCTCCCATGCAGTGGGCTTTCTTGTTGTTTTGTTGATGGTT
>NW_006286972.1:250940-260477 GCF_000327345.1 Myotis davidii | reverse complement strand
GGTTCAGGCCGATTTCTGGCTCTCTATTCTATTCCATTGATCTATATGTCTGTTCTTGTGCCAGTACCAGGCAGTTTTGAGAACAGTTGCTTTGTAATTTAGATTGCTATCTGGTATTGTGATCCCTCCAACTTTGTTCTTGTTTCTCACGATTGCTGTGGCTAATCTGGGCCTTTTTTTATTCCAGATGAATTTTTGGAGAGTTTGTTCTAGGTCTTTGAAATATGCTGTTGGTATTTTAATGGGGATTGCACTGAATTTATAGATTGTTTTGGGTAGTGTGGTCATTTTAATTATGTTGATTCTACCAATTGATGAACATGGTATATTCTTCCATTTGTTCATGTCTTTTACTATCTCTTTTTTCAGCATCCTAAAATCTTCTGAGTACAGGCCTTTTAGCTCCTTGGTTAAATTTATTCCTATGTATTTTAATGGTAAATGGGATTGCTTTTTTAGTTTCTCTTTCTGTGAGTTCATTATTGGTACATAGAAATGCCATAAATTTCTAGGTGTTAATTTTGTATCCTGCTACATTGCCAAATTCATTTATTAAGTCTAGTAGTTGTTTGATGGAGTCTTTGGGGTTTTCTATGTACAATATCATGTCCTCTGCAAATAAGGACAGTTTTACTTCTTTTCCAATTTGATGCCTTTTATTTCTTCTTGTCTGATCGCAATGGCATAACCAATGGATGCAAGAACTGGGGGGAGGAGGGCAGTGAGGGCATGTACTGGGGGATAGAGGAGGTGGGGGAGGCCAATGGGGATAAAAAGAGACATATGTACTACTATTTGTCATACTTTAAACAATAAAATAAAATTTAAAAATTATTAATCTTTCACTAAAGGAAACTGAACAGAGCTGGGCTTCTTAGAACTCAAATTTTATTTATAAAGTTATAATCCAGAAAACTTTGGCTTAAATGTACTATGGATAACAAATTTGGAAGATGTTATAATAGTTTTTAAGACTTTTAATTGAGGCAATATATTTTAATTTCCATAAAAAAAATCATATTGTTGACTTTGAGATACAACCCATTCTGAAGTTGGAACTTCATTAGTTCATAGTTTCTATTTATTATAAAACTAGAGGCCCAGTGCATGAAATTTGTGCATGGGTAGAGTCCCCAGCAGCTGCAACCATGGGTGCCTCCCTTCCCCCTTAAAAAAGAAGAGGAATGTCTCTATGGCCCAAGTCTGAATATACCACTTTAAGTGTTACTTTGCAGGCTGGATGTGGGCCTGAGGAAGACACTTTTAATTGTCTGGTGAACTGTCATAACTACGGAATGCTCTTGGAGCTAAAATATCTTTCCTAGGAGTAGATACATGTGGCTCTTTGTTAGAGCCAAACATCTCTTAGTTATGGCATTGTTGTCATGCCCAGTGGCTAGGCTGCCACATGGACACTCTAAAGGCAATAGCGTCTGAGGTCATGTAACACTCAAAGCAATGAGGTTCCCATGAGTGTGGCTGAATGTCTGCATTTTTCGAAATGTTTTTTGTGTGACAAATTCTGTGCAATGCAGAATTCATTTTTTTAAAAAAAATATATTTACAAATTGATAAAAATCTATAATAAGTTATTCTAGCTTGTGGTCTTTCCAAGGATGCTTCAGGTTAGGTAAATTTGGTCCTGGACCAGTATGAGCAGGTTTTGTCAGGCAGTAATCTCACTTTGCTAGGGGCTTAAGTCTGTATGGTGTAAGTCATACATCATTGTATGCCAATGAGCATCTCTTACTCCACACTCAGTGATGTCATATTGGTAGTTTAAAATCCGCGAAGGTGAGAATACATGCACTATGCAAATTGAGTATAAATCAGAGCTTAATTTGATGCTTGGTTAAGTGAGTGGAGAAAATATTAACAATGTATATTAAATTTCATAGTGAATAGCAAAAAAATTGAAAAATATATACTTTAAGTATTCAAAGGCTATTATCCACTTCAACAAAGGGAAACCATTCATGTCATTAAAGAATGAAGAAGTTCTGACATATGTTTTTGTTAATTTACTTTTGTCATACTCTTTAAAATAAATACAAGTATCAAGAATGCAACTATTAGATAAGTAGAGATATAAGGTTGTACTGAAATCATCCAAGCATGGTGATATTTCCTTAACTATCTGGAATTTACAATAAAAAGTATTATTTATGTTAGCATTTGTAAATTATATGCTATGCATAATTTATATTAGTAAAATTTGTAGTAAGTTATGTAGTTACACATATCCATTCTTTCTTGGTTGGTGAACTGGTTGTGAAATCTTCTCCAGTACATCAGTGTCCCCTTGTTTTATTGTACATCGCTACCTAGGCTGGGAAAAGATTGCCTATCATTAATATTAAGATTCTACAGTGAGAAAATATAAGAGGAGCAGCACCTTCATTGCTATTTGTTTGCCACTGAAAAGACCCTGATGCCATTTCCTAGTCTATGGATTGATAATAAGACCTATTGTACATGTTTATTGAGACTGAATATAAAACAGTAAACATATCTAGCACAGGGCCAGTGATAAAATAAGTGTTTAGTATCTTTTTTACACACATCTCACTAAGACAATAATGACAATAAGAATATATGCTTTTAGATCCCTTTATTAATATTCTAAATACACACAACAGCTTTAATGCTCATAACAACTTTATGGCTTGGTACTATTATTGTCCATATTTCACAGATGATTAAATTCATATTTTGATATTTAAATATCTAGATGTAACTTATAAGGTATTTAATACCAAATTGGTAACAAGGATAATACTCAATTTTACTTAAGATTAATGATGAGACACTTTCCAATCTCACTACAACAAGTAAAGAGCTCATTGCATAGCGTGAGGTTAACATTGAACAGAGGTCTCAGCACATTGACTTAAAATAATAAGCTAGAAAACTGACTTCCTGTTAAGAACTCAGTAGACAAAAACAAAACAAACAAACAAAAAACACCTTAATTTTCTTCTAGGCTCATTAAAGGGAAATTTCCAGGTGGTGCCATAATATTTTCCATTTTAAAGTGAAATGATTTCTACTGTAGAAACAGCAAATATAAAGAACAGATTGATGTCACATTTTAAAGAATTTTATTGTTGTTACTGCTTGATAATTTTAGTGGAATGATAACAAAATGCCTCTAATCAGTATGATACTTAACCTAGATTTGAGGCTTTCTCAGGAAGTTGCCTTTATGTTAAACGCAAATTTCATATAATTCAAATTGTTTCTGCACAATGTCTCTAAAAAATCAAGTTCACAACATTTCCCTGAGTAATTTGCTTATCTTTAAGTTCATATGGCTGTCCCATCAAAACATGATACTGAGTGGATTTTTGGCAAATTATCAATAATCACAATTTCAAGACTGCATTAAACTTAAGAAATTGTGTGTCAACACTTCAATAATCAGGATAAATATTGGTGTTGTTTTTTAAATGAAGTGACATACCAATGAAAATGAAGAGAGTGTCAAAGTAGTTTTAAAAATTAAAATATTCAACTATATGCTGTCTACTAGGAAACCACTTTAAATACAAAAAGCTCTATATGTTACATGTAAAGAAATGCAAAATTAATTACATATAAGATGAACAACAGAAATTTTAAAAACTTACATTAGCACTTATAATAGCATCAACCTGTATAACATGCATTATGATAAATTTAACATAACCTGAATACTGAAGACAAAATATTGAAACCTTGCAACCAACAGAACATTGCAGTGAAATATTAAATACCTAAATAAATGGAGGATGTTCATGGGTAAGAATGCTCTATATTTATAAAATGTCTTTTTTTCACAGTGCAATGTATAGCTTTTGTACAATCCCAATGAATATGCTAGCAGATTTTTTTTTTTAATGGAAATGTTTAAACTAATGTCAAATTTCTTATATTTTTCCTTTAAGGGAAATGGCCTTTAAGAGGTCACTACTGTAATTTAGTCTGGGACAAGGCATTTTATGGGAAAGAACATAGTTATTTACTTTTTTAGGCTACAATAAAAGTAAGTACTGATCGATAAAGAGTCATTAGATTCTTAATGAACAATAGATTCTTGATGGAAAGTGAAGTAGATTACTGTATTTTCACACACAAAAAACTTTAACATTTTTAAGACAAGTTTTTCCCAGATTGTGATTTGTATTAGATTGTCTTGGAGCTCTTTTTTAAAAATAAAAATAGATTGTATCATGAAATATAGAGTAGCCAAGGTCAGGGATTCGGGTAAAGTTCAAATACAAAATGAGAAAACATGGGGAGGGGGGAAAGAAGCAGAAATATGGAAAGTGAATAATGAAAAGCCCACTAAATAGTTGAGCTGCTTTGGGATACTCGGTAACACTTAGCATTTTGAAATGTTTTGGATTGTTCTGAGTTAGAGGTGATTGACAGTTGCATTCTTCCATGGTGCCCTGATGGGGCACTACTCCCCCCCGCCCCTCCCCCAGAATCCCTCACCCAGAAGCAGAATCTCATAATTCCTTGAATTTTCACTCCAAGAACTGGTCCTTGAAATAAGGCAGAGAATGTATGGCTTGGCTATCCAGATTTTAGTATGCAGTGTTAAAATGTCTTAAATTAGTTTTCCGATGCTTTTAGAGAGGACAGTTCGATAGGATTCCCACCACTTCATGATTCCGGTAGACAGAACTACAGACCGAAACGAAAACAATCTTCCCGAATGTCAATGATAAGTGGAAAAACCATCACGTTTGTAATTTTCATTCCAGATACAATTTCAGTGCAAAAACAAGTCACTTGATCTCCTAAAACCAATAATTCATCAAACGTGAAAACAGTCCCAAGCTCACAAGGACTTGTTAAATGGAAAAATGCACCTTCCTACAATCTGAAGGAAAATAAAATTAAAAACAACTTGTAACATATAACACAGTCAGTAACCTTCCTCCGGAGGCAAGTGACGTAGTTTTCAGAGTAGTTACAATGTGAACATATAGCAATTGTCAGAATGCACGTTGTTGTTTTGATTTGTTTTACTTTTGGTGGTGTTGTTGTTAAGCCTGGTGGGATGCTGCTCTGTCACCTTAGGTGGTGTATATTGTCAGAGCAATCCATTATCATATTGGTTATGCTAGATTTCTCCAATACAAAGGTTCATTGTTTCCCTTCATATTTAAGAAGTCATTTCAGATAGACACATTGATCTCCTTCACCAAAAACTGTTCACCCAACTCTTAGCATCCATCTAAGATTCTACCTGCCACGATCAATTTTACATGTCAACTTGGAGGGTGCTTTGGCAGGGACTTGAGGGAGGTATAAATGGGGAGTTGCTCTTCAATGGATATAAAGTATTACCCCTGCAGGACAAAAAATTTCTAAAGATCTGCTGTAAAGCTTTGTGTTTACAGTTAACAGTATTGTTCTGTATACTTAAAATTTTGTTAATAATGATGTCTTTTTTTTTTTTACTACAATAGATATAACAAGAATATTATACCCGAGGAAATGGGTTAAAAAAGTAATTAGCTTGCAATGTGAACAACTCAAGCAGCCCCACAAAAAATGTGTATTTTTTCTATTTATTTGCCTGGCATTGGGCCAGACAGAGAGCTTTCATGGAGGCTATGGCTTCATCTGGAGAAAAACTGATAGAATTAGTGGGACATTTGTACATTCTTATAGCTAGAAACAGTATAAAAAGGAGGAAAATAGAATGTAAGATAGGAACTTTTCATGAATTAAAAGTTCACATATTCATTTCCCTTATTTTACTCTACTATTCCACAAGGCTTCTTGAGTAAATCCTCGACTGCATTCATGAACCACTTTTTAGGGTTTTATAGTATCTATAATTTTAGAAGAGTAAATCTCTCCAAGTGCCACTTTAATGCATTACCTATAAAATGGAGATCATTCAGGATTCTCCAAAGAAGGTATTTATCAAAATAAGAATTTATTTTGAAAAAAGTTGCCAATTATGAATAGTTCATGACAGCAGCACAATTACAAACTAAGCAAAGATAATTCTATTTTTTTCTCTTTAAGTTGTGTGTGTCCTTGAATATCACTTAAATGTTCCACATCATACTTTTTTATATGTTAATTGAGACAAAGGAATTGCACTGTAGTGAATTTAAGAAGCAGCAAAATGAATTTTAATGAAACTTGGATATGATAAAATATAAATTGCTGTCTTTGGGCAAAAGAGAAGAGATAATCTTACTTAGGAACTATCAGCAGCTTTGCCTTCAATCACAAAATGAGCACTTGGCAATCATTTATAAAGTTCACATTTAAACTTTCTATCCAGACATTAGAAGATGGTAAAGAAATCAATACTACATAAAAATGCAATGCCTTTCATGAAAGTCTACTTGAACATGTTCTATATGAAAACTCCTGGTTATATTTTTCTAAAACACACATTCTTCATGATTCATATTATGTAAGCATTTCATCCATAGTTTATTTATATGATCTTCCCTTACGTGTGGATTTAAATGTAGTTTGTCTTAAAATACAAATGCTGAATAGAAAATACAGTTTAATAACATAAAGCATAATTTATTTTCTTGTAACACAAGGGCTGAAAAATTTCAATTCCTAGAGTGCTATGTACTCATCATTTTGGCAGTTGCTTTGCTATTTAGATTGCAAGTAAAACAAGCATAACTTCAGTAGTAGAAAATAATATAATAGTTAAACTGCAACTTTCCTTTAGTGTTTTATATATTTTTTACAATAGCATTTTAATGATCCACAGAGATGATTAAATTTAGCTCCATTAGGTACAATATGATTTTTATTGACTTTATTAAATAAATAAATAACTTTTAAATTAATATTTTGAAAACTTCACATTTTTAAAAATTTTATATGAACTAAATGTTATATTCAGCTCTCAGTGTTATAATTGCTGGTTTGGATTAAGGTAATTTAGGCAGAATCTACGGGACAACAGATTTTTACCTTTTTATACATTTTAAATGGCTTTTATAGCCCTAGATGGTTTTGCTCAGTGGGTAGAGCATCAGCCTGCAGACTGAAGGGTCTGGGGTTTGATTCTAGTCAAGGGCACATGCCCTGGTTGCAGGCTTGCTCTCCAATATAGGGTGTGCAGGAGGCAGACAATCAATGATTCTCTCTTTCATTGACATTTCTCTCCCTCTTCCTTTCTCTCTGAAATGAATAAAAATATATTTAAAAATAAATAAATAAATTGTTTTTATGGTAATACAATCAAATTTTGTCTACTGAGCTTCTAAGGGCTTTTTTTTTCAGTTATTGGATTTCTGTTGTATAAAACACTAAATGCAAGTTTTATATCTGCTTTCCTCAAAGTGTATCAACATTGTGTTAGTTTTTCTCTCTCCTCTTTTATACCCAAACTTGTTTGAATAACATATCTTGTTATTATCAGAAAATATCTTAAGTTAGGTCAGAATGTCTGCAGTATAGTATAGAATTCTTTCATGCAAAGAAAAAGGCAAAGTAGCTAAAAAATACTTTATGTTTTCCAGATATATTATAGCAATTCTGCTATTACCTTCAAAAAATGTTTTGCTTGCCCAACAGTTTGTCCCCAACATGCTCCCATTTTGCTAAGTACCAATTTAGGTAATAAACTAGTGGCTTTCATGCAATTTCCTTTAGTCTTCTCCATGTACCATCCCTGGAGAAGAGTCATGAGTACAGTTGAGCCTTGAACAATGCAAGGATTGGGAGTGCCATCCTCATGCAGTTTTAAATCTACATGTAACTTTTGACTCACTAAAACTTTAACTGCCATCACCCCTCAGTATGGGGCAGGATTGCTCAAGGGCATGCTCCATGTATCTGGTATTGCTCCTTATATAAAATGGCATAAAATGATGCCTATAGTCAGCCCTCTATATCCATGACTTCCATTGGTCACCAGGGAAGTGAGGGGGAAGATATTGGTCGAAGGAAACAAATTTGCAGTTATGTTGGATGAATAAGTCTGAAGATCAGATGTGCAGTATAATGACTGTAATTAATAACAATCTATTAAATACTATAAGTCTGCTAAGAGTGTAGATTTCAGGTGCCCTCATCATATGCACACACAATAAAATTGGTAACTATATGAAGAGATGATGTGGTCATTACCTTGACTGTAGTGATCATTTCATTATGCATATATATTAAATATTTTGTACTCTTTTAAGTACATATAATTTTTTTAAAAGATAGGATGAATGTATAGGTAAAGATCTTATGAAGTAAATTTATTACTAAAACTAGAGGCCCGGTGCACAAATTTGTGCACCAGTGGGGTTCCTTGGCCTAGCCTGTGGAATTGGGCTGAAACTGGCTCTCTGACATCCCCCACATCCCCCACGGGGTCCCAGATTGCGAGAGGGCTCAGGCTAGGTCAAGGGACCCCACTGGTGCATGATCAGGACTGGGGAGGGATGCGGGAGGTTGGCCAGCCAGGGAGGGAACATGGGAGAGCTTCAGGCTGTGTCCGGACCATCTCGCTCATTCCTGATCAGCCGGACCCCAGCAGCAAGCTAACCTATGAGTCGGAGCATCTGTCCCCTGGTTGTCAGTGCACATCATAGCCACTGGTTGTCCGATTGACTGCCCCCTGGTGATCAGTGCATGTCATAGTGAGCAGTTGAGTGGCCTTAGCATATCATTAACATATTATGCTTTGACTGGTTGAATGGACAAATGGACACTTACCATATTAGGCTTTTATTATATAGGATATATGTAAAAATTTCCATAGAATATGGTAAACATGCATTTGTCAAATTATAATTACAAGTTGTTGTTGTCATATAGCTTTTATTCTAGTTACTGCTATGGACCAAATTAGTGGGAGAACCTGATTCTATATCCAAAGTTATATATATATATAAATTTTTAATAGTGAAAACATTTCTGAATACCATTGTACTGCATTAGTTGAAAAAGTGAAAAGGAGTAAAACAAATTTTATCTTTCAAAAAGGTTATTGTCTAAATATAAGAAATGTGATAGAGATCTTATGAAGCATCTGGAGACTTATTAAAGTCTCTAAGATCATTCCATTATATAAGACAAACAGTTCTATGGATGTTTTATTTAAAGACAAATGCAGTATTTTTAAAAATGTTAACATCTTGTTTTCACAGATTATTAACAAACATGGGACACCTTTATCATTGAGATTACAAAACTTCTATGAAATTAATTTACATTATTGACCTTAGAGCTATATGTGTTATCTCCATTACAGTTTTTAAATGTGAATTTTATTATCACTTGTGTCAATATGTAAGACCAATTTTTAAAAAACATTTTCTATGGTTGTGCTGGAAAAAATGTTCAAGAAAGATATAGAAAAATTTTATTACCAAAGCATTTCTTCTCTGAAGAATCTATTGTTTTTCTTAAAATACTGTTTCTAGTTTGTTTTCTGATTGGTACCTTTGGGCTATTCCTTAAAGAATAAATATTGTGAAACATGCTATAAACTCAGAAAAAATAGAACTATTTAAATATATAGACTCTAGACTATGAATTGAATTAAAATAAAAAGTT
>NW_006286972.1:246528-250901 GCF_000327345.1 Myotis davidii | reverse complement strand
CTAGCATGTTATATAGTTTATTTATCTTGTTTATTTTTTCACTCAGTGTAATATATTCTTCATGAGAGCAGATATTTGTTCATGATGATGAATCTCTAGAGCCTATGATAGTAGCTTATACACAAGAAGATGCATAATAATGATCTATATAATAAAGAGCCAGAGTCCAATGACCGATTATGACTGAAAGCTGGCCAGATTGGAAGTCAGTGCTGGGTTGCTGTGGTGACCCAGCCCTGACTAGGGCTGCTCTGCCCTGACCCAGCACTGACTGCCTAGAGGGCTCTGGATCAGGCATGGAGAGAGGCCTGCAGAAAAAGAGGCGGGGTCTGATCCATAGCCTCTGTGGCAGTCGTTGATCAGAATTTGTCTCTCTTTCTCTCCCTGCCTGGCCAACAGCCACACCTCCATTTCTCTCCAGGCCTCCACTGAGGCTGCTGATCAGTCCTGCCTTTCTGATCAGGTCCCGTTGATAGGCACAGAGATACTGACTGGTATAGAAACTGACCAAACAGAGCCAAATTGGTCAGCAGAGGAGGGCATTTGGCGGCGAGATCAGGCTGGAATGGGAGGGCAGTTGAGGGTGAGATTAGGATGGCAGGAGAGAGTAGTTGGGGTGATCAGGCAGGCAGAGGCAGTTAGGGGCAATCAGGAAGGCAGACAGGTGAGTGGTTAGGAGCCAGTGGTCCCAGATTGCGGTCGGACATCCCCTAAGGGGCTCCCGATTGGAGTGGGTGCAGGCTAGTCTGAGGGAATCCCCTCTCTGTGAACCTGTGGGAGTGCACTGACCACCAGGGGGCAGCTCCTGCATTGAGGGTCTGCCCCTTGTTGGTTAGTGTATGTCATATTGGGGTTCCTGGCCAGCCTGGGTAAGGGGCTAATGGCTATTTGCAGGCTGGCCACCCCCTCCCCCCTGCAGGGAACCTCAAGCCATGGGGGTGTAGCCAGCCTGGGTGAGGTACTGAGGGCCGTTTTCAGGCTGGCCACACACCCCTGGCGACTGAAGCTCCCAGCCTCTCCTTTTTTTCTTTTTCTTTTTTTCTGGGATTTATTTATCTTCTATAATTGAAACTTTGTATCCTTGAATGAAGCCCATTGCCAGTCAGGGCATGAGGGAAGCTTGGCTTCCTCCATCGCTGGGGGCAACCAAGCCTCCTGCTTGCTCCAGCTCTGTGGCTGCCGACATCTTAGTTGGGATAATTTGCATAGTCACTCCTGATTGGCTGGTGAGTGTGGCTAGTGGGCGTGGCTTGAGTGTGGCTTCAGCATAGCAGAGGGGCAGTTAACTTGCTTCTCTTTTATTATATAGGATGATTAAGTTTTCATTTTAAATATAATTTTGTTGATCCAAATAGAGGAAAATCATAGGTATTTCTAGGAAGAAAGAAGACCTGTGGCACCATAATAAAGAAGCACACTCCACTAAGCTTTTTATCTTTGGAAATAAGACTAAGGGTTCAAGTGCAACGAGCATTCTAAATCAAAACCACTGTTGCCTCACATTTTTATTTCCCCTTAGCTCAGATTTTGGAAGCAGATCTTGCCAAGAACTGAAAGCATATTGTCAATATCTTTTTTATCTAGGAAATTTTTCAGGCAATTCATATTAGAATAATATTAAAATGATTTATACTTCTTAAGCAAATTCAAGATAAATAATAAGAACATGCATTCTTGTTTGCTTTATGTCTACATTATTTTTAATAATGGATTGTAAGCAGTACATTTAGAATCATATGGATTGTTTTTTTTCATGAAGTTGGATATACTAGTATATAAGATGGAAATTGGCTAGCTGTATGAATCAACCCATGATATTTTAAGATTTCCAAATCATAGTGCTTGATGTTTTCTACTCATTTAATGTACACTAAGCAGTTTTAAAACTAGCAATATATATTAACATTCTTATCCATGTACTACAACAGCAAGAAGATAAAAAACATAGATGTGATGATATTTAAATTGGGATAATGTGCTAAAGAAGTTCTTTAATTATTCAACATGCCAAGATAAATTTCTTTAAATTCCACGTTTAATGGATGTAAATATATTCATCTAAATGAGAAATTTATATTAAAAATAAAAATTAATGTCTTTTCTCTTTGCTTCTTAATAAGGTTGATACTTGCCAGTGTATTTCACTTTTAGTTGTATACAAATGAAAGGGAAAAGATTCACTTCACTTGTCTGCAGTTGGCCAAATGATGGCCTCCCAAAAGCTATCCCTATCTTAATTCCTGGGACCTGGAAATGTTACTTTATATGGCAAAAAGCTTTTTGCACATTGTGCTAAATCAAAGATCTTGAGATGTGTAGATTATTCTGGAGAGCAGGATGGGTCCTAAATGCAATCACATTTATTCTTATAAGAAGGAGGCAAAAGAAAAGTTGACATAGGTGGAAAATGAGAGGACAAAGTGACTGCAGAAAGACATTGGTCACAAACTAAGGAATATTGTGTAACTGGGAATGTGCCAGATAATTATTAAATATCAATCCAAAATCAAACAGAGGACATATAGAAGGATTTGACTTTGTCACAGTTATAGGACAATGTTGATGAGACATAATAAAGAGGAAAAATATCACTATCAATATGACTATCTTTTGATATATTAAGTATAAATAAGTTTCCCTCTTTTTCCTCTTTAAATATATTTTTATTGATGAGAGAGAGAGAGGTGATGATGATGATGATGATGATGATGATGATGATGAGAGAATCATCGATTGGCTGCCAACAACTGGGCATATGCCCTGACAGAGAATTCAAAAGCGACCTCCTGGTTCATAGGTTGACGCTCAACCACTGAGCCATTCTGGCTGGGCAATAAATTTTTCTCTGGATCTTCAGAAAAGAAAAGCCCTAGGTTTATGATTGAAAAAGGAGATATATTTCTAATGAAAGCAAGTGTAGATAATATTTCATCATCCTAATTAGATATTTGGTGAGAAGCAATGCCTTAGTTCTATGGATGCTGTAACAAATTACCACATATTTAGTGGCTTAAAACAACAGAAATTTATTTTCTTGTAGTTGTGGAGTGGAATTCTGAAATCAGTTTCATTGCGGTAAACAAAGGTGTCAAAAAACAAAGGGCTGCACTCTACCTATACTCAAAAGATCATCAGCTTACACTATCAAATTTAAAAAGATAGATTCCAAACACACACACACAAAAACTGGTATAAAATGACTACCTGTACTTTAAAGAAGGGGAATATGGGAGATATCTGTAATACTATCAACAATAACAATATATATTTAAAAATATTACATTTACTTTAAAAATATTATTTCCCTGATTTTGTAAACGCACATATGTTGATTATGGCATTTGTAAACATTTATTCAGGAAAAAAAAAATACATGCCCATTAGTTTTCCCTGATATTAAAGAAACATAGAAGCTTTGGTCATGAATGATAAGAAGACACGTCTGTTGATGGCTCCATATCTGGTTCTATCTCTCTCTGGGGCTTTGCAGATCCTATAACTAAAATGGGCAGCAGATTGGTTAATTCCTCGGTGTGTGAACTAGAGCACAATGAGAAAGACATGAACTCTCCTCTGGGAACCACAGAGCAGAAGTTTGTCTGATAACCATCTGATTCATGATCACTGCCATATTTTAGCTGTTGAAAGTGCTCCCTAGTCAAAGACTAAGGTATAAAATAATGGGTGAATAAACTTTAAGGTGCTTAAGTTATGGTGTTTAATCATATATTTGAATTTCAGAGTATAAATTATCTTGATGGAGTCATAGGTCAATTATTTTTGATGTATAATTTAACTACATAAAAGGCCTTGAAGATTTATTTCATTATCATAATAGATATTAATCAAGTGATTCTACACATATTTATCTCCTTCAAATTTAACAATAGACTATTTTAATAAAGAAATCATTTTAAATATGCTTTAACAACAGTTCTATTTTTATTTTTTGTTCAATCAGAGCGTTAGTAACATTTATGTATGTTACAAAGCATGTTCTTAGATCACTGACTCTCATGTGGTGCAATATTGAAAATAGTAGGTTGTCTTAACAGTGCTTAGTAATTGTAAAATTAGAGTATTTTACCTTGGACATAAAAATGTAGTACTTTATATGCAAGAACCTGTTTGTGTGCCAACTAAATAGGGTAGGTTTCCCTTGATTGTCAACATATTCTTTTTGCTTAGGAGATTAGAAATCAGAAGTTTGTTTTTTTTTTTCTTTGTACTTTTCTTTATTGCTTAACATTTAAAATTATTTCATATCAACAATAATAAACAACGGACATGTATTGAGAATTTTTTATGAGGTAGAACTTCTGGGATTAGAAAAAAGAATACCTTATTCTTTTTTTAGGTTTTCAGCTACTTAA
>NW_006286972.1:237555-246017 GCF_000327345.1 Myotis davidii | reverse complement strand
AAAAGGATTTGTATGGAAGTGAGAACTACACTAGTGAGCAAAAGTATTTTTTTATGTGATTTTATTGATTTCAGAGAGAGGAAGGAAGAGGGACAGAGAGATAGAAACAAACTATGAGAGATAATCAGCAACAAGCTGCCTCCTGCATGCCCCTACTTGAGATCGAGCCTGTAATCTGAGCATGTGCCCCAAGCTGGAATCCAACCATGACCTCCTGGCTCATAGGTCTATGCTCAACTACTGAACCACATCTGCTGGGCTGTTTTTATGTTTTTAGAGTTTATAGTTTGGTAGGCATATAAAATGTAAACTCAATAGTCCCCCAAGTCATAAATTAGAATATTTTCATGCATGGTCTACATTATTTAATTACATAAATAATTTATTCTTCCTTTTCCTTGCCTTATTACATATACAATGTAATTGTAAAGTTGTTCTAAAAGAATAAAGTGTAATGTCCATGTATATTAGGGATACCTAGTTACCCTGAGCCTCAGACAACTAGTCCCTAATAGACTAAAATTAAACCAATTATTCTTAATACAATTAGAAGGATAAAAAGAAGTAATTGAAGTGGACACTGTAGCTGAAGGGATATTTCCAGTCTAAGAGGAGAACAGAATTCTGGGTCCAGAAGCTGTAACAAACACACCAAATCAAGAGTGCTAGGGATTTACTGGTATGAGGCCAAGCAAACATTGGCCCATGGACTGAAAGGTCCTGGGCATATATGAGGTTATTTAGGACTTTGTATAATATATTAGGGATATTTATTTTAATCTTGGAATAATTAAAATATATTAAAATGATTAAGAAGGAAACATGTTATTAATATTGTTTACATGTGTAAAAATTCTTATTTATATTTTATAATAACATCCACACACAACGAGCTTCATTTGGTTTATAATCTCTTGAATACTGAGAAATTGATATCAAAATAAATGAACAAGGAATTTCTTTATACAATAATGCTATTACTAGAGCAGTTATGCATAGAAAAGAGTATTTTCCTCTCAGTGATTTTTCTTAACTCCAGTTATTAGGCAACTTTCATAAAGAATCCATTTATTCTAGAAAATACAATTGCTTATTGGTAGTCACCTTGATTATGAATCTATACGACAATTAGGCTAGATTTTCGTATGGATTTATAGATGATGAAAAATTATACACTGATTTTTAAAACTGTTTGGGTACAGAGAACAATAATGACAGTAGAGATGATTCAAAATTGAGTCTTAGTTATAGCTACATTAATAATCAGAAGAATTGATGTAGGTATTTAGGAAAAATGAACTTGGTAATTTTACTTATTTGTAAGGAAAACATCACCTTGTTAAACGTATACATATAATGGGGTAAAGGTGAAGGCTTGACCTAATTAAAAAATTTCCCCCTGTAAGGTGTTATGGTAATAAAGTAATCTGAGTTTGACCAAAATTATGTATGTAAACTATAAAATATTTTAAAATGCCTATTGGGATATAATGGAAATAGATAAACTATGTTTAAAAAGTTGAAAAACAAAGTTCTTTGAAATAATTGATCTCAATAACAACACATAATGTTCAAAGACACCTATTACAAAAAAACAAATAGTAAAATAACATTAAAACTCTTCACATATAAAACTGTAAAAAAACAGAATCCAAAATTAAATCTGAAGACTTTACTTAACCACCCTAGCTGATTTGGCTCAGTGGATAGAGCATCGGCCCATGGACTGAAGGGTCCTGGGTTCACTTCTGGTCAAGGGCTACAGTTCGATCCCCAGTAGGAGGCATGCAGGAGTCAGCTGATCAAAGATTCTCTCCCATCCTTGAAGTTTCTATCTCTTTCTCCTTCTCCCTTCCTCTCTGAAATCAATAAACAAATATATGTATTTTTTTAAAAAAAGACTTTACTTAATCAAAACAAAAACTGATTCTTAATGACAACAACTTATTTCTAAGCATTGTTGTCTATGAAAAGAAGTAAGCTTCTGCATCTTTTTAAATATCCAATTGTAAGTATACTGTTGCAGGATCAAACTCCTCCCCCAGGTAAGCTGTAATGTTTAGAATTTTCCTTCTGAACTGTTTGAAGAGTTTTTCATGGAGCAACTCTAAGTCAATCCATAAAGCCATCTCTACATTGACACACAGCACACTACTGGCTGGGTAAAAGGATCCTGAACTCCAAGCGTCAGAGTGAACAATCACCAATATGTGTACCACACAAACCATCAGTGTAAGTGACCTCTCTCAGATACACAGACTTTCTAATCTTCCCCCAGGAGCCTGGGTAAACACATGTGCTCTGCTCCTCAAGTGTAAATAGAATGAAGGACAGAGTGCTGGTCCCCATAATTTATCCAGCTTTCTGGCTTTCTTCCAAATATCCATTCACTAAATTAACTTACAAGCTACAGATTATGTTTTGGTTCTAAGGCCCTAAGCATGTGGAAGTTTGTTACACAGCAATAGATAACTAATACTTCTATGCTTCCCTGGAAATATTATATGTCACTTGAACCCAAACTACTCACTTGGCTATATAAATAAAAGAGGGCTATCAGAGATAAAAACAAACAAACAAACAGACAAACAAACAATGTGAGAGAACAGGTGGCACATTTGCAGAGTTCACTTTCAAAGCCACAACTTGCTGTTCTTTACAACAAAATGTCTCCCCCTCCCTTATTTCCACATGTAGAATACCATAATCTTATCCCATGAGAGATAACACAAAATCTGAGCCAGACCTGGTGCTAAAATTGCAGTTCAAATATTCTGAGTTATATGTGGTAATACATAAGGTCTGTGAGTGGGTCTTGGCCATTAAAAACAAAACAAACAAAAAAATAAATTTTATGTCCAATAGACAATGGTGAAACATTTTCATTTCAGATGGTCCTTGAATGTACTGATTTTCTACTTTTACTAAGAGTTACTTTTTGCCGAAACTGGTTTGGCTCAGTGGATAGAGCGTCAGCCTGTGGACTGAAAGATCTCAGGTTTGATTCCAGTCAAGGGCATGTACCTTGGTTGTGAGCACATCCCCAGTAGGAGATGTGCGGGAGGCAGCTGATCGATGTTTCTCTCTCATCGATGTTTCTAACTCTCTATCTCTCTCCCTTCCTCTCTGTAAAAAATCAATAAAATATATTTTTTAAAAAAAGAGTTACTTTTTTCATGACACCTCTAAATTCTAAATTTAATTATCTTGCTGAGCCATTTATGAAGTGAGTGTTTGAGAATATAATCAGCTGAAGATTATGCAGATCTTACTGTGTATTTTACTCATAAATTCTGAAGCCTCAAAATCATTTAAAATCTAAAACTAAGGTAGAAGGGATTATTGGTGTGGTTACATAGGAGAATGTCCCTATCTGTTAGTGTTGGCAAATTGCACTCAAATGGTTCAAGAAAAGAAGTTATTTATATAACATTTGGAACTATTATGTAAATTTTGGGATATGTTTAAGTTCAGAAAGAGAAAGACAAAGAGAGGAAGAGAAGGAAAGCTGCAATGGCAAACAATCAATTAAGTCTGAACTCGAAGAGCCAAATCTTTAGATAAAAAGAAAATTTTAAACTGGACTTGCTAAATTTTGTCACTTGGTAGAAAAGGACACGGATGTCAGACAAAAATTGTTGTGAGTGTCTTACTGTGCTGGAGAGATGGGTTTGAGTTTCAGTTAAGAAAAAAAAAAGGTCACTTCAGAGATAAAGGAAATCAAAAGTAGTACAAACCCCAAATTGCACATAAAGTTTACTTTTTAGACATTTGATAACTTTTTAAATTGTCATGTATAGCATGAAACTTCAATAAGTAAAACAAAAAGTAATAGCAAATATTTTATTAAGGACATAGAGCAAATTAAAAATATATTTATTCAAAAAATCTATCAAATTTTAGGATGCATTTAATAAGAATATGTATAACATACTTTGAAAACAATCAATTTCAAAGAAATCAAAGAGATAAATAAATCAAAAGACATCCCATGTTCATGAAGAGGACTAGTATTGTTAAGTTGGTAATAGTCTTCAACTTGACCTAGATTCATTCTATTCCTACCAAAATCCCAGCTGCTTTTGTAGAATTTTATTCTGAAATTCATATGGAAATGCAAAAGACTGAAACAATCTTGGAAAAGAACAAAAAATCTAGAGGACTCACACTTCACAATTTCAAAACTTATGACAAAGTTACAGTAACTAAGAAAAGGTGGTACCGTCATATGTATAACATTGTACATCTGCGTAATAAATATAATTGAGACCTCCCCCCAAAAACCAACCAAACAAACAAACAAACAAACAAAAAACCTAAAGCTTCATCTCTATGGTGTACTTTACTTTCTCTCTATAATGAGAACAGAACATCTGTTTGTTTGTGTTTACGTTTTTTCTGCCACTCTATATCTCATGTATTTTTGTTCATCAGAAGGGAAAATTCTCCATCTCTAGGTACTGAGTGGAATTAGTAGACCTACTTCAACCAAGTAGAGGGTAGATTCTCAAATTTCAAAGTGCATTTGAAGCACCAGGGTATCTGGTTAAAATGCATACTATGAACTATTAGTTCTTGCTTGGGGCCTGCAATTCTGCATTTCTGTTAAGCCCTCTATTGATATATTGAGCACAGATTTACTTTGAGCAACAAGGGACTGCAGTATATTGACGTAGGCATTAGTAAAATGGGAAATTTTATAGTAGTAGGCAAAAACAGATAATCTACATGGTCAAGGCATCTAGAAAAACTCAAATACACATAATGTGCAGGAAAAATTAGTTTCATATTAGCAGAATATTTATATTAACAGGGTGTATTCATGACAGACAGAGAACAGGAAATAATCCCAAATTAGAAAATATCAGTGGTATTAATAGTCTATGATATTTATTTAGAGCTTATAGTTAAATCTGAATATACTTCTTAAAGTCAGATTGTGTGGCATGATAAGGAGACAAATTCGCACTGAACAAGATGAGCCAAGGGAAGTTGATTTTATCCTGGTACTACTGTCAGCAATAGAAAGACAGCAAAGACCACCTCTACATACCAAGCTCCACAGTAACAAAAGGCATGAGGGTTTTTAACGCTGGGGTAGAGCTAGTGGGAAAGTACTGGAGGATATATGTGGCAGGTTGATCAATGGAATGTCTGCCACATTAAGTTATTCCTGAGTTTGCAAATGTTCTTCTCTGTGATTAGGCCATCTGTGTTTGCTAATTGGCTTTACTCAAAGGAAAAGTAAACTTTCTCCTACTTCATTACAGAAGCCATTTTAAAACTTGGAGAGAGGCTCCAAGTCAGGCTGAGTTAGGCTCCTACCCTCCCATAGAGACTGGGAATAAGAACACTCTCTTCCTTGATGATTACATTTCAAAGGGATGGCTCCCAGGTCCTTGAGAAAGACAGCCCTGGCTTAATAAACTGACAAGAGACTTCTTTTTTGTTTATTAAGATTTGCCTCTTAAAAGGACAAAGAAAGAATTACGAGTTCTGCAAAGTAAAGGGTCTAAGAAAAGGAAAATATGCTTGAGGAGAAAATAATGCAACACACAGGGAGTTTTTTAGATGCAAAAAATACACAAAAGTAGCATCATTAATTCAATGGTTTATTGCTTGTATTGCATTATATTGTATTGTACTGTTAGGGGGAGTGTAGCTTGTAGAGCTTTAGAATACTACCTACTGACCTGGTTAGCATTATCCAGATGCAGCCCTAACGGCATGAAATAAATAGCTTTGACAAGACTGACTGCAGATTCGAATCTTGATTAAATGTGAACAAGAATTTCACAGAAACCAGCAAAAATGCCCTGTGAGGCGAAGTAAAGAGCAAACGCACTGTTCCATGTAGAAAGATGTCAGAAATCGACAGTGTGCGGCTCCCCAGAAAAGTAGGACTTGGCTGCTACGAAACTGCCTGTTTTAGGTTCAAGGAAACATTCCTCCAAATTTGAAGAGCGAGACATTACACCCATTTGTTTAGAAGATTCCTAAGGATATTTCCAATTCAGTGAGACAGGAGGTTCGAGCTATCTTCAATGGATGCACTCAAAAACACACCGTGAATGTCATTCTCATACCTCCAAGGACATATTATGTGTTAAAATCTAGAGTTATAGCTTCATGCATAGGTTCTGCTAAAAAATATATCTAATACCATCTGATTACAATTTTTTACTCCATATTTTCTCCCTCTTTCAGCCTCTCTCCCTATTCTCTCTGCTCCAGTTCCATCACCCTGGTTTAGATCCTCCTGGTCTCACAGTTGCATGGCTGCAATAGACTCCCAGCTCTTTCATGCCCACAGTGTAGCTCCCAGTGGGGATCTCCTGAGAACTTGTTCACTGTACAGTATCCTGGGCTCCATCAGAGATTCCCTGAATCACACTATGGATGTCAACAGTGAAATCCGCATGCACTTCAAACTTTGAGGAGCCCTCCCCTAGCCTGCCTCTTCCACTCATAACCTTTGCCTCTGCAATTCACTGCGTACCAGGCTGATTTTACACAGAGTAACCAAAATGCAGTGATATTACAAAAGCATATGTAACTACCAGGCTATTTTTAATAATAATGATTTGCTTGGGATTTGTAGTTCTGGACAGTCAGGTGCAAGCCTTCTTTTTTTTTTTTACTCTTTCTTTTCTATAGCAATGCAGTTAGGGTCACTCTGAACCCCTCCCCTGCTATCTTCAGTCTTTCTCACTACTGTGCTCCATTCAGCACAAATATCTATACCACCTATCCCTTCTAAAAAGTAATTTTTAATGTATCCCTGATACCACTGTAATAATCTGCTTGTTATTTAACAGGAAAGGAGTAAAAGGAAGACTAGATAATAAAGGCATGCCATTTACAAAGCTTTGCTAATTTAACACTCACTAAGTCTGTTACCCGAAGATCCCTGAGGGAGGGGACTGGACAACATATACAGGCTGAGTAAGGTCTAGGTGCCATGGGAAGGTGATTATCTCTCAGTCACACCTGGAAGCCAATCTGTGTCCAGAATAGGTATGGCCACTGCAAGGCCAAGAAATCCAACTATATAAACTCCTAGACAAACGGAGTTCTCTGTTTTGGCTCTCTCTCACATGCCAGGATCCTGGCTCTCCTGTTGTAAGGGGCATGCTCCCCTGCATTGCCCACATGGCTCAGGGCCCTGTGCGACCACACAATGGACTGTAATTGGCCCAATGCTCTGCCAGACTCAGCTCCACCGTGGAATGGAAGCTGTGGACACTGGCCCTCCCTTTGGCTCTGCTGGACCCACAGCTGCCCCTTTTCCAAGACTGGATGAAGGGACATGGAACTTTGCAACCCAAGGAATTTAACTCCATGAAAATAAAGTATTTTACCACATCTCGTTCTCATGTGAGGGCTTCCAAAAATGCTTATTTCAGTGGTACCCTAAGAATCCCACTCCCATGAGCAACAGAGAAATTCAATTCTCCGGTAAAAGATGGTGAAAAGAAATACTTAAGTGTAATATAATGTGATGTGAACTTTGGTGTAACCTCTGATTCAATCTACAACATAGAACTGTGACAGATAAAAATCCTAACACACAGCTCTCAGACAATCAACCACAAATGCCCTTTAAGAATCATAGAATTTTACAAGAAATGAAAAGATCCTGAAATAAACAACCCCATTTTATAAATGTCAAAAATCAATGCCAGGAAAGGATACAACATTACAAAGTTGCTATGATTAAAACTCAGGTATATAAAAACATAACTCAGGTATGTTGTTTATTTTTTAATACTTTCATAACATTATTAGTTTAAAACAGTTTTACTTAGCTTGAAATTCTTTCATTATTTTCACAGCCTCATGTAGTGATGAAGAAAATGAACTTTAGCCCTCGCCAGTTCAGCTCAGTGGATAGAGCATCAGCCCATGGGCTGAAAGGTCCTGGGTTTGATGCCAGTCAAGGGCACATACCTTAGTTACAGACTCCATATCTGGCCTCGTGGAGACACATGCAGGAGGCAACCAATCAATGTGTCTCTCTCACATTGGTGTTTCTCTCTCTCTCTCCCTCTCTCTTTGTCTCTCCCCCTTCCACTCTCTCTAAAAATCAGTGGGAAGATATTCTCAGTTGAGGATTAAAAAAAGAAGAAGAAAATGGAGTTTAAAATTCAGCAAACTTGGGATTAACCCCTTCCCCGGCAGAAACGTGTATACACGTTTTCACAAAATGTTCTTTTTTCAGTCGTCGACGAGTATACTCGTCTAAAAACTTTACCTTCAAAAACAGCTACATACGTACCATTCTAAATAATTTCATCTAGAAACTTTCTGAGGAAATACTATTCTTAACCACAAAAATGGGAAGAAAAAATAATTACAAACTGTTTTCATAACCAGCATCAAAAATACTATATAGAACCAAAATAAAAAAATTAATCTGAAAAAGAAACGTTTTTAACAAAAAAATTATTGGGGACGGGGTT
>NW_006286972.1:234836-237354 GCF_000327345.1 Myotis davidii | reverse complement strand
TCCTGGAGAGATTTCACATACTCACATTACATTTATCTCAAAAAACATCATTGCGCATACAGTTTTTAATCACAAAGTGTTAGTTTTGAGTTGTAAACTACAGAAGAACAAAAACAATGCCAAATATTTTTATAGGCACACTGGTCTTATACTCTTAAACATAGAAAGTTGTTTTTAAAAATAGCCCAGGATGTAATAAAATGTAGTTCTTTCACAAAACATCCTCACTGATTTTTCTCCAGTACTCTCTCTTGCCTTTCCATGAACAGTTTTGGCCTAAAAAGAATGAACAGGTGGTATGGCGAGAAGAAGCCATGGGGGTGTTAATGTGGCATTACTTTCTGCAGAAAAAGAGAAAGTACTCTCAGAATTTCAGGCTGCCAATCTACTTAGTTGGCACCTGCAGTCTAAAATATCAGAGTATTTTGGGAGCAGGCGTGTTGCCATCATAACAGATGGTTCTGAGCTTTGACAGCCAAGTGATCATGTATGTACATCAGTAGTGAGTGTTTAAGGCAAGCTGCTCAGTTAAGAAGGTCAGACAGCCATTTGCCCAGAGCTTCTTCAATTAATAGTAAGAGGAATGGCTGCCTATTTATCATATCTTAGTATCTACTTATTTACTTACCTCTTGAATAATTATAGAGATATACCAATGAGATCTTTATATTGTAATTCAGTGGCATAGGAGATGCCCTAATCTCAAAGAAGAAAAATAATTTCAATAGCAGAAAAAAAGTGTACCTATAAATAAATAGATATTTTGGCAAATTATATGTAAACGTAACATATTCTATGTAAAATAGAGGCCCAGTGCATGAAATTCGTGCAGGGGGGTAAGGGGGGTCACTCAGCCTGACCTGAATCCTCTCCAATCCGGGAGTCCTTAGGGGATGTCCTACTGATGGCTTAGGCCCGTTCCCTGTGGTTCTCTGCTGTCTGCGGCCTCTGCTGTGCACAGACTGCGGGGCCCGCTTGGCCACTCCCAGGTTGCCACCAGGGATGACCAAGCGGGTCCCGGCATGCATAGGCCCGGGGCAGCTGGCAGGCATCCCACCCCACCCCTGGCTGCTTGGTGCCTGCCTGTGTGCACACTGCCCACAGGTCCGCCATCTTTGTTGTGTTAATGTGTATACTCACTCTTGATTGGCTGTGGGCATCACAGAGGGAGGGTAAATTTACATATTTGTCTATTATTAGTATAGATGAGAAGTGGGGCTTGATTTTGGAATATTTATCTCCAGTATTTCAAAGTTCAAACAAGCTCTTCTGGCCATATCTTACATTAAGTAGTTTCATTAATTTCTTTTTCAAATCAGTACAAGGTTGTAACTCAAATTAAGGTAAGCAATACTTGATTCCTACCAGTAATTGTCTGTGCTCCACACATTCTAAAGGTTCTCTAAATACAGAGAATACTGTGACTGTTTAAGATCACATAGCTAGGAAGGAATACAGTCAGCATTCCAAATCCTTTCCTTTAGATACTGTTCCATATCCATTTATATAAGTTTGCCCCTTTAGCAAGTAAGTTTAGGAAGGCATTGAAACTTAACAAAGAATATGAATTAACAATCCAAACACAGCCTATGACTTAATGAAATAATTTATTTGAAAAATACATACTTTTACCCAAATTTAAAATTAATAATATATCACTTGAAAATATTTATTTTAGATTTGTATAGTCATAACGATAATATTAGAAACAAGAACAGGAAATATTTATTGGGTATTTAACAGTCACTAAACAAAGTTACAATAGTTTTCTTATAATTTATATGCAGCTACTTCGTGACAAAGTCAAGATTCACATCCTGATTTGTCTCCAGGGATCCATCTTGCGTTCAGACATTACTGGCTTGATTGGCTGGAATACAGAACAACCACTACTTGAGTAAGTGAGTTTATTAAACCTGTGAATCTAGAATTTTAGGTAACTTTACTAAGTTTTTATTATATCTTTTAGGATGCTATTTTCATGTTCTAAAAATAATTCAGCATTAATCATGATTAAAGCTTTTTTTTAAGTCCCAGGTAGAATATAGTTGGCTTTTCATTACTCAGATAGTAAAAATATTTAACGTTAACTGAAACATACATTTAATTAGAATTAATATATGTTTTAATGCAATTCTTAATTTTTTTAAAAGTGTGAAACTAGCTGTGTATTTCTATGTGTAATTAGCATTAATCACATCTCTGAAAATCTCCTTGAAAATTTTTACTTCAAGTATTATCTAGACAATAGAATCTTACTGGAAACTGCTGGAAAGCTCATTTCCAAATGACCTTCAGAACAAAGGAAAGGGTTTGGACACATGATGTCAATTTATTACAGTCTTCAACATTCACTCAAAGTGATATACTGAAGAAGGAAGCAAAAAGAAATAAGACAATCTATCACATCCCTAAAGAACCTATGATCTTAATGTCCTTTCATATTGTTATATTCTGCCAGGATTCAATGAGAGAATGCTACTGAAAATAAAACTAAATAGTATTAAGCTACAAATAT
>NW_006286972.1:232311-234772 GCF_000327345.1 Myotis davidii | reverse complement strand
TTTGGGAGGAAGAGGTAGAAATGAAGAGAAGTAGAATTCTCACCATTAGTGTTCTAGAATGTACTCTATGACACATTAAAATGCATTGCAAACATTTACATGACTTTGTCTAAAGACTATGAGATTTTTGTCTTTTTTTCATATTCAAGACAACAGGAAGTTCTCAACTCACACCATTATTTTGACAGTTTTCTACCATATTTCCTAAAGTCTCAGTTGACCTATTGATTACAACTACTATTAATTAGTGGCTTTTTTTTAGCATAAAAATAATTCTCAACAATTCCTTCTAGCAGAAGCTTCCCCATCTTAGACTGTATGCTGATTCAACCATCTCCATATTATAGAGTCTTCCACTTGCAATAGCTTCCATCATGCACCACCATCTGCAAACAATTTCACTATTTGGATTACAATTGGTGAACTATGATGGTTGAGTCCACAATATTTGTATACCAAATGGTGGAATTAGATACAGATTGTGGTTCATGATAGCAGGGTTTTGGAAGTTTCAGACACTAAAAATAAAAGAATAATAATTTTCATAAAATATTAAGTTACAAATTACAAATTATTTCAGTAATAGACACAAGGCTCTAGAAATATAATTGGGATTTTTCCTCTACATTTTATCTGCATATAGCTTTCTGCCTCTTTTTGTTTGTTGGTCTCATATTTATTTTCTGCAAAAAGTTGGGGCCACATAATGAGAGAAAGCTAACACATACCAATCATATACGTAGAGAAGTCATTCTGATTTGTTCATTTTCATCATTATGCCCAAACATGACTCTTTAGTCTTGCAGATAGGCTAGGAGACATCAATGTCATCCAAAACACATGCAGAAGAGGAGATAAAGTTTTAAGGGAGTTTTAACCATAAAATATCAATTTAATATAAATAATATATACAATTTTGAGTTGTATTTATTTTACATGTTTATCAATATGAGTTATTTGGATGTTTCATAAAGCAAGAAGATAATAGCATGATTGCTTTTCTATTGGGAATGATGAGATGTGGCTCATTATTCCCAATAGAAAAGCAATGCAGCTCAAGTGCTGTTGATTTCTCTACACTCCACAGATATTTTTATCTTGTTCTTGAGCTAGAAAGCATTAGAATCTTAAAGTTTCCATTAAAAAAAGTAATTGGAATTGAAATATGAATCAGGACCTTTTTTTATAATCACAGAGAAGATTCACTAGTAATTAAGGTTTACTTTAATTTGTTCTACTTGATATCCTTTGATAAAGGTGATGAGCTTTTAAGTCCAAACAATTAGAGAAATTCCATTGTGAAGGAGGACTAGCTATTTTAGTAATTTACAGCTTCTTTATCTTGAAGGGGATTAATGGCTTATTGTAAAATAATGACTAACAATTATTATTGTTCAAATAAAAATGATAGAAAGAAATGCTGTAGAATTTTATATTGTCTAAAAGGGTATGTCGAAGACAAAAGCCAATCTGAAAGACAACTTGAAGCCCATGTAATTTATTCACTATCTGTGTTTTAGAAAAGGGATTTATCTATCTCTGTGTTAGCATTTTCTTAAAATGTGTTGGCTTACTTTTCAATTTATTTCGACATTTCAGTTTCCTGTGATTGCTTTCCATTTCCCACTACTTACTAAAAAAGATAGTGATAGTAAAAATGGCTTGTACATAATTGTAATTTTCATGTCAACACTAGAGTATTTCAAAGAACGAAAGGGAGATAACCCAGTTAAATTGCTTTTTTCCATCTGCATTGGAATTTTTAGCTATAAATGAGTTCATATTAATGGAAGAACTGTCTGCAGGTAAAACTGTTTAAACACTTGGGTTCAATTGAAATAACTTCATGACAGACCAACATGACAAGCATTACGGTATAGAATTGATACTATGATCAGTATCTATTGTCAAGATGTTTGCATTTACCCAGATTTTGTAAAAATGTGAAAGGACAATATTTAATTATCATACATTATATTTAATGTCCAGTTGGTTAATCTTTAGGGTATATATTTTTTAAATATTTTTACTGATTTCAGAAAGGAAGGGAGAAAGAGAGAAACATCAATGATGAGAATCATTGGTCAGCTGCCTCCCACACACCCCACACTAGGGACCTAGCCTGCAACCCAGGCATATGTCCTGACCAGGAATCAAACTGTGACCTTATGCTTCATAGTTCAACTCTCAACCACTGACCTGCGCCAACTGGGCAGGGTATCTCTAAGAAATAAGTTATGTGTCTCAACCACTGACCTGCGCCAACTGGGCAGGGTATATATATCTCTAAGAAATAAGATATGTGTCAAAAATTAGGCTAGTCCTTACCGAAACCGGTTTGGCTCAATGGATAGAGCGTCGGCCTGTGGACTGAAAGGTCCCGGGTTCGATTCCGGTCAAGGGCATGTACCTTGGTTGTGGGCACATTCCCAGTGAGGGGTGTGCAGGAGGCAGCTGATCG
>NW_006286972.1:230876-232149 GCF_000327345.1 Myotis davidii | reverse complement strand
AAATATGGATTTGGGGTACAATTGGCATCAGTGTTTACAAGGAGTGTAGGAAAGAAAATTGCCCATTTCACTTGGTTTGTGTGCGTGTTAAGTAACATAACATATATTTTTTCTAGTAGAGTATAAGAATATGAATATAAACAATTATTCTAAACTCCATGCACCGGGCCTCTAGTTTTTATATATTTGTAGTACAGAAGAGACATCTGGCATACTGACAAGATCACTTTTGAGTAAAACTCAACAAATTATTATTTTTTAAAAATATGGATTTGGGGTACAATTGGCATCAGTGCTTACAAGGAGTGTAGGAAAAAAAATTGCCCATTTCACTTGGTTTGTGTGCGTCTTAAGTAACATAACATATGTTTTCTAGTAGAGTATAAGAACATGAATATAAACAATTATTCCAAGTATTTACAAATGTGTTGTGCATAACTAAAGCTCCTTACACACTGAGAGGAATTAAATGGAGTGCAGTGGTGGTCAGTGCGCTCCCACAGTGGGAGTGCCCCTTGGCTAACCAGGATGAGCAGTGCTCCCACAGTGGGCCGATCCCTGCAGGCCACGCCCCCAACTAGTGCACAAATCCCATGCACCGGGCCTCTAGTTTTTATATATTTGGAGTACAGAAGAGACATCTGGCATACTGATAAGATCACTTTTGAATAAAACTCAACAAATTATTATTTTTTTAAAATCTCAGATAATTTTTCTGCCTTAACAAATGCTATAATGTTCCTTCTCAAGATAAGTATAACAATCTGTAAAATTGGCTTCTTTTAACAATGGCAACTTTTTAAAGTGTAACTTTAAATTGCCATATAAAAGAATTATTTTATTAATTAATGCTAAGAGAGTGAGTTTATTTTTTAAAGCATTTTAGCACTTCTAAAGAGTGAAGATATTCCAATACATTACAAACTTTCTCAGGCGAAATGACATTTTAAAGCATCAGAATTTATGAACAAAGATCAAGTATTTAGGTAACAAATTATGTGTCTACTGTTATAAACAACATATATATCGAGACATGTTTCAATGGTATTAATTGTTCACCTTGACATTCACTCCCAGAAGCAAAGTTGTGTTTTGGAATCATATTCTTTTATGTTTATTTTTAAGTATTATTTTATATAATAAATAGTTGCTTTGTGAGAACATTATGTTGAGCATAAGCTATAGTTTACAAATAAGAGATCTTGTATTGTTCTCTCATTGCTTATAGATATCACTATGATTTGATGTTTTTATGCAATGTGTCCAAATAATG
>NW_006286972.1:221365-230776 GCF_000327345.1 Myotis davidii | reverse complement strand
ACTGTTATGAACAACATATACATCAAGACATGTTTCAAAGGTATGTTTTGGAATCATATTCTTTTATGTTTATTTTGAAGTATTATTTTGTATAATAAATAATTGCTTTGCAAGACCATTATGTTGAGCATAAGCTATAGTTTACAAATAAGAGATCTTGTATTGTTCTCTCATTGCTTATAGATATAACTGTGATTTAATATTTTTATGCAATGTGTCCACATAATGGTTGAGAATAAAATTAAAACAGAAAATATCACAAATATTTTTATCACTGGATGGATACATTAGTTGGGCATCCTGGAACAATTATATATATGTCTTCCAGATATCCAGTGTGATGCTAGAGATCTGTGTATATCTAATGACTGCTTATTTATTTATCTATCCATTTATTTATTTGTGTCCTTGGAAATTAAGTGATATATATTTACCATATTCAACAATTAGAAATAAATATTTTCTAAAAGTTTATTCAAGGACATTTTAGAACTGAATCCTTCCACAGTCATCATCATTCTGCTCTGCCTCAGTGACTTTCATCTTTTGTCCCCCTCAATATTCTATACATTTCTGCCTCGTTTCATTGCTTTGTTTTGTTTTGAGCATTGCCTCAGTTTTATCTCATGGATTCACCAAAAATATTCTAATATTGGAGCAATGTGTCTGTTTTGTGTGAGCTTAAAAGTCTGAATAAGAAGTCTGTTTCAAATCATGTAAGGTTTACTCTACAAATGTTACTTAGCCGTACTCCATTAAAATAAAGAGCTGAGGGGGATTTATATTAATTAAAATTTTGCAGAAGCTGGCCTTTTGGAAAAGAATGGAGAAAGAGGAAAAGGAAAAAAAATGCAAATGATATTTTGTGCAAAACAAGTAATGTTTAGAAACTTCAAAACTCTGATACAAGAAATAATAGAACACAGAACATGAAAGGGTAGAACTGTTTAAAATGATATTTATTATGATAGAAAAGAAAAAGATATCAAGGTTGATTAGTAGTAATAGAACATGTAAAGCCAAAACCGGTTTGGCTCAGTGGCTAGAGCGTTGGCCTGCGGACTGAAGGGTCCCAGGTTCGATTCCAGTCAGGGGCACGTTAATTAAAATTTTGCAGAAGCTGGCCTTTTGAAAAAGAATGGAGGAAGAGGAAAAGGAAAAAAATGCAAATGATATTTTGTGCAAAACAAGTAATGTTTAGAAACTTCAAAACCCTGATACAAGAAAAAATAGAACACAGAATATGAAAGGGTAGAACTGTTTAAAATGATATTCATTATGATAGAGGAGAAAAAGATATCGAGGTTGGTTAGTAGTAATAGAACATGCAAAGCCAGTGACTAGAATAAATGTGTAGAAGTCATTATAATTCTTTGAATAAAATAAAATGTGAAGGAGAAGAGAAATGCAGTTTGTGTACATGTGTATGTATTTCAATATGTATGTGAAAATGTAAAGATATATATGTTGATAGATATATCAACATATAGATAGCATTACTTTTATATTATATACTAGAGGCCCAGTGCACAAAATTCATGTACTGGGGGGAAGGTTCCTCAGCCCGGCCTGCACCCTCTCACAGTCTGGGAGCCCTCAAGGGATTCCATGGGCCTAAGCCAGGAATTGGACATCCCTCTCGCAGTCTGGCACCCCTCGATCCCTACTGCCTGCCTGCTTGCTGCTCCTTACTGCTCTGCTCGCTGCTCCTTAGTGCTGCCATGGAGGCAGGAGAGGCTCCTGCCACCACCGCTGCTTTCGCCAGCCATGAGCCCAGCTTTTCACTGAGCAGTGCTCCCCTGTGGGAGTGCACTGACCACCAGGGGGCAGCTCCTGCATTGAGTGTCAGCCCTCTGGTGGTCAGTGCATATCATAGCAACTGGGTCGTCCTGGTTATTCTGCCATAATGGTCACTTAGGCTTTTATTATATAGATGCATATCATTACACATTTGTGTGTGTGTGAGTGTATGCATATGTCTATAATGTATATTTTACTAGTGAGATAATTTGAGTTATATAGAACTGGATTAAACTTACCCTATCTACATGATGGTTTCTGGATAAGGCATAGCCTGGTATTTTCCCTTTTTTTAGCTGGGATCCATATAGATAATCCATAGTTGGATGATCATATTATCTAGTTTCTTCTATGCACTGGTACTATGTTAGGGCTGCTTTCACAAAGTATTAGGGATTAGAGGCTTAAACAATAGTTATTTTCTCAGAGGTATGGAGACTAGAAGGCCAAAATAAGGTATTGGCAGGGTTGGTTTCTTCTGAAGTCTTTCTGTTTAGTTTGAAATAGCTATCTTCTCTCTGTATCTACATAAGGTCTTCCCCCTGTGCATGTCAGTGTCTGGAGGGAAGCCCGGGTCCTGGGTGCCTGCACATGTTCAGAGGGAAACAAGCCTGAGTCCCGGATGCCTGTGGCAGCTAGAGGGAAGCGATCCTGGGTCCCGGGTGCCAGAGGGAAGCCAGTGCCAGCAGCCAGGGGAAGGAAGGCCTACTCTTGCATGAATTTTGTACATCGGGCCTCTAATCTTATTGTAAAAACACCAATCATATTGGATGAGGGCCCCCCTCTAATGATGACATTTTACCTTAATTACTTCTTTTAAGGCCCTTTCTCCAAACTTAGTCAAATTCTGAGATATTGGGTTTTAGGATTTCAACATATGAATTTTGGAGGTCGGTATAACAGTTGGCATTAAAGCTGTAAAGAATATTGCACTCGGAGCATTTAGACATTCTTATCCTGCTGACCCATTTTAATTATTTATGAATTGTAGCGATTTGAAGCTACATGATCTTTACATACTTACAGAATTAGTTTACAAAATTACTAGATATTTCTTTTTTATAAGATAAAATGATTTTAATTTCTGAATTTTTAAAATTTAAGAGTCATTAATATGTAGTCAACATTTACAATTTCTATTTTAAAAAGTTATTGTGTGCCCTCACTTCAGCTATCTTCTTTCGAAGAATTAGAGTTAAATCAAATAATGCAATCTATTCAACAAACACTAAGATAAAATTTATATCTATGCAAATACTTCAAAATATTTGTGTTGAAATTTTTGTGACAGATATAGAAAAACTCTTATTTTCAAAGAGAAGGACAAAATAACACGAAGAGATTAAAATGGGACATACAAATACTACCCTCATTTGAAGGCTTAAAAGCCTATTTAAAGTTAAATCAAATAATTTAGCTGAAAAGCACTCATCTAACTTATTACTTTTATAATAAATGTCACTGTGAACAGAATAAATATGTGTATTGATGTTAGTCTCATTTACTTAAGTTTAAATTACTTTAAATTACTTATAAATGGCATCTTAATATTTACCATTTAATGTTTGGCATTTTGAATCAATGAATTAGGAAAACAAAGCGTAATTTCTACCCTGATAATGTACTCATGATCATAATTTGAAATCTGTTCTATATCTGTGATGCTTTAGGGTTATTGGAATTTGTTGTAAATATCTTCCTTAAATGAGTTTCTGTTTTTACTCAGCATTTACATCTTTAAATGCTCTATTTAAGGCAAATACATAACACTAGAGTGTATGCATATTGCTTACAAAGGAAATAAGAAATTCTAATAAAAATAAACTAGTTTGCTGTGAAAATTAAAGAGAAGAGCATTTCTACTTACTAATAAGAAATAAATTATACTGCATGAAGGGACTCGATAGTAAAATTCATTCATAACTTACAACAATATTTCAATCCAACTCTTTAGTTTAAGGTGCAATAATTCCCTAGGAAACAAAGAAATTCCTTACAGGAGTAGATTATTAAATATTCAATGTTTTAATTTTACATTTAATTACAATGCTACTATAATTTTTCCTTAATTAAAAATATTTTAAGGTATGTAACTCATTACAAAACACAAAATTTGATTATCCCGGACTTTTAAAAATGTAAACTAATATCTAATACCTACATACAATTCTTCTAAGGTTTAAATAACATATGTATATTACTCCAGCACCAAAGTTAAGGTTATTAGAGGATTTATTGATAGCAGTTATCTTCTTTGTAACTCAACCAATTGCTTCTTTATTCATTCATGAGTCAGCCTTCTTAGTTACTACATAAGTGAGTGTGAACTGTGAAGGATGGATTGAAGCTTGAACTTGATCATATTAGCTAATTAGCATTAGATTTTAGAGACCTTAGTTTTCATATTTAAATTAACTTAATAAATAAAACTAATAAAAACAGATGAGAAACATGATTTTTGTTAAAATTAAGTATTTCAAACTCATACTGTTGTCACTTGAGTAGCTGGCACTTATAAATTGAATTAAGTAAAAGAAAACACAAAAACACAGTTTAGTCCTTAGTCCACAATATAATACTCCGTTAGTCAAAAGGTAATATCTGGAGGATCATATGGTAAGCCAGAAACCACGTGCTTGGAGCCATTTCCATTTTTGCATATTTGCAACAGCCATTATATTGCAATCGAGAACTGCTAATGAGCCCAGCCTGTGTGGCTCAGTGGTTGAGCATTGACTTATGAACCAGGAAGTCAGTTTCATTCCCAGTCAGGGCACAAGCCTGGGGTTGCAGGCTCTATCTCCACGGGGGGGCGGGGTGTGTGTGTGTGTGTGCAGGAGGCAGCCAATCAATGATTCTCTCTCATCATTGAGAGATGTTTCTCTCTCTCTCTCTCCCTTTCTAAAATAAATAAAAATAATTTTAAAAACCGCTAATCATTGGTATCTGTGCCTCTTATCAGCATATTGTTCTTCCCCTCTTTCCTTCTCCTCCAATCCATCTTTATTTTTAAGAAATTACTTGTCTTGACTAATAGATCACATGAGGGCATGTTCTGAAAGAGAATGATAATTTTTAGCTATTCATCAAAGACAAATGTTCAGTGAAAAAATATGTGCTGCTCCCTAGATAACAAACTGCAAGACATGGATTATTAATATATCCAGATCTCTGAACAAAAGTGATTATTTACTCCAGCAGAACAAACTGAAGCCTAAAAGTGTATAGAATGTAAAAAGAAGGTCAAAATGAATCGTTCAGTTAATTGATATAAAATGAGAGAAAATGCATACACAATTAATATGGTTCCATCATCATCTTGTTCTTATTTCAGTGTAAATTATACATTACATAACGCAATGCAGTGTGAGATTTGCTGTCTAATTTCTGGCACTTATCTGCTGGTGGTCTTAATCCAGCATCTAGAATGGTTCAGGAATCTGGAGAAGGCACTCTGCGTAGATTAATCAAGAGTCCAGAGACGAAACATAATTTTGAAAGGCTTTATGGAGAGTCAGAGAAGACTTAGCTAAGGAACTAAGTTCTTCCTTGTTTCAGGACCCCTTGTTATTAATTAACACAAATTGTCCTAAGGCAAGGTAGATATACACATCAAAGGGTAGGGATAGGTATACAGAATCTATTGTCAAATTGGGGAAAAACTGCCTACGGCTGTTCAGGTGTTTGGCCAGTAGGAGGCAATAATATGTAGATTAAGATGCCCTCAGCTGCCTGGCAGCAAGCAATCATTTTATGCATCCTTTTCAGGTTTGGGGAAATGCCCTCAGCCATTTCCAGATAATTCAGCCCTGCTGACTTGCTGGAATTGGCTTCCCGTACTCATCTATTCATAATTTAGGTCCATAGTATATAGCACTGTGTGACTAGATGAAGGGAGATATGTAAAACATATTAGTATAAACTCTAATATGAGCTGGTTTGAAATATGCTGAGACCTCCTAGCACCTAAAGTGAATGGACTAGAGTCTGAATCTCAGCACAATCTTAGTTCCTATTTATAGACAGAGAACTGAATAGCCTCCTGCCTCCACACTCCCTCCCACGAGAGAAGTCTTATTGGAAAAGAAAATCTAAGCCTTTTTTTTTTTTATAGACCCACACAACAGACAGTCAAACTGACAGGTACAGCGCACTGCTGGGGTGTTGGTATGTGTCCTACATCAAGCATGTCAAACTTGCGGCCCACAGGCTGCATATGGCCCACAACAAATATTTCTGCGGCCCAGCCAATATAACAGTATATAAGAAATGTTTTAAAAAAATTTCATAACTTAATCTTCACAATATCCTGTCATACATCATTATTAATAACGAAACACAACGTTCAATAATGGCTGATTACTATAATCGTGCAGGCGCACCATTTCTCTCCACTAATAGACCCGGGCTTCCCTTGAAGCCCCGGCTTCATCCAGAAGGTTGTCCGGAAGGACATCTGGTCTAATTAGCATATTATGCTTTTATTATTATAGATTACTCATTTATTTCGGCCCTTTGTATTCAGCATGTCTCTATTGAAATATACCTACATTTCTATGAAAAGTGAAGCTTTTGTTTTGGGGGGGCCCACATAAACTTAAACCTTGTTTATTTGGCCCATATTAGCCTTTGAGTTTGACATGCTTGCCCTACATCCATGGCTCAGGTTTTTCCCCATCAGAGTCCTTTGCCCTTGAAAGGAGACACCAAGAGGTGGAGAGGCAGCGATTTACTCCTAGAACTTCTCCAAGGAGGTAGAGAGGTGTAAAGTTCTTCTTCCATGAATTGAAATCCCATTTCACTTTTTCTCCTAATCTACTGGATTTATAAACAAAGTCTGTAATCATTCAAGGGGAAAAAAATATCAGTACATCAGGGCAATCCTACCTCTCCCTTCCTATGGCCTTTTACTCAAGACCTGCCTCGGTGTTTTGAATAGACTTCTAAAAACAATGAATACAATAGGTTTTGCCTGAAGCTGTGCTTTAATTTGTCTATTTTCCAGTTGAAGCACTTGGGGCTATAACAGTTTTATTTTCTTATCTGCCAAGTTCTGGGCTGGAAAATTCCAGATTCTGCTTCAAAATGTAATAATTTCTTCCTTAGTTCATCTCTATCTATTCCTTACCATGTGCAACCAAAAGGAACCTATTGGCACTTTTAATACTCTGTTGAGGATCTCTTTAGATATGAGCGAATTTGGTACATTTTCTATCTTTTGTGTTACTACAGACAACTACCTCATGTAATATGTACCTCCCTTTTTTCACCTTCCAATACCAATTTTTTTTCTCTTGTTCGGCTCTTCATCACAAATTATTTTACAATTAATTTAGCTTCCAATCATAATCTTCTAACCATATTTCCTGTTGTTACTATTAATAGTTCCAACAGCTAATGCAACAGGTTTCAGGTTTTGTGACAACAGTTCACTACTTCTGGTAATATTTCTGCTTATTTATTGTGGTCAATAATTTATTGTGACATAATAAATCCTACTGAAGCATAGTATCTTGAAATAGTAAAGCTTTATTATTTTTTATGCTTCTTTTTTAAAAATATATTTTTATTGATTTCAGAGAGGAATAGAGAGGGAAAGAAAGACAGAAACATCAAGGATGAGATAGAATCATTGATAAGCTATCTCCTGCACACCCCCTACTGGGGATCAACCCACACCCAGGCATGTGCCCTGACCAGGAATTGAACCAAGACCTCTACAATAAGTCAGGCGACCATCTGTCTCCGTACATGGTTATTATGTTATTACTAGAGACCCGGTGTACGGATTTGTGCACCGGTGAGGTCCCTCAGCCTGGCCAGTGGGGATTGGGCTGACACCGGTTCTGCGACATCTCCCAAAGGGTCCTGGATTGTGAAAGGACAGTTCTCTGGTGGTGCACCCCAGAATCAGGCTCCCGCCTCTCTGGTTCCGGGTGTGTCACCCAAGAACTGCAGCTGCCAAGTCACCACAGCTGGGCAGCTCCTGCATTAAGCATCAGCCTCCTGGTGGTCAGTGTACATCATAGCTACCTGCTGGAGTGCCTGCCTCCTGGTGGTCATTGCACATCATAGCTACTGGCCAGGTTAACTGGTTGGCCGGTCAGCCAGTCGCTTAGGCTTTTATATATATAGATTGACTCTATTCCCTATGCTGTACATTTCATCTCTGTGACTTATACCTGGAAGTTTGTACTTTTTAATTCCCTTTCCCTTTTCTACCAGAAATATGGTTTCATATGTGCTTGCAGAGATGGGATATTCCTAATTGCTTATAATATAAGAAGCTCAGTTATAATGTAGACTTTAATTAGAGTACTACTGAGCAAAAAGAGAATTGCACTTACAGCATCCTAAGAGAGGATGCAGCAGGTGGGTGGGAATCCAGCAGTATGCCAGTGAGAACAACCCTTCCCTGAACTCAGCAGCATATAACATGCAAGTGGAAAAGCACTCCTGATGCACAAGCATGAAGGCAGCAGCTTTAGTTTTGTTAATTAGGCTATAGTCATGCCTCAGTGATGTTGCAATTTACCACTCCATCCTCCTGGAGCCTTTGTGCAAATGCTCTTGTGCGCCTAGTAGCTATAAGCCCTACGTAGCATGTGCCTCCTACTGAGATGTCATTACAGCGTTCCAATAGTGTCCATGTAACAGTACGTTTTTAAAAATGTATAATTTTCTTTCACAGAAAGATACTAGTAAATCTATAACTGCTTTTTAAAAGTTAAAAGCAACTCTTATGCAATTTCTTATACTTCCCACTAAGATTCAGATTAATTTGTCTTCTTATATAATTTAGCAATGTTGTTTAATTATTCTAAAATATACACCCTTTCTACATACAGCGCATTTTTGCAATTAAAATACAGCAGGCTGTCTCTATATTGGTATTGTGACATTTGCTTTAGAAAGGCATGCTATTTTAAGTATTAGAAAACATATTATTTAAGAATATATGACTGAGAGTTGATTATTGTGCCCTTTATTATACAGTGTGTGCATGAAGGTACATGATGAACATCTGATATCATTATGGACCAATAAAATGGCACTGTCCAAATGTGTCATGCCAGCTGAAATGCCAGGAAACAGGCTGGCAAATACATGCTGAGTGCAAGTTCTCATGTGGCATCATTGTCAGTTGAGAGCCTGATCCAGGTAATCAAATGAAAAAGTGCATGTTCGGACATCTAGTGCAGGGCCCAGCTGACAGCAAATGCTCAGGGAAAATGTGACCAGTCGTTATTATTAATAGTGTGTATAGTTTTGTGCTCACTCTCAATTGCTCCTAATGTATGCTAATGGAAATAAATGCAAATTTGTTATTCATTACTAATCTTTAATGTGAAAATTTAAAAAGCAGCAGGGGAACTGAACGGACATTTTCCAAAGAAGACATATGAATGGCCAACAGTCCTGTGAGAACATCACTAGTCCGCAGGAAAATGCAAAGCAAAACTACAATGAGATATCACCTCATGCCTTGCAATTAAAGTACACCTTAGAATGAAAGGAAAAAAAAAAAGTGCTACAAGCCTCCTGTTTTATCTCAACTCCCCAGGCTCCCCCTCCCCAGCTCCCCCCCCCCCCTGCTGAGACTGCCCTGGA
>NW_006286972.1:220416-221118 GCF_000327345.1 Myotis davidii | reverse complement strand
CCTGCGTGAGTTTAGAGTTGAGCCCCAGCTCACTGGAATAAAACCTCTTGCTGTTTGCATCAAGTAACGTCTCCTGCGGTTGATTGGGGTTGCCATCAGTCTGCAGGACAGAGTGAGGGTCCCATTTCGGGGGTCTCACAAGAATAGCTGTCATCGAAAAGACAAGAAATAATAAATGTTGGGGAGGATGTAGAGAAAAGGAAACCCTTGTGCCCTGTTGGTAGAAAAGTAATTGGACACAGCCATTAAGAAAAACAGCAGGGCTATCCTTAAACCTGGAAAATAGAACTACTTTATAATCCAGCAATTCCACTTTTGAGTATTTATTTGAAAAATTTAAAACACTGACTCAAAGGATATATGCACTCCATACTCACTGCAGTATTATTTATAATATCAAGATATGGAAATAAACTAAGTGTCTAGTGACAGATGCATGTATAAAGAAAATGTGTCCTATATAGGTTATTATTAAACCATAAAAAAAGAAAGAAATTGTGTCATTTGTGACAATACGGATGGAACTTGAGGGCATTGTGCTAAGTGAAATAAGTCAGACAGAGAAGAGTAAACAGTGTATGATCTCATAGATGGAAGCTCAAAAAGTTAAACTCAAAGAAACAGAGAACAGATTGGTAGTTGCCAGAGGTAAAGTGGGTGGGAATGAATGAAGGTGGTCAAAGGTTTCATTTATAAAATATC
>NW_006286972.1:217195-220276 GCF_000327345.1 Myotis davidii | reverse complement strand
CTCTGTTACTTAGATTTATACAAGATTTAAAATTAATCATTAAAATGAATTTTCTCTTTTTGTAAATCTATTCCTTTAGAGAAACCTGGTGGACTGTAATACTTTTGTAATACCCAAGAATGAATAAATGGTAATATATTCTCTACTTTACGAGAAAAAAACAGCTCTTCTTTCCTTTCTAAGATCTCCCAAAAGCTATCCTAGGCTGAATGAGCAAGGAGCGCATCATATCCATGTTTAAGTTAGTGAGTGCATTAATTAAACACAATAGAACAATCTTTAAAACACCCAATCTTTCTGCTCTCTTATCATGACTCAAGACAGTCTCAGAAAATGATTATGTGATTAAGGAATGTGCCCCTTAAGGATATTTTTATATTATGCTATGATTAGTGTCATCACAAGGGCCTTGATTATTCTGATTAAGGGCAAATACTTTAGCTGTTGAGTTTAAAAGATTTATTTGTAAAATGTAAGAGTAAAGCACTTGAGCAGCCAAAACAAGGTGGACAGGGAATAGTCAATAGTTTTTCTAGTCTGATCCTAGACTGCAAAATGTGTTGTGAAAGAACAGCAGTTTAAACAGAAGATGTTTGGTCAAGTACAGACATTTCATATATGAGATTAAAATAAAAATTATGACCAGGAGGGTCTTTTTGTATTTTCCATGTGGCCCATGCCTTCTAATGAGAAGGTCATCTCAATGAGACTGACAATTTATATCAAGAGAATGAGGTAAGGTTCTTTGTGCACTTCTATGACCATTAAGGAATATTATTTCCCCAAAGGTGGGTAGATGAATGAACTCCACAGACACAAATAAGTTGGATAAAAGGCCAGTAGAATCAAAGCAGTAACACTGGGAGGGACCCATTGCCCCTTCTTCCTTTCTGCTAACTCTACACTGGCTATTTATTCTCTTTACTTTCTGATTCTAACTTCTGCAAACAGCTCCTGCTCTAAACTTTTTCTTGTGGGTCAAAGGAATGACTGTACAGACTGACTGGGCCATGTGTCTTTACAGACCAGGAAATTGCTGTGTGGTCCAGGAATGTCATAATTGTTTATAACAAGTCTTCTTATCATTCCTCATGAAAAACTTTATTTTAGTCATAATATAAAAATAATCAAGTTTAGTAAAGCATATTTGTATTTTTACTAGATACTTGTGCTAGAATACACAAGGGAAAATAATGTCCTTATTTGGTGGTGTTCCTTGTAGACTCTTTAGGGTTGTAAAAGTTGTAAGAAAAGTGGAAGGAAATAAATTGATGGACTATGAGCTGTAACTTTTACTCAGAAAGTAATAACTTAAAAAGTGATCCCAAGCTTGGGAGAAATGGGTAAAGTGTTCTATAGAGCTTTACCAAATGGTTCAGCTAGTTTTGGGGAAGAGTTGGTTGAATATGGGCCCCAGAAGAGGGAGGATTTATTTGGGATTTAACAGCTGTTTGTTTGGGAATATGGTCCCACTAAAAGGGTTGAAGAGGAGCTGTTTAGGGGTTAAGGTCATGCAAATATTGAGATAGAGAAGAAAAGTCTTATGAGGAAGGGTCATGATGAAGGGAAAGGTGGATAATGGAAATTTCCAGTCCTTCACAGTCTTTATAGTTTCTCCTTTTGGTCAAAGGAGTGATCAAGTCTCATCACTTGACAAAATTTTGTTAATTTCTCCAAACCTATATAAATTTTAATTATTTATAAAATGAATTGATATTTGGAATATTTTATGATTCTAGAGAAAGTGCTGGAAAAAGTAGCCTGTGAATACAAGAATGATAACTAGAATTATTAGAAAGACTTGAACAATGCCTTTAGGCTAGGTATCTTCCCAGCCTTGGGCCATTGAAAAGAACATATCTCATCCCAGCCCCAAGGAAACAGTCTTGATATCAGTAGGCTTATATATAATGCGACTCATTCTTCCAATACATAAAGTAACAAGGTTAATGTGAATTCACATTTCCAAAGTTATGGGGAAGTTCATATATTTTTGTCTCTAACTAAAAACAAAATATAACTTGAGGTCCTGCATGTTTTCTATTTCAAATTTTAGCTTGCAGTGAATTTATGTATTATTTCAGGATGGAATTCTACTGGTTAGGTAGATAGAGTCGTTTCCCAAGGAAATTAAATTTACATCTTTAAAATTTCCATACTAAGGACTTATTTTGTAAAACTCCTCTTACAGGTTTATTCTGTTCTTTGCTGGGAAGTGGCCTGTATCTCAGCAGCTACACTTGAGCTTCCTGCTGCCATTATGAATGTGTATAAAGCCAATTCCCGTGCAGAAAAATAGCTCTAGGACTGACTTATTACTGGTAGTATAAGAAGCTAGTGCTCAACAAACTGCCACAGAAATGAATTAACTTCTCCCTCAGTCACCACTGCTCTGAGAATGCATGGGAATGGATATTGAATGCAGCTTAGTTAATATAGATCAATTCAATTTCAAAAATGTAAAATTTTGTAAATACTACATTTAAATGCATTGGCAGAGCCTATAGAAAATGTAATTTATATTTTTACCATAAGATATACTTAGAAATAACCTTAACAAAAATATGTAAGTATATCCATTTGAACAGAGACCAGAATAAAACAAGTTTTGAGAGTGTGTGATAAAAAGTGGGGGCAGGGAGGTTAGCTTTGGAGAGCATTAGAACACATGTTTTTTCTAAGTACAGTGGGGCCTTGACTTACAAGTTTAATTCGTTCCGAGACTGAGCTCATTAAGGAGCTCGTTAACTCAAATTACTCTGTCAACTCAATGCAAAAAATCGGCCAAGATACAGCTGGTATCTCAAAAAACTCGTTAGTCGGGACACTCGTAAGTCAAGGCCCCACTGTACATCTAAGTTTGTTCTGGAAGCCAACACATGTCTACTCCTCTTTACTACATATACTAGTGGTCTGGTGCACGAAATTCATGCATGGGGAAGGGGGTGTTCCTCAGCCTGGCCTGCACCCTCTCTAATCTGGGACCCCTTGAAGGATGTTCTACTGCCAGTTTACAGGGATCGGGTCTAAACCAGCAGTCTGACATCCCTCTCGCAATCCGGGACCGCTGGCTCCTAACTG
>NW_006286972.1:215706-217106 GCF_000327345.1 Myotis davidii | reverse complement strand
CATTCCCCGGGAGAACACGGCCTCTGTGATCCACAACCTATTGCTGGTAATTCATAGAAAAGCAAAAAAGCTACTTCAGAACATCCTTTAAAAAGTAAATTCAAAGAATTAAATTCATTGAGCACTAATTCCTAGACACTGACAAAAGTGAGTCATCTCTACTTTCCCTCAATTGTTTGCTTTAATCCTCCCCTGAGGATATATTTTTCAGTTATTCTTTTTAGAGAGAGAGGAAGGGAGAGAGAGAGCAAGAGAGAAAAACATCAATGTATGAGAGAGACATCAATCTATTGCCTCCTATACCTGCCAGCCTACAACCTGTGTAAATTGAATAACAAGTTCCTCTTTCAAACAGACATGCTGCTGAACTCCAGGAGTCACCTACACTCCTAACCTGGGTAAAGCCAGGCTGCCTCTGGATCTCTTGGGCATTTACTGTGGTTATAAAGGAATCAAAAGCAGTCATAAATACAGTGGGGTCTTGACTTACGAGTGTCCCGACTAACAAGTTTTTTGAGATACCAGCTGTCTCTCCACCGATTTTTTGCATTGAGTTGACAGAGTAATTTGAGTTAACGAGCGCCTTAACGAGCTCGGTCTCGGAGCAAATTACACTCGTAAGTCAAGGCCCCACTGTACATCTAAGTTTGTGTTGGCACAGGTTTCATTACATTTGCTTTCCTGGCATCTTTCAAGAATAAGTGAAGAGATATAGTTTCAAAAGAAATTAAAAACTGTGGGTTATGCAAGATAAAGATGGTTATTTGAATAATTTTTACTAATGATGTCATAACATCAAGAATAAACCAATTTCACCCTAACCAGTTTGGCTCAGTGGATAAAGTGTGGCCTGTAAACCAAAGGGTCCCAGGTTTGATTCCAGTCAAGGGCACATACCTTGGTTGCAGGCTCCTCTCTGGCCCTGGCCCTGGCCCTGGTCGGGGCTCGTGCAGGAGGCAACAATTGATGTGTTTCTCTCACATTGATGTTTCTCTGTCTTTCCATCTCTCTTCCATTCTCCCTAAAATTCAGTGGAAAAATATCCTTGGGTGAGGATTGAAAAAAAAAAGAAGAAGAAATAAATTTCTAATACTTTAGGTAATATTTTTAGCAATAAACAAGTTTTACAAAGAAGCAACTCATCCACTTGCATAGGCACCCTTGAATGAGAAAAGGCCAAGAAGTTATAAATCTTAACAGAAATATAAATAGGTATGTATTGTTCATATTGTGTATTCTTCTTTGATCACATGTCCTTCTACTGCTTCATCAAAGGCTGATTCCTTATCAGCCATAGTGAGCCAAGGGGATCTCAGGGTCTACCAAGGGGTAGGACAGCTATGGACACTTGCTCTGCACATGGCCTCTATTGTTTCCTCTATAAATAATACATACATATA
>NW_006286972.1:213142-215607 GCF_000327345.1 Myotis davidii | reverse complement strand
GTGTGTGTGTGTGTGTGTGTGTGTTATATTAATTTTAGAGAGAGAGGAAGGGAGAGAGAGAGCAAGAGAGAAAAACATCAATGTATGAGAGAGACATCAATCTATTGCCTCCTATACCTGCCAGCCTACAACCTGTGTATGTGCCTTGACCAGGAATCAAACCAGCGACCTTTTGGTGATTGGGACGACACTCAACTAATGTGAGCCATATTGGCCAGGGTAATAAATACATTTTAAAATGTAGAATATATACTATTTCATTCTGTAATAGTAAAATGGGGTAAATGAAGCTCAGAATTTATAAAACTAAAAATTTGGGGATCTTTTTTGAAAGCTGTGTCATGAGACCCAGTGTTTAACCCTCACATGTTATATAAAAGGGCATATAGATCCATTGTTAATTATATAATGTATGTGTCAATTTAGCTGAAACCCATATTGAGTAATGTATTCATCTATTTATTTAGCCATTTATGTAAAAAAAGGTACTAGGTGAATAGATGACCAAGTCCAGAATGAACCAGCTCTTACCTCTTCCCCCTAAATAATAAACTCAAAAGACAAAAAACCCAAAAAGTTCCTGTAGTCTTGGAATGTTTATCTTTAAATACTATCAAGTTTACTTCATTTTATTTTTACTAAAATCACAGATTATTGTAAAATGAAGAGCAAAAGCTGTAGAAATGTAAATGTTTAATACTATAATACTTACCTTAGAATCTTTAGATGTCTTCTGGTCTTAAGCTTGGAAAGGTAAACATTAAGCAAAGGGAAAACTAAACACAAATCATATGCAATTAAGAAAATGAATCATTAATAGTCTTCCATTTTATGCCCATTTAACTTTAAAGAAAATGTCATTTTAACCAAGTGAAAAAACTTTGATTGATATACATGATTAAATTGGCATTAGCCAGAGGTTAAACAAATGAAAAAAATGCAATACAATTTCTAATTAATATTTTGTTACTTTGAATATATCTTTGTATAATCACATATTCATCTGCATAATTATTAAATTACATTGATTATGTGACTGATTAAACTAATTATAATAAAACATTTTATAATCATTAGTAAGGTTATCAATTTTGAAGATGGCATTTATATTAACCTGGTTAGTTTAATCTAAACATATTTTTTCTTTGCAATGTATAGTATTTCCATTGTACATTTGTATCAAATTAATTTCAGGAAATGTTCTAAGAGATGGTATAAGGTCAGTTTTGATATCACTGTTCTAATATATATTATCTTTTATTTGTACATCACATATGAGTTCATTGTCAAACAAAACTTAGGAAAATATTACGTCTTAACTTCAAAATTAGGTTAGTTGGATTTTCAAATGTTTTATCTTGACCCAAGAACATATAAATTGTTAAACATTTCTATTATAAAGGTAATCCTTTGTCAGTTTTTATTTTTTCACGCAAGCAAGAGAGTTATCTCGTCATTGACAATAAAGATGTCCTTGGAAGTTTCTGTCTAGGAATATTAAAATTTAAGGCCTTTCTTGGAGTTCATTGATAAGTTTGATCATTATGAACTTAGGAAATACTGTCACAGTAACAATTGGGAAAACTGTAATGAGTTTTATGTTTAAAGAAATAGAAAATAGATATTTTTTTTTACTAGAAAATACATTTACCTTAAAAATCAACAGAAAATTCTAGAACTAAAATTTTAAAAATATATATATAAAGCAAACCTGAGTATTTGTCTGTTGTAGTCAGAACATCATACTTGGCAGAGCAGCTGTGTGTGGGGCTACCATTGGGTTAAGTTTGTTGTCCACTGCAGTGTGCCATAATGCATTGGAATTTTGTAGTAGCTAAACAGATGAATTAAAGGAACATTCAATAGGGGTTGCCATGCCTGCAGCTTTTCATGTCCTTCAGAATGGCACTGATTTCTGCTATCACACCTGGGAGGTAACATTGCTTTTGTTTATTCTTTTGTCTGTAATGTAAAGGGAGATTTTTTTCATGGTCTTCTGAAAGAAATAAGGATTGGACATACGGATTTACTTACTGTGTGTATGTGAACTCACTGGATCCACTGTGAGATGAACATGTAGTTTGACCACATTTTTACCAAGTTTTCATATCTCCCTACTCTTGAAGGTGTCCATGATCGTAACTGATTTCTCCTGGTATTCGAGCCAGTTCACACACTGTGTTAAAAGATATGGGTGCTTCCTTTTTCACATGTGCCCACGGCCATTGGTCCCGTAGGTGAAAGAATAAAATAATCTCTGCTGCATAGACTTGCTCCGGCATCACACAATCTCTATTTTAATCATTGGACCCAGTCTGAGAATTGGCTCAGGTTTGAAAACTCTGTGAGGGACTAAGTCTTTTTTACTGTAGTGACTGTCATCAGCCTTCCGTTCATTCAACCTTCGGAATATTAATTTGAAAATTAATAGTAGAATAGTAATTTTTGAATACCATGCATATACA
>NW_006286972.1:210977-212114 GCF_000327345.1 Myotis davidii | reverse complement strand
GGCAGCCTTTTTATCTTTTTCTGGGAACCATGATGGACTCTTAGCCATCATCATAGATTACTGCATAACAGGACCCCTTAGTTGTTATGTTGATGCTGCTGACACCTTGCCTTTACTGTGTCAGAGTCCTATATCACCATTGGTACTGGTTTTAAATAATCGCCATATTGTCCTGGGCCCACAGCTGACATCCACTCACTGTCAAACCTATAACAAGCATATTCCTTATCACCTAGTAAAGCTAATTAAGTTTCTTTGGGCCATCCTAAAGTATACAGTCACTATAGCATGGCCAGCTTCTCCGTTTTTTTTATTGGGTCCACACACTCTATCATGACATAATTGGAAATTCATTCCATATAATGTGGCCCATAATATTTCTAAGAGCAGTCCCTAGGGCACACTAGGACTAAACCCTGGGGCTCTTTTAATCCTTTGAATTCTGTGTTTCCTCCATACAATAAAACTCCATATTACTAAACTTTTTTTCATCCAGCCTTCTCTTCTGATTTAGCACCTGCAAGTTGTGGTCAAAGTATGGCTTTTCTGTTTCCTATTAGTACATATAAACCAGGTCCAGCAACTCCCACCATGATTCATCTTTCTCTCCACTTACGGGGTACAGCACTTCTTCAGACTGTAACTACACGGAATCCTTACTTTGGGTTAGATGGCCATCAGGGAGTGTGGCAGATCCTGCGGAGGGCAGTTTTGTTTGCGAGGAATCTGCCTCAGATGAATCCACCTCAGAGTCGCCAGGGATCTGCTATCGTCCCACCGAGGAAAGCCACTTCTCCAGGTTTTGAGGGTCAAGAAGATCTAATCTGGTTGTTAAACGCTATTAAGCTCCTTCACTCCTATGTCCCCATTCCAAGTCTCAGGATCTTATTCTTTGTAATTCTGACTGTGACCTTGACTTACTGAGAAAAATGGAAATTCTCCTACTCTTATAATCAGATCTTTGGCCAGATCATCAGCATCCATTTCCCTCCAATGGCAGGAAATTATGACCTCTTTCAATGATTCCATGGACACTTTCTATAACTTTCCTACAATGCACCCAATTACTAATTGGCTTATTTGAGCCTATCATTTTCTCCATTGAATGCAGTAGGAATAGTAATGTACATAAACAGA
>NW_006286972.1:209430-210283 GCF_000327345.1 Myotis davidii | reverse complement strand
AAAATAGAGCTAATAACCTTTGGATTTTATTTAAAGTTTTATATTTATTTCACCTTTAAATTATTTGGTTATCCACCCAGTATTTACTTTACCATGTGATCACAGCTTAACAAATAGTTATGCTAGAAAAAATGACTTATTGTTATTAATACTAGCAATATTAATCACTTTCATACTGATTTAAATGAATTGGCTTATGTGCTAAAACTTAGCAAGTTAGGTTAACATGTGAGAAAAGTATACTTATGTATGGCTTAGCATATAATCAGTTGTTCTGATAAATTACTTAAGCATGACATTTCTCAGACATGACTTTTACTTGAATAATTTTCCAAGGTAGCATTTTCTTTTTTTTTGATGCTTGATATCGAACTATTTTTATCCCAGCTGACAAATATTCTGTATGGTGTGATTAAATTATATTTGCATAAATTGTATTCATTGCAAGTCAAAATCATTTTTCAAAGTTATTCCTTTCAAAAGAGTAATATATCCATAGAAATATGTGATTTTGCTTTATCACTCAAACATAATGGGAGCAATGGAATGTGGTGAGTACATAGAGTTGAAACATGATTTATAAATTTGTATGAAAATCTGATAATGCCAGTTCAATACAATGCTTTCTCACCCTTCTTATTTTAAAACATATTTCATGTTTTAAAGAAAAGTAACTTTCTCACTAATGTTCTTGAATAATGATTTTATTGTGCTATATGAAATATGTTTTCCACCAATATCATCTGCAAATTGTTCACATATTAATTGATCTTCTCTCAGGAATAGTCTTCCTATATAAAGTTCAGTACTTTAGCTTTCACTGATATAAAGAGAAAATAAAAATGAAATTATA
>NW_006286972.1:202516-209385 GCF_000327345.1 Myotis davidii | reverse complement strand
CAAAACAACAGGAGCTTCTCGCTGAATTTCAAAAAAGTGGTCCCCAAATGATAGTTCTTATATAACCTAATTAAAAAAGAAGATATTAAAATAGACACCGAAGTTATGTCAGAATTTTCAGTGGGTCTATGACATAGGTAAGGAAAGATGGTCTTAAGGCTAATTACCAGGTTCCCCAACATGTGAGATGAAAATTAATAAAGGTACTAACTTTATAATTTTTTTAAAAAGAGACATGTAAATAAGTAAATACATGCAGTGTGTTCATAACAGGCTGTTAGTAAACATCAATAATGATAACCAAAACGATTTTCTTTGTCTAATTACCAGGTTCCCCAACATGTGAGATGAAAGTTAATAAAGGTACTAACTTTGTAATTTTTTTAGAAAGAGACATGTAAATAAATACATGCAGTGTGTTCATAACAGTGCTTGGCTGTTAGTAAACATCAATAATGATAATTAAAACGATTTTCTTTGCCTTTAGAGATGTGGTATATATCAATCTGTCCGATTGAATTATATTATTCTTCTTGAAGATATTTTCTGAAATAATGCTTAATATTGTCTTTTTGTTGTTGTGTTAATCCTCATCTGAGGATATTTTTCCATTGATTTTTAGGGATAGTGGTAAAAAGAGGGAAAGATAGAAACATCGATGTGAGAGAAACACATCAATTGGTTGCCTCCTGCATGAGTCCTGACCAGGGCCCGGGCCAGGGAGGAGCCCACAATCAAGGCATGTGCCCTTGACTGAATTGAACCCAGGACCCTCTGGTCCACAGGCTGACACTCTATCCACTGAGTCAAACTGGCTAAGGCTTACTATTGTCTTTAATAAAAAGAAATGTGTGTTCTATTAAAGCTTGAATTGATAGCCATTGCTGGCCTGTGCAGATTGTGATTAGAAAGAGTCAGAGTATGTGGTGAAGAGCCACTGTATGTAACTCATAATAATTGCCCAGGTTAATAAGAGAAAAATATAAGGGAGGGCAGTTCAGTGCTAATAAAATATTTTTATACTTTAAATTGGTTAAAAAGTTAAATCAAGCTCTTCATACATCCTTCTATACAATTTTATTTTTATCTTTATTTAATATATCATACATTAACTTATTACAGAAAGCTGGACAAGAGTGAATGTGTTAGTACTGTTTATTACTTAACTCTGATATCTGATAACTAATTTGTCATAGTGCATTCACATACTTATTTGCTATTGATTATTTAATGCTAAAATTAAGTTCCCCATATACATGATAAATTAAAATATGATTAAATAAATTATACATTGTTTAAGATATATTCTAAAGGTACCTTTTGCAATTTACCTATGCCTTTTCTATAGCATTTTTTTTCACGTGCAAAATTTTTGTTAAGCAGTCTAAGGTCTCAATATTTTTCTGTGAGGTTTCTTCATTCTATATATTGCTAGATTGATCTTCCCCACTAAAATATGCTCTCCAATTGTTCTTTTTAATTGTAATTTGAACTTCAAATGAGCTTTTTATTTAGACTCGTATTCTGTATAAGAATAAATTTAAATATAAATAGATATATTTTTAAGGCAGTAGAGAGAACAATAATTTTCTACTATCTACCACACTCCCACAACTTTGATTTATATATTTTTTGTATAGAATGAATATTTTGGTCTGAGGCTGGTGAGCAGGTTAAGCAGTAGAAAAGATTTAATCAGAGCACTTTAAATATCTTTTTTTAATACCCATTCTGATGGAACACATTTATATGTCTACCCCAGAGTGGTGAAATTGAGACTTCTTAGGTAACTCAGGGAAATGATTTTGAATCGGGCGTTTGCCAGTGTTCAGGCAAACTTCAAGAGAAAAAGATCCAGATAATATAAATCAAATTTATACTGAAAAATTAATGTAAACCTTATAGGGTTATGAGAGTGGTGCATCTTATTTACAGAGATACTCATCCATTTACTTCATTTAGGTTTTTCCTAGATGCTCAAGGGTGATAGAAAACCCAGGTGTCAAACACTACATGCTGACCACAGTGCATTTAAATTCTGACATCCCCTGCATCCCACTGAATTGATTTCATCTTCCTGTTTGCATATGCAGTAGAGTAACCTGCTTTCATGCATATCTTATCTTGAGAAAAGTATCACAGAGAAAAATATTATGAATTCTGATTTTTTAGAAATAGCTCTTATACTACTATTGCTAGCTTTATTTTTGAAATATCTTCACACTAGATACTATTTTAGACACACACACCAAAATTTCCTTTGCAAATTTAGAGTAAAATTATAACATGACAACATGCAGAATTGTAAACATTCAAGGTAAAATTATAGTCACTCAATTAGTCCTAATGTATTAAAATGTTTACTATATAATATTATATCTGACTAGAGGCCCGATGCACAAAATTCATGCAAGAGTAGGCTTTCCTTTCCCCGGCCGCCGGCACCGGCTTCCCTCTGGCACCCGGGACATGGGCTTCCCTCGCAGCCCTGGCTTCCTCTGGTCTAATTAGCATATTATGCTTTTATTGTTATAGATCATTATGATCTTACTACTGTGTGATTCTATGGACACTTCTCAACTTCCCTACAAAGGCTATGAAAACTTCAGAGGTGTAATTCTGAATATTAGTTTATATATATTGGGTCAAGCTCTCTTTTTCATGATAGTTGAAGAGGCCTGTGGTAAACCTGCTTTTCCTGATCATACAATGCATATTCTTTTGTTCAATAAAAAAGGAAATTACTTTTTGCCTTTACTTTGCTCTTTAACTCTTGATTAATACATTAAAAAGATGAAGGTAGTTGATTGTAGACTCAGTGGGAATACAAGGAGCTAAAAGTATAGGCATGATGAGATCATCACAAATACCTTTTGTCTATTGAACTTTCTGGTAGCAATATACTCATGTGTACACTTTGGATTAAATGTAAACAAGTTTATTTTCCTTGATTTGGTCTTATACCTCCAAGAGACAAAGTTTTGAAGGATATAGATTTTCCTTATTATCATTTCTTTTTCCATATATGCTTTTATTGTTGAGAGTATTACAGGTATCTCCCATTTCCCCTCCCTTTGCCTCCCTCCTTCCAGGAGGGCTATCTGGCTGTGACATCTGTCACCCCCATTGATCGCCAGGGTTGAGTCGCTTATCTGGCTGGCTAGACAGGTGTCCCCCTTGTCCCTCACCGATCCATGGGGATCCCTCCTGAAGCTGCATGGGGTCCAACGGGGACCACCCTCCCCCCAGAGGAGGGGACCTGTCTTTGGTCAAGGGCATACAAGTAACTGCGCTCCCATACTAGAACCTCCAAACAAGCTCCTTATTTATTTGAAAAGACATATCCTAAATGGAAGGGTTTTAAATATTAAATCAATTGTACCCTTTATGCTAGAGTTCTGAATGAACTGTAGATAAATCAGGAGTTAGGCAAATATTACTTTTGCTTTGGTGATGGAGCTGTTTGACTACATGGCTTAGAGCCACGATCAAATGGCCTTGCCATTGCTATATGGATGTGTCTTTGCCTATACCCTATTTAAAGAGCTCCTTGGGAAAACTATGTGAGGAAGAATATGACTAAATTATCTCTGCTTGATCATTTTTAATAGATTACCTCCACCTAAACGAGAAAAGTTCACCTCATTAAGCAAAGTTGTCCAGTATTTGTCAAATACCAATCAGTTTTTGCACTTTCCCTGGATAAGCAAACGTTGGTAAAGAGAAAGATAAATATCACATGATCTCACTCATATGTGGGATATAATGAACAACATAATTTGATGAACAAGAATAGATCGATCTAGAGACGAATGGTGGTGGTGGTGGTGGGGAGGTGTTAGAAAGCAACCAAAGGACTTATATGCATGCATATTAGCATAAACAGTGGACACAGACACTGGGGCGGTGGGGGCTTGCCCAGGCTGGGAAGAGATCGAGGAGGGGATCAATTGGGGGAAAAGGAGACATATGTAAAACTTTAGACAATAAATTTTTTTTAAAAAAAAGAGTAAAGAACCAGTTTGGGAAGGTCGCCTACTACAGATATCCTCATCTAGAAATCTGATTAGTTGGACACAGCCTTATCCAACTTCGAGCAGTAACATCATTCCGGACTAAAAGTTATAAAAACTGGCTGCTAAGCTATCTTATTGAGGATTCCTTTTAAGGCAACTCTAGAGATTGTGCTCTCTTCATTCCCCATGATTTGTTGTGCGTTTTCCCCCTTTTTAACTACAGAGGGTTATAGTGATGTATTTGTCTAGTGTCTTTGCTCAAGATTTTTCCAAAGACGGTATTTATTGTTGTGTGTTGTCACTGAAGCCTTTGTTTGTTAGCATGTGTTCAAGCAGTGTTTTGGCAGACAGATCCTGGAACAACAGAAACTAAATATCATAAAACAAACCAAACTCCCCTCTCCCATTCTCTGTAGATTGGATTTTGCTGCAGCCTTCCTTCAACAATTAGCCAGATTTGCGCTGAGACTAGAGAAGAGCCCATGATGAACACTTAAATCTTCCCAGGTTTTTCTGATCACACACCTTACCCTGGACATGTGTTTGGCTTTTTAAATTTCCCAATATACACGAACACTTCTGAATTCTCTAAATAAACTTTTTCCTGGCTTTTCTTCCCAGGCATTCAGAGTACCACTGCATATGTATCTCACCCATAATTTTTTGTCCTAGGCATCAGTGGTTTGCTGTCAGTGTTACAATGTTTACAAGCAATGGTCACCAGTTTTCTACACTGGGTGAATTTATCAAAATGGACAAGAGTATCTTGCATCAGTCCTTCAGTTTGTCACCAGACAGGTAAGAGCATACCTGCACAATAATTGTGAATGAGGTCTATTCTTTCACTAAAACTAGTGACCAGATCACACACTGTAAACATGATCTGCTATCCTCACAACTGCCACCAAACTAAAGAAGGGTGAGTAAAAATACCACAGAATGTTTCTACCATTTTAATGTTGCTTTATTTTATTAATATTTACTTAATTACTTTTGAGCTGTGCTGTCAAAGTTGGATCTTATAATTGCTACTCTTATGCTTCTTACTGCACAATTTTGCTTAAGTCACTTCTGTATCTATCATATTTATCCAAACTTAGAAATATTTCCAAATGCAACACAGGGCAGAAAAGCAATTTTTAGTGATGTTCAACATGGGAATCTGTGTGACCTCTACTGTGACAGGGAAAATTTCATTTTTCAGAAAGTCATTGAGTTTCTCTCCATGTTTGTATTACTAGATAGTTACCAGATATGAAGTAAAGATAGAATCCATAGAAATAAGTCATTTGTAAATTGTCACACAAGCGTCATTTTTCTGTAGTAACATTTGGAATTGGTAAAGCATCTTAGTTGCACACATTTTGAATATATTACTTAAAATATTACTCATCTTCCAAGAATAAAAAAATTAACCTCTTTATTTATAGGATTATTGATTATTTTAAAATACTTTGTGTCCTTGTGATAGGTCCTGATTAATATTTCTGGTTTAAATAGAAAGAAAAACTAGTGTTGTGAGCAGAATGTTCTCAGAGTCAATATAGTCTAAGGAATTCTAATGTTTTCATCTACATACCATTTGTTTACTGACAAAACTCATCCTTTAGCTCTTGTCTTTTAGACGCTAATAAATTTTATTTTAAGTGATGAATTTGTCATACTATTTGAAATCATCTTAATAAATGAATGTTTCTGAATATATTTAATTTTAGAGGAGGAAATAAGATAAGCAGGGGATTGGATGATAACATTCTTATTGTTCAATAAAATCCCTTCCTTCCTCACTCTGTCTTTAATTAACCACCAGAAATCAATAAAATTATTATTAGTCCTCTTGCCTAGAAAAATTATATTTATGCTTTCCATATCTGATTAGGTAAACAAATCACATGGAATTTAGAGGAGGTCCTATAAATTGATTGCATTTCAGGGTTTATGTGTTTAGCCAAATGGAAATATTTAAACAAATATTCTAATGAGTCAGGCTCTTTAACCACTTAGTCTCAGGGAGCCATTTAGGCAGTTTTGGACCCTAGTTTGCAATTTTAAATCTATGTTGGACTGTTTAGTGCTGTGTTTCATGAATTAGTTAAATGATGTCTAATGGACCTGAAATATTTTTAAAATGCCTTGCAACTCTCCATGGTATCAAATATATCTTTATGGGGGATCTTAAATACAAAGATGTTGTAACATAGGGGAAATTTAAGTTGTGTTTTTTAGTTATGTTATATTCCCCTCAAAGTTTATATTTGTTCTTGGCAGTAAAGATAAACTGGTAAAATTTGATTATATTGCATTTTATATTTAAATGAAACTTCAGAATTTGATTTTTTAAATGCAAAATTCCATTGTCTTAAAATCCAATCACAGATCATTTTCCTTGATACTTTAATAATGTTGAGGCTATACTTTATCCCTTTACAAATCTTCCTAATTTTAATTTTCCTGGAGCATAGAAAGTTTTCATTAAAATTTATCAATGATAGTTTTATGATATTTATGAAATGATGCATAAAAAATCAATAGTCATTGGTTTGGTAGGTAAAATCATTAAAAAGAGGAGTATAGAGGAGTGCTCAGTGCACTGTCAGAATGTGAGGATCTGAATCCGGATGTGCCAGTCACAAGCACTGTGGCTTATTCTGATGGTTTATATTTTAATTAATTCATCCCTAAATATGCTATACCAGTAGCAAATATCTTACTCAGCTTATTATGAAGATTAATGAGTAAATACAGGGTGTTTCCCCCAAAATGTATACACACTTTAACAGATTCTATTACATTTTGAAAATGAAATGTACTTTAATAAACACTGCCTTTATAATTATTCTATATATATATATG
>NW_006286972.1:195669-200907 GCF_000327345.1 Myotis davidii | reverse complement strand
ATATAATATCTATAATAATAAAAGCACAATATGCTAATTAGACTGGACAGCCGGACGTCCTTCAGACAAAGCCACAGCAACCGGCAGCAGCAGCAGCAGTGTTGGGGTGATGGGGCTGGGGCCTTCCCCTGATTGGCCTGGTCGCCTCCCACAGAGGGAGGCCAGACTGCTCCCCGAGGGGGAGTGGGCCTATCCATCAGTAGGACATCCCCTGAGGGCTCCCAGACTGTGAGAGGGGGAAGGCCAGGCTGAGAGACTCCGCCCCACTCCAGTGCACAAATTTTCCTGCACAAGGCCTCTAGTATCCTATATAATAAAAGGGTAATATGCAAATTGACAGAACAGGAAACAACTGGTCGATATGATGTGCACTGACCACCAGGGGGCAAATGCTCAATGAAGGAGCTGCCCCAGACCTGTTAGCCAACCTCTTGGTCCCTTCCCCCAGAGGACAGGCTCCTATTGCTTGATGGCAAACAGGGCCCCAGGGGTGGGTGGCGGTGGGCATGGGTGGTGCCAGGCCAAGGCCCCTGCTCCACTGGCTGCCCCACATACAGAGGGCGAGTGGTGGTGGGGGGTGGGGCCAGCGAGTAGGCAAGAATGGCCAACCTCTCAGTCCCTCCCCCACAGCCGGCAGACTCTAATCACCTGATGGCTAATGAGGAACTGGGGGTGGGTGGCAGCAGGGTCGGAGCCAGAATGAATTTTGTGCACTGGGCCTCTAGTGTTTTATATAAAACAACAAATTAAACTTTCCACGTTTTGCCATTTGCCTTTCTCTTTTTCCCCATACTACAATCTGCTCTAAGATAACAGGATTTAGAAATCAAAAGTCAAGAAAATAAGTGTCTGCTGCAAACACAACATTTAGTTCTGTAATACCAACCTACGTTGACACAATGGCACATAGAAGTGCCTGACAACTTATTACAGGTGTTTCCTGCCATATTGTTAATAGTGCATCATGAAAAAAGAAACCTTGTATTTATTGACAAGTTTTACACTCTGAAACGTCTATATTTTTAAAATGACTTTGTTAATCTAGCACATATCTATGAGAGAATGAGAGTTAGCTGGGGAAGAGAGCTCTTTTGATATCGAGCTGCCCATTTGGATGTCAGTTTTTTCAGTATTTGTGCACCATTATCCTATTTACTAAAGAGTAAATGACCACTCTCTGGCATTAGTGTCAAATACTAAAAGCACAACCAGAAAATGAATGAATACAGCAGTTGAAGGTCAGAAAGGAACATATACCATGAACCTGCCAATTACCTTTTGTTTGATAAAATTATAGATTCCTGTGCTGATTATATTGTGTATCTGAAAAGCACAGACCTTACTGATCTAAGGTAGACCTGCCAACCAGCATGGATAAAAACATGGACTTTCTATTATGGAAAAGATTAAGGTATCTTTCCAATTCACTTTCAACTGTGGTACAAAGAGAGGGGGCTAATATTGTATGCTGCATTAATATAAGTAAGGAAGTAATCCTGCTTTTGCATGATCTGTATATAATTTACCTAAACCACTTTCTCCCTCATTTCCAAACATGAGTCTTCCTTAATGTCAGATATCCACTCAGGGAAATTTCTGTCCCTTATTCTACTGATCCACTTGCCAAGGGGAATTACATTTAGATAATGAAGCTCCCACTCATTTTCCAAATTTTATTTAAAAATTTTTATCGAAGAATTTTCTATGATATTTAACTGATTGCAGCATTATACTCTAAATGAAGAATGAAATACAGAAATATAAAGTGTTATTTCCAATAACTTTAAATGTCGAAAATTTTATGAACATTGGCATATACCATTTAGGTTATGGATTTTGTGCTAAATTATTTACATGCATTACCTCATTTTACCTTCAAAATAACCCAATAAGGTGATTGCTGTTATTAAGTAGTTCATAGATGAATCTTAAAATATAGAAATCTTATAATATTCATACATATAATTTGAAATATATCAAATACCAAATATTCTCCATGTTCAAATGTATTCCTTTAAAACAGTGATACAGTATATGTAGTTGAACACATTTTCTCTTTACATGCTATAATTTAAAGAATATATTAAAATAATATGTAATATTGAATAATTTTAACATTTTTTTTATTTTCGTGCTGATAACTGAACACAGCTCCCTTTGAAATAACAATGTGACTAATTTTACTTTAAATTCCTGCCATAATAATACAAGATTATGCTAAAAATATCCTATCAGAACTGAATTTATTAAGTGACAACATGATGACATCTAACTTAATAATCTGAAGAGGAAAAGTCTGGGAAGTTATGGGAAATGTTGATTGATTGCAATTGATCTGAAATTATCTGTTCATTAACATACCACACCCTTGGCAGCTTAACCAGTCAACCTTCATAATGATAATGAAGCTGATAGCTGCACACTGTACATAAAGATGTGGTTTCATAAAATTCAGTATGTTTGCCAATAAGGTACTAAAGCTTGATCATACTCTTGATTATAGTTTGGAAAATGATATTCATCTGTATGTTTTGTTAGTTATTAAAACTGAAAGTTTTTTTCTAACTTATAATGTGATCTTTCTCTAAGAATATAAACGTTACGATTTTCCAATATTTTACATATACATACATTTAAATATGTAATTAACTATTTTGATTCAATTTAATAATATTGCACAATGGCTAGGAATGAGTTACTAGGGCAATCTCGCAGACTTATAGAAAATTCTCTAAACTGTAATATCTGAGTAATTAATTTAAAAAATCCTAAAAATAAATTAAAAATGTTTTTTAATGTTTCACAGAAAAAATTGCAAGTATAATCACAATTTGAGAAGGAGCTATTGTTAATAAATAATATCATTTTTAAGGGATACCACTGATAACATCATTAAAAATATATATATCTATTGATTTCAGAGTGGAAGGGAGAGGGAGAGAGAGAGATATAGAAACATCAATGATGAGAATAATTGACTGGCTGCCTTACCCCCTACTGGGGATCGAGCCTGCAACCTGAATCAAACCTCATCCCCTCAGTCCGTAGGCCAACACTCTATTCACTGAGCCAAATAGGCTGGGGCACTTCTTGGGTTTAAATAGCAATTTTTCTAGGTATTTGTAAGAATTCAAGGTTTTCTATGCCTGTGGGAAATAAGATAGGATACATTTTAAGGGCACATTTTATTTTTAGAACTTGAGTACATTTTTATTCATTTAGAAACTACAAGATTCCTAAAGAAGCCATGTGAACCTATTGCAAATAACAATATTTAATTTAATGAGAGCCTCAGTAGGCTTTGTTGGGAGCAATATATCTCAGAGAAATGCCACGGGACACTTGTCTTGGTTTATCACTGCACATAGCTCTCAAGTTTTCAAAGTGCTGGTCAGGAAGGCATTAGAGTGTAAAGCAACATGAGTGAGCCATCTGAAACATTGTTCACTGCTCTTTAGGCAAGACGACACATCTTTCTGCAAACTAAAGTTACCTGAGGGGTCATTTTATTTCCATGCTGCTATTGCAAAAATGACCATTAATTTAATATCTGAATTAAAATGATTCAAGACTATTTTAAAGCATACAGAATCCCTGGGGTATTTCATTTCTTTATGGAAGCATGCAGGTTCAAAGAATTGCTATTGTCTGTAAAAAAGGTGATTGTAAAAAAAATAATGGGCCAGAAACCATGTTAAAGTTATAAAAATAAATTGCACTACAAAAGTATTTCAAGAAATTGGACATATGATTTCAAAGGATTAAAAGCCCAGACATGAACTTGGAGAAATTTCAAATGAATTATCTCAAAATACATTTTGAAATTGCCTAATTAAAACATGAACATGAGCACACAAAAAAATAAGTCGCAAACACAATTGACAAAAAACAAAATTTTAGCTATCTATGTTTGTGCAAGGTAAGGATTTTTTTAGTTGCCATCAAATAAAATGACAATTCCAAATTTTCCAAGTTCAATAGATTAAATCTTTTAATCACCTAAATATGAGAATAAATATAAATTTTCCACACAATGCTATGCACAAGGTTGTGTTTCAATGAACTCTCACAACTAGTTTCTTTAAACCATTACAAAAAAATTGATACTAACATAATTGAAAACTAAGTTTTTTCAATGGTTAATTAAAATACAGAATAAAAAAATAAACCAATTAGAGAAACAGTTTTTCTATCTCTAAACCTAAGTTTTTAAAAGTGTCTAATGAGAAGTGATCAGGATTACTCTGCATAGCATAAAGTATGCAGCTAAATATAGGGGGTCTTTAAGAATATTGGAGAGAAATGTGTCTTATATCTACCCATCACCTGTATCTACCCCCTTAACCCAAATACTATGCCAGGAAGGGATGGTGTGAGAGCTCTTGCTCCCACATTACTGTAATGAGGATGCACATATCCCGAGTGCTTACTAGCACCAACCCTGAGATGCCAAAGATGGGGGATTTAGGACGCAGCTGATATTGTAGATGAGTGAACGAATCTTGGTGCCTGAGGTTATTATTGTGCCTATGGATCAGGCAACCTATAGATATGATTAAAAACCAATACATATTCACTATTATTTACACTATTGGAAATGTAAACAGTGATAACTGATTTAGAAAAAGACTCGTCCTTTGAAAATCTATGTTTGCATTGATTACAGTACTGAAAAGGATATGACTTATTTTATGTGGGTCACCCTCTTAACTTAGAAAAAGAATATGTAATGAATAAAACTTTCTGGAAAATTTCACTTTATAAAATTAATTATTGATCAATATTGAAGGTCTGTCTAGTGAGGGCTGTGTGGGCCACTGTCATGACTTAACCCAGTCAGTGAAAGGATATGACTTATTTTATGTGGGTCACCCTCTTAACTTAGAAAAAGAATATGTAATGAATAAAACTTTCTGGAAAATTTCACTTGATAAAATTAATTATTGATCAATATTGAAGGTCTATCTAGTGAGGTCTCTGTGGGCCACTGCCATGATTAACCCAATCAGATAGGGAGAGTGTAAATTTCTCCTACAGAACCAGTAACAAGCACATGAAAATAATTGGATCACAGCCCAAATAAGTGTAGAAGTTCACCAAGTAATGGATTTGGTTTCAGATTATGTAAAATTTGTAACAATTCTGAGTGTCATTGGTGCAACAGCTCTTATATCAATTCTCCCCAGTTGATTAATCATGCCAAATAACACATATTCATGCCACTTCCCCTGCTTAAAA
>NW_006286972.1:190880-191416 GCF_000327345.1 Myotis davidii | reverse complement strand
GTGAATTAAAATACAGAATAAAAAATAAACCAATTAGAGAAACAGTTTTTCTGTCTCTAAACCTAAGTTTTTAAAAGTGTCTAATGAGAAGTGATCAGGATTACTCTGCATAGCATAAAGTATGCAGCTAATTATAGGGGGTCTTTAAGAATATTGGAGAGAAATGTGTCTTATATCTACCCATCACCTGTATCTACCCCCTTAACCCAAATACTATGCCAGGAAGGGATGGTGTGAGAGCTCTTGCTCCCACATTACTGTAATGAGGAAGCACATATCCCGAGTGCTTACTAGCACCAACCCTGAGATGCCAAAGATGGGGGATTTAGGACGCAGCTGATATTGTAGATGAGTGAACAAATCTTGGTGCCTGAGGTTATTATTGTGCCTATGGATCAGTCAACCTATAGATACGACTAAAAACCAATACAAATTCACTATTATTTACACTATTGGAAATGTTAACAGTGATAACTGATTTAGAAAAAGACTCATCCTTTGAAAATCTATGTTCTTTGCATTGATTACAGTACTGG
>NW_006286972.1:180594-190728 GCF_000327345.1 Myotis davidii | reverse complement strand
TATAATTCCACATTTATTAAATTAAGATGAAAGTAGCAGCAATGGTTATATTATATCATATTGTGATACATTATGATTAAGACAAAATTTGAAGAACACAAGACTCTGCTATTCATTTAACACACAACCTGCCTCCATCCACACATGCATGGAAGAGACATTTTAAATTTACAACATTTACTTAAACTTAGGAAAGAGCAATAATATAGACCGGTGATCATCAAATACACATATTAAATTAATATAAAAGTTGGCTAGTAAGTGGTTTCAATGAAATAAAATGCCTAGCCAAAATGTTGAAGTTAAATATATATATACTGCATATTGGGTAAAGATATGTGATTCTAAATGTTTATAGTAAAAAAAAATAAGTGCCAATTTTGCTCCCAAAATATCTATTTCCTTTCCTAGCACATATCAGCTCTGTGCAGACATTGCTTTCTAGCCGTCCCTTTGTAGAGGTTCCTATTCGTAATCTTTGTGTGTGCATACATGCACAAAAACATATGGGACGTATCATTTTTATTCCTTTATGCAAAATAAATTCAGCTTCACTTCTGATCTACTACCCAAGAAACAACAAAGATAACTAGAAAAGTACAGTAGTGTCATATCAAAAGCTTTGATATTGCTAAACTGGCATTTTGCCATATTAAAGAACAGACAGTGTGAATGTTTATCTAAACAAAATGTTTAACAGACACTTTTCCCTTTTAACTTGACTCTCTTTATCCTCTCAAGTACATCTCAATAGTGGATAGGGCAATTTGAAAAAAAAAAATCTCCAATTGAGTTCCTTGCATTAGATCAAGGGATGGAGATTAGAATGGCATTCTCAGACTTGTGTGGGCTTTTTGCACATTAAAATAGGATTGACCTGTGTAAGGAGCAGGGTATTACTGTGTAAATGATGCCGTGTGACATTTGAGGTTTAATTATAAATGTAATTGCCTTTGTCTTGCTCTTTCTTGGATGAGTCATTATGGGAAGCCAGCTGCCTCGTCATTGATACACTCAAGCAGTTCTGTAGGGAAGTAACCATGGGCAGGAACTGAGGCCTCTGCCATCAGCAGGCATTGACTTACAAACATCTTAGTGAGTTACCTTTGAAGAGGATCCTTGCCTGACCAGTATGGCTCAGTGATTGAGCATCGACCTATAAACCAGGAGGTCATGGGTTCGATTCCCAGTCAGGGCACATGCAAGGGTTTCAGGCTCAATTTCCCTTAGGGGATGTGCAGGAGGCAGCTGATCAATGATTCTCTCTCATCAGTGATATTTCTGTTTCTCTCTCCCTCTCTCTTCCTCTCTGAAAAAAAAAACAAAAGTGGCCGTGGCTCCTAGGGCCCAGGTCATTGCAGTTCTAACCAATATCTTGACTACAAGGCTGAGCGCAAGAGTGTCCAGTTAAACCCCTCTCAAATTCTTGACTGTAATAAATTGTGTGAGATAAGTACATGTATTGTTTTTTTGAGACACTAATGATTAAAATAATATGTGACGTAGCAACAGATACTTAATATAAGTGTGTATTGTCCATCTCAAAATCTTCATTACCCCTAACCCTCAAGAAAGAAAACCCAATCTGGATTCCTCCTCTCTATGAGTAGAGTTATAATGACGAGGTTTATAAAATGTATCTGATAATATAAAGAGCTGGAATATACTAGAAAAGGCAGTGAAAGGGACTCATAAATAAAATGATATTAAAACCTACAGAAGGCCGTCAAAGAGAAGAAGAAACCAAAGAAGAAGGGGGCAAATAGAAATAAAAAAAAAAGCAAAAAGGCAGATTCAAACCCAACTACATTATGTTAAACAGAATGATTTATCTCAAAAGATGTGCACAGCCTAACTCTGATCACCAGTGAATGTTTTGTTACAGGCCAAATGAATACTGCAGACATATCAAGTTAGGAATTTTAACATAGAGAGCTTACCCTGTATTATCCAGGTAGACCCAATGTAATCACAAGAGTTCTTATAATGACAGGGAAATCTCAGTGTTAGAGAAGGAGACATAAAAACAGAAGCAGATATCAGAAGGAGGGGAAACTAGACTATTATTTTTTTCTCAAGTCATGTCTACAAAAATATCTATCATCCACTTGTAAAAGTGCTTGGACTGTTAACTAGAACGAAGTGTGTAGTGGTAAAGAACCCAATACATGCACAAGTTTGGTAATTACTACACACTTCACTTAACCTTAACACATCAGCCTGGTATTTTCTTGAAAGGCATATGGAAATATTTTCCCTTGAACAATACATCTTACCACTAGGTGGGAGTATATCCTTTGATCTTTATTCAAATGGCACTCAACATTTTAAACTATAATTTTAATTTATTCATTTTATTTGTGATCAATCAAAGAAATCACAATGTTTTCAGTTGAAGTTTTGTTTAATTTATTGACCCCCAATATGCTATGACATACGTACTTTTTTAACATTTACTGGACACTGGTAAAGATGTCTTAGCTAAACACACTAAAAATGGTTATTCTTATTCAGGTTTGCTATGAGTAAGAGAATACAGATGCCACTCCCTGAGTTTCTTAACTTCTTGAGAGTTCTAGACAAATTCTATTGCTGCCAATTAAAAAATTTCACTATGTAAGAGGGTATTATCTTTATACTTTTACCAGTATCTCAAAATCTTACCATTGCACACAGTATATGAAGGCAAGAGAAGAAACTAAAGAAAGAGGGGGCACATAGAAAAAAAAATTATATCCTACTTTCTCCAGGAGGAGCATGTATATTACACTGGAGGCATCCTCCTTTGAGGAGATTTTTCTACACACATTCAGGACATATAAACATCCACAAAGGAGCTCACAAAAAATGATGGACCATTGTCTCACCCAACGTAAAAGGCCCCTCTATCTCAATCACATTTCTGAGTATTATTTGATGAGATAAGGGGTGCTTCATCCTTGACACTTTCAAGAAACAGTTGTTGCCTCTTATCAGCAAAGTCAAAATACAAACGCAATATATTTGGGTAATTTCTGGGTTCAGGAAGCAGCATATTTCTTATTTACAAATTTTGCTTGAACACATTTATGCTGATACAAAGTGTCCCACTTTAATGGGGCTTTCTCCAGCAAAAGATTCTAGAAAGCATTAAAATTGCAATGTTACAGGCACTTCTATTAGTGCCCTCAGAGAGACTTCTTCAATCTAGATTCTCAAGAAACCTTTCCTTTCAAGTATTTTAGAGTTTCTTAACCACTGACAATGACCATGAGTTTCTAATGCAAGAAATTGCATTGTTTTAAATCAGTAAAAGCAAAGTGCCTATATAAAACAATACATCATATATATAATCTATAATAATAAAAGTGTAATATGCTAATTAGACTGGATAGCCAAAGAGCCTTCTGGACGTCCTCCCGGCCATCCTTCTGGACAACCTTCCTGATGAAGCCGGGGCTGTGGGGGCCGAGGCAAGCTGCCGTGGCTGCAAGGGCTGAGCCCCTTGTAAGAATTTTGTGCATCTAATATATATATATATATATATAATAAAAGCATAACATGCAAATTGACTGAATGACCAAACAGCAGAACAATTGTCTAGATGACCTTCTGGATGACCTCGCTATGACATGCACTGGTGCCAGGCTAGCCAAGGCAGGTGGGATGTGATTGGTCAGGGGGCCCCATCATCACCCCACAATTGCCCCACAGAGGGAGGCCCAGGCCACCCTCTGTGGGGCAATAAATGGGGGAGCTCCGTGATCAATCACCCTGCAGAGGGAGACCCAGGCCATCAGCCGGTGGGGCAATCAATCTAGGCAGGGGGCTCTGCTATAGCACCCCATGCCTGTTGCCCACAGAGAGAGGTGACCATTGGTGGGTGAGCTGGGGACAGTACCACACAGATGGCAAGCAGTGGCAATGGCGGGGGCAGGGCCAGCTGCCAGCAGCTGGGGAAAGGAAAGTCCCAACAGGCCCTCATTTCTGGCCAGGCCTAGAGACTCTACCCAAGGTGTCCCTGATTGCGAGAGGGCGCAGGCCGGACTGAGGGACACCCCCCCCAACCCTGTGCCACCGTCTTGTGCCATGGTCTTACCAGCTCCGAGAAACAGCGCCTCCTGAAGCTGGCCTCGACAGGAACACTGCGTCTGTATCTAGGCACAGAGGTCACATCTATTTTTTTAACGTGTTTATTGATTTCAGAGAGGAAGGGAGAGGGAGACAGGGAGGGAAACATCAATGATGAGAGAGAATCATTAAACAGCTGCCTCCTGCATGGCCCCTACTGGGGATCAAGCCTGCAACCTGGGCATGTGGCCTGACTGCGAATCAAACCTCCTGGTTCATAGGTTGATGTTCAACCACTGAACTCTGCAAGCTGGGCCTGACTCACATCTTGGTAAGCCAGTAATACAACTTGGATCCCCACTTTGGTGCCAGTGGAAAATTCAAACCATGTAAACCCCATCCTACATATACAAAAACCTCAACCTGGCCATAACCTTAACCACAATAAAAGACAAGCTAATAATCTCTCCATGTTTTCTCAAGACATTTTCAGACCTGGCAGCCTGCCATGATCTCCCCAGAACCCTCATTCTGTGAGAAATAATTTTTTTTATATCCCTGTGATGCATGTATGGCATTTGATACCTGAACTAAGTTTTGAGTTCAACTAAGTTTTGAGTTCTGTTCTTTCAGAGGTTGATCACAAAATCTCTCTTGCTTCTGTCTTCTTGTAATATCACATAACACTTCTTTCTAATCTAGCAATCTTGCATTTATCTATCCTTCGCCTCTAATGCTTGAGGTATGACCTTATAAAACTGACATGACTGTATTATATATTCCTGGAATACGTGATACTCAGAGACAAGAATAGCTAAAAGGTAACATAAATATGAAGCATATCTAACAATATATATTTCTTCAAGGAATATCATAAAAGGGATTATCTGTTGCTTAGGTGTATAGCTTTTTGTTCAACCTGTAAATCAAACCTATATAATCTTGTTGCTGAATGGAAAATGTTTGCCATTGTATTATAATCTAACAATGATTAGTATTTTCCTTATTCCTACTTTTTACCATATTATTAAACTATATAAAAACATAAAATGGAGCTCATGAAAGCGTATATATAATAGTTATGGTTAAAGATTAAACTGCAAATTGGCTCCAGATTAAGCCCTTAAATATAAAATAATATAAAATTACACAGCAGTCATGTTGCACTCATTATCAAGTTGAAATGTGTTCCACAGTAGACCTCTTATTTTCTTCTTTAAGAAGTACAGACTATATAAGTCAGGTAGTCAAGCAAAATCTCCACAGCAGGATATACAAATTTGAAACCTTTCAAAAGGCAATGTTTTTATTCACTGTAATTAGGCAATTAATTCTGCTGGCATTTATAGGCTGCATGTGGTGAGAGAAAAAAGAGATAAAGAAAAGCAGTAAAATAAAAAAAATCAATTTTACTTTAAAGGTCACTGAATTATATGACCTACCTCAGAAGTATTTAACTTGAAATAAAGAAGACAAGAAACAAATGAGCTGAGTAACTCCAGTTGTGAAGTTAGCTCCTTTAATTACAACACAATGATTTATTTTAAAGAGCTCACTGGTATGTTTCAATAAATGAACTCTTTGTAAGTGCCATTTACTTCCTATCATTGACTTTCTATTTTATGATTCAAAATGTAGTTAAGGAAATGGAATTTTTCCTCTTCTATGACAAGAAAATCTGTTATTAATAAGTATAAATAAGCATATATAGGCTTAATAAAATACTCTTGGAGCAGAATAAATTTATCTGCTAAAAATCATCAACATTTACTAAACATTTACGTAATAACTTTATGTTCAATTCCAGATGATATTAATTGATTTGTCTCTTGATTAAAGATTACTATCTTAAATGAAAGAAATAATGGAATATTTAAAAATAATATTTTATAGATAAAATAATGCAAAAGGAAATATATAGAGGTTTTGACTATCATCCTAATATATAAAAAGCCAGGGGCTGTCACAAGCTAAACAACTGGACAGACAACCGAACAGCAGGCTGCTGACGGGAGGGAGCTCCCTCCTGCCCTGGCCAGGGTGTGGCGGTGGCAGGAGGGAGCTCTGGGCCCCAGCTGGGGTGTGGCCAAACTCTGGGTCTTGTGTGATAGGGGGCATTGCCAAACTTCAAACCGGACCCTGACAGGAAGGAGGGGGAGCCCAATTCCTCGCAGAATCAGCCATTGGACAGCTTGCTGTCCGCGTCCTGCCAGCCATGAACCCCATTCCCCTGAACCCCAGACCTTGATCTGACACTGGCCTCCCATTTAAATTAATTTGAAGACAGTTTCCTGTGATGCCAGCATTTGTGAGGACTATTAATAAATCACAAGGACAAACTCTAGACAGAGTAGGAATATTCCAACCTGAACCCGTTTTCACACATGGTCAGTTATATGTTGCTTTCTCTCAAGTTCAAAGAGCATGTGATGTTAAAGTTGTAAATACTTCATCACAAGGGAAATTAGTCAAGCACTCTGAAAGTGTTTTCACTCTCCATGTGGTGTACAGGGAGATAGTAGAATAAGTAATCAATTTATCAGTCATTGTTTGTATCAGTGTTGTTTTTACATCATGTTTTTGTTGCTTTTATATCATGTCTTTGTTGTTATATCATGTTGTGATTGTTTATTTATTAACAAATGTATATATTATTTTCATATACATTTTACTAATTTTCTTTCATCTCTGACACTTCTATTATAGGGAAAAGGCAAATGGCAATATTAAAATATTTCCTCTAATTAATTCCCTTTTAATGTGCACACATTTTGTGCACTGGGCCACTAGTATACCTAAAATAACCATACGTAAAAAGTGTTTTATAGATAAGAAAATATATTTCCTTTGAAAGTCTTAACATAGAACCTATACATTTGTTACATATTAGGCCATATTGAAATTCTGAATAAATGATCAAAAATAAAAAAACATATATACTATATATAATAAAACTAGGAAAGAAAAGCAACATGTTAGGGAAAACAAACAAGCCTCCCTTAAGTAATACTGCTTAGTTTAAGTGATAATTACAAATTAGTATACTTTATAAAATTTAGACTGTAGCAATGATTACTGTGGCATAGATTGACATTGATCTCCCCCTATGGATTCTAAAAGTATCTATCATGAAAGTTTTGGATGAACCTCTGGGTAGCAGCTGAAGACTCTATTTGTAATCCTCCCTTCCAGCTACATGTGGACTTATAGCTAGATTCTGATCTATCATAGAAGGTAGAAGTGATGTGTACGACTGCTTGTTTCTTCCATTCAAGGAAAGAAACGAGTCCCTCACCTTTCTTGTTCTCCTCCAGCTGACTGCAGTGTGGATACGATGGTGAGAAAATAAACAATGGCCAGATCCCTCTGCTGAATGTGGCAGAGCAACAAGAGATAAAGAGCCTGGGACTGTGACTTGGTAATCTGAATTTTCCAGCAATGGAGATACTTACGTCATATCAAAGAGAAAATAATGAGAACTAAAGATAGAAAAGCTATTCATTTTAAAAGCATTGAGATGTTTATAAATTATAATCCATTATAATTTTAATAAGCAAAATTCTAAATTATTTGTTATTGATAAATTTAATAATAATGAATACAGTCACAATAAAATATATGTGTTCATTTTATTAGTTCATTAATACTTGTTCTGTTTTTCAATAAATTAATATACATGAATTACTAGTATTTTTAAATTCAAGTATTTTTGTGGATCTAGGAAAATTTAAAGCTTGTCTTTTACTCATTTTGGCTTAATACTCATTTTTTCAACAAGAAAAGATATATCATATATTTGAGGAAAATTATAGTCTTAGTGATATACAATGTTACAATTTCAATATTCATTAAATTAAATCTGTCAAAGAAGTAGACTATTGGATCTGGAACAGTGAAATGAAAGCAGTCAGAGACAGAAATTCAGATCAGGTCTTAATGTTATGAGAGAGGGAGAATGTAGCTCAGTGAACACTTATTTAGATTCAAAGAAAAGTAATCAGAGAAATGTTTTAATGACCTTCCCCACCCCCACCCTGTGAAATTATCAATTGCCTGAAAAAGAAAAAAAATCAAAGAGCTTTCTTCATCTCCTCCTCCTTCAACTCTTCCCATACCTCATCATCATGATACAGATCTCTAATAAGCACAGATAGCAATATACTAAGTTTATAAACTAAATAGCTTTATTGATTTCCTTAAGAGGTCATCATAGTGACTTTGGAGAAAATGTTTGTGTCAATAATGAGCCTTTAAAACAGTGTGTGTGTGTGTGTGTGTGTAGAAAACCATTTCAAAGGTGATAAATAGGTATTTTTACTGAGTTTGTATGTGAAATAGCAAAGTAATGTTTATGTTTGTCTAAAATCAAACTGAGTAAAACTAATTTTTGGTAAAGACAAAAATCTACACTAATAAAAGAAAAAAATGATAATTGGCGTACGACGCTACCCTTTTCATTGGCTAATCAGGGCTATATGCAAATTAACTACCAACTCAGATGGCAGTTAACTGACAACAAAGATGGCGGTTAATTTACATATGTAGGCACAATGCAGGGAGGCAAAAGGGAAAGCAGGAAGAAGCCCCCTGCCACTGACAGTGATCGGAAGGAAACCCAGGGGGGAGCTAAGAGCTGGGGGGCATGATCAGAGAATCAGGCGCCTTTGCCGCCCTGGTCAGTGATAGCAGGAAGTAGGGGTGGAGTCAGCGATGGGAGCTGGGCATGGTCGAAGCTGGCAGTCCCGGGAGCTAGGGGTCCCTTGCCTGGACCTAAAGCGGAGCCCACGATCGTGGGGCCGCTGCAGCTGTGCATCCCCGCTGCCCGGGCCGGACGGCTCAGCCAGAGGCGTTAGGCCTGGGCAAGGGCGGAGCCTGCAACCGCAGGAAGCTGGGGGTCCCCTGCCCAGGCTTAATGCCTTGGCCAGAGGCGTTAGGCCTGGGCAAGGGGACCATCATATCCCCCCAATCCCCAGCTCTGCCCCCGCCCAGGCCTGATGCCTCAGCCAGAGGCGTTAGGCCTGGGCAAGGGGACCATCATATCCCCCCAATCCCCAGCTCTGCCCCCGCCCAGGCCTGATGCCTCAGCCAGAGGCGTTAGGCCTGGGCAAGGGGACCATCATATCCCCCCAATCCCCAGCTCTGCCCCCGCCCAGGCCTGATGCCTCAGCCAGAGGCGTTAGGCCTGGGCAAGGGGACCATCATATCCCCCCAATCCCCAGCTCTGCCCCCGCCCAGGCCTGATGCCTCAGCCAGAGGCGTTAGGCCAGGGCAGGGGCAGAGCCTGCAACCGTGGGGAGCTGGGAGTCCCCTGCCCAGGCCTGACACCTCTGCTGGAGGCCTCAGGCCTCATCAAGGGGCCAATCCGGTGACTGGTGATCAGAGGGTGATGAGGGTCAACTCCTCTGGCCAAGGCATCAGGCCTGGGCGGGGGCAGAGCTGGGGATTGGGGGGATATGATGGTCCCCTTGCCCAGGCCTGAAGCCTGGGCCAGAGGCATCAGGCCTGGGTGGGGGTCAGAGCCAGTGATTGGGGGGAGATGGGGGTCCCCTGTCCAAGCCTGACACCTCTGGCGGAGCCGTCATGCCTGGGCAAGGGGCCGATCAGGCGATCGGAGGGTGATGGGGGTCTACGCCTCTGGCTGAGGCATCAGGCCTGGGCAAGGGACAGACCCAGCAATCGGATGGGTCTGGGGGTCCCCTGCTCAGGCCTGATGCCTGGGCCAGAGGCATCAGGCCTGGGCTGGGGGCAGAACCAGTGATGGGGGAAATGAGGTTCTTTACCTCATCATTTATACAGACTTCAATTTCAACTCCATTTCAAACTTTAAAGTCTGTGCACACCTCAAAGACTTGTCAGCAATTTTAAAGGTTCAGCTTTTGTAATATTACATTAAGACATCCTGTTGGCTATGATACACATTTTTGGTTTCTCATTATGATTTTACCACCATACCTATAATTAATGCAAATATATTTAGTTTCTGAAACCCTTTATTTAAACTGTGACCTTTCTTATTTATTTAGTTAATATTTCCCATTTCTAATTTTAACCATTTCTTACAAATTTACTCAACCTTGTCTCCTT
>NW_006286972.1:179930-180545 GCF_000327345.1 Myotis davidii | reverse complement strand
AGACACCAATTACCAACAGTAATACAAATTTAAGAAAACATTGAGGATATAAATAAATTGGTTTATAGGAATGTTCTATCAGTCAATTGATAAATGGCTCTAATATACAAACTATTCAAGTATATCTAAAAGAAGAAAATGCTACTTGAATTATTTTCTGTGGCTAGCATAACCTGAATACAAAAATATGAGAAAAATGATCTGAAAAAGGAAACTTGAACATTTATACACATAGATTATTTGTGGGGTATTAAGTAGAAAATAATTTGTTAACACAAAGACATTTACCAATTACATTTCACTGAGCATCAGAATGTTCAGCTAAACTATTGAATTATTTTCTGCAGTTTGATCCATTTGTAGTCAACATGCAGTATGCTGATTCCATTTAAGCATATACATGTCTACAAGTGGTAAGAGTGGATAAATTCCATGAGACTAAAATGAAAACTAGTTTTTAAATTCCATGAGACTAAAAATGAAAACTAGAAAGGCTTATGGCACCTACCTTGCTGAAATATTTAATCACAAATTCAGTGACTAGGTGTGGTATCTAATACAGCTCCAAGTCTAGTAAAAGCACTAAATCATTATTTTATACTAGGGGCCGTGCAC
>NW_006286972.1:129973-179860 GCF_000327345.1 Myotis davidii | reverse complement strand
CCCTCACCCAGCCTTCCCCCTCTCACATACTGGGAGCCCTCAGGCGTTGACCCCCATCACCCTCCAATCGCAGGATCGGCCCCTTGCCCAGGCCTGCCACCTCTGACAGAGCAGTGTTTCTTAAAGTCCTTGAAAAAGGATAGAGAAGCTTTTCCATTAATTTTAAATGTGTTGCAGAGAAATGCTTTCAGAAAAAGAAAAAACACAAAAATAAGTAATTATATACATAGAAGGCATTATAATGTCTCTAAGGACTTGCTTCCAATACCTGAGGTTATCTCATTATGGAAAATTACAGTTTTTATTTGTTTGTTTGTTTTGTTTTGTTTTCTGGGAATCACACTGTCTTTTCTTTGAGTCAATGAGGGGCTGTTTAAAAGTGTGCAGTATTGACATGATCAGACCACCATTTTTAAGGGATCTGGTTATAGTGCATACAGGAAAGCAAGTGAGAAGACAGGAAACTCTAAGATCATTTTGCAGTAATACCAGGGTGAGTGGATATCGCTCAGAGATGGTGGCAAAGCATGTGGTATGAAACAATTGGATGTTTGGATATATCTGGAAGGAAACACAAACAGAATACAGCCTGCCTAAGTCATACTAATAAAGACCTGAAATTCCTAATTTTAGAGCTATGTCCATCCTCTATGAAGGTGACAATAACGGGGTCCCAGGGTTTTAAAAAAAAAGGCCCTCTCATTCTTCATACTTCCTATAGTTCACTGACCTTACTCGTATTTTTCTTTGGGAAGATTTTAAGTAACTTGATTTACCCAAAACTTCAATAAATAGACATTTTGATTATATTGATGTCACCTTTGCTTGGCATTTATCTTTTGCAATGTCTAAAATAAAGTTTTACTGTTCATACAAGCACTATAATCTATAGCTTTGGGAGTGTGAAGAATATACTTAAGAATATAAACATTTTATGAAATATTTAGATTTTCATTTTATTATTTGTATTAGTGAACTAATAGAAGCACTCTTCTATTATGACTCATTATAATTATACTTACGATTAACTAGAGGCTCAGTGCACAAACTTGTGCATGGGTGATGTTTGGCTGGCCCGCCCCATCAGGGGCCAGGGTTGCTGGGGAGAGGGGCCGGAGGAGGTTAGCCAGTCAGCCCCACCCTTGATAGAGCTGGTTGGCCGGCCGTAGTGAGCATCATAGCAACCAGTTATCCTGGTTGTGCCAATCACTTGGCTATATATATGAAAATATATATGAAAATATGACATGTTCTGTTGTTTATCTTAAGTAAAATAATGGGGAAAGAAATTGAGTTTTGCATACAAAATTTATTTATTTTTATTTTATTTTTAAACATATTTTTTATTGATTATCCACTGAGCCAAACTGGTTAGGGCTGCATACAAAATTTAATAGTAACATTTGAGCATAAGATTTTTCTAATCTATACTAATAATAGAGGAATATGCAAATTGTCCAGGACACCATCACAATAACAGTAACGACCAAACAGCAGACTGTGTGGGGCGATCCGGAGGGAAGGTGGGCAGTAAGAGGCGACCAGTTCTGTAGGGGAGGTGGGCAGTTGAGGGCGACAAGAACAGCCAGGAGGGAAGTTAGGGGTGATCAGGCAGGCAGGCAGAGGCAGTTAGGGGTGATCAGGTTGGCAGGGGGGCAGTTAGGAGGCAGTGGTCCCGAATTGTGAGAGGGATGTCCAATTGTTGGTTTAGGCCTGATCCCTGGGGCAGTCAGACATCCCCCAAGGGGTCCCGGATTGGAGAGGGTCCAGGCTGGGCTGAGGGGACTCCCCCTCTGTGCAGAATTTTGTGCACTGGGCCTCTAGTTAAAAAAAAATATATATGCTTTATGTTTCAAGCAACAACTTTATAAATTTGAAGAGAGGACTTAAATAAATCAGGCAGATTATATTAATAATTTAATATATTCCATCTTCAAGAGAAGGATTAATATAAAAATTAAATAATTTAATATGCAAAACATAAACTAGTAGAAATAAATTGCTATCTGTTCCATTTAAATTCATAAAAAATAAGGATTATAGTGAATCTAATTTTGTGATCTTACACTACTGAGAATAAATTTTTCATGATATCTTATACATTGAACTGTTTAAAGTGAAGGGGGTCATGAAAAGTAAAAAGGTAAGATTATGAGGTAGAATCAGTTCAGCATCCAAAGATAATATACCCTAGTATTTTTCCAATATAAGAAATGGAACATATTTATTTCCTGTTTTCCATGCCTTTTAAAGCATTTGTTCATTATCTATTAGTCCTGGGAGTGCAAAATGAACAATAAAGCACACCTGTGATGAACTGCATAAGAAACGCGCACACACACACACACACACACACACATGCACACGCGCGTGCGCACACATACTTATAGCTTAAAAAAAGTTTCCTTAAGTCCTGCATGGAAAGGTGAAGCTAGGTTTAGCCAGGGCATCAATGCCTCCGTTGCTCAAGGGCAAGATGATTTGATCCAGCATAAAATTTCCATTACAGAATAAGGGCTTATGCGTTCTCTAATGTTACACAAGAGGAGGAATGCTGAAAGCATATTACTGGCTGATTCTAAATGTCATAGTTACCATGTGCATTGTAATTACATTTTTATCAATCATCAAGAAAATAAACTGAGCAGAATACAGAAATGCAAATAACCAGAGGAAATACAATATCATGAAAAAAAATGGCTCATCTTTAAATTCCAAGGGACCATTCAGGCTAAGGTGATAACATTAAACTAAGTATAGTACATGGTAAGTGGAGAGGTGTCATACATGTTTTTTGATGCAGTGGTACATGGAAAGCTGAAAACCCCTATATCCACAAGACCTGGTGTATCTGGCCTCCTGCAAGCACCCTGAACAGGACTAGGACCAGGATCAAACCTGCAACCCTTCTGTGTGTGGACTGATGCTCCAACCACTGAACAATACTGGCCAGGGCTTCTCTCTCTCTCTCTCTCTCTCTCTCTTTAATTCTCACCTAATAATATGTTTTCATTGATTTTTTTTAGAGAGAGGGACAGGGAGAGAGAGAGACATTGATGTGAGAAACATTGATTGGTTGTCTCCTGTACAAGCTGGGGATTGAACCTGCAACCTGGGTATATGCCCTGACTGGAAATAAAACCCATATTCTTTTGGTGCATGGGAGGATGCTCCAACCAACTGAGCCACCCAGCTTACACAAAAGTTGAACTTTTTTTAAAATATATTTTTTTTTTGATTTCAGAGAGGAAGGGAGAGGGAGAGAAACATCAGTGATGAGAAAGAATCATTAATTGTTGCCTCCTGTACGCCCCACACCAGGGATGGAGCCCACAATCTGGGCATATGCTCTGACCAGGAATTGAACCCTGACCTCCTGGTTCATGAGTTGATGCTCAACCACTGAGCCACACTGGTCAGGCCAAAAGTTGAACTTATTAAACGTCATACTTCTCTTGGCATTTTCTAATGCCAATAATAAGACAAGAAAACATACAGATTTCCACAAAACATATAGATTTTCTTATATTTTATTTTTATTTATTTTATATTTTCCCACAGAATCATTTCCAAAAAACTATATTTCATTTTGTTCAAATTTATTTATTACCCCAATTAGTCAAATTACTTAATTCTCCATAGAGATATGATATCACAGTCCATTACTCTATAACATTCCTGCAAGAAAAAGATGGCATGAATCAATTGGGCTATTTGTAGTTTAATAAATAAAACTATAAAGGTCATTAAACCAAAAGCATTATGGCAGTTTTCTGGGGCTAGGTGCTACAAAATTCCAAAATTTAGAGGACAAAAGCAAGAAGCCATTTTTTAATTTGGAAGGTGAGAGTGTAGTGGATATGGGCTGGTTGAAAGGGACCGTGGTATAGAGATGAACAGTAGAACAAAACAAAGATAAAATGGAGCCATAGTGAAGGTAATTGAACAATTTGTCATTCCATCAGCTCAGTTACATTTTAAATTTATCTAAACCCTAACCCATCTTAGCCTATAATATAAATCTTTATTCACTCTCAATAACAAAAATTAGCTTTGATAAAAAACATTAAGAAATATATTACTCTCCCTTCTCACAGTTACCTTGTCTTCTTATTCCCAGCACTGCCAAGGTCACGTCTGTATTCTGCTTTTGGGACAATGTGGGTGGACAGATGTATACACACACATGCACAGATTTTTGATTACTTCTTCAATTTCAGATTTCATTAATTAACTACACACTCCAACTACCTATTTCCATCTTTGTAAAATTACAAAGCGCCTGTGTCTGTAGAATGATGGGTAATAAATTACAACTTTGGAATTTGAGTAAATGGTATTTGTTTCAGTATGCCTCATTGCATTTTCCCTTTTATACAATCTAAAACTCCCCTACTTTTCCAAATTCATACAACTTTATTTTTTTAAAAATATATTTTATTGATTTTTTACAGAGAGGAAAGGAGAGAGATAGAGAGTTAGAAACATCGATCAGCTGCCTCCTGCACATCTCCTACTGGGGATGTGCCCGCAACCCAGGTACATGCCCTTGACCAGAATCGAACCTGGGACCTTTCAGTCCGCAAGCCGAGGCTCTATCCACTGAGGCAAACCGGTTTCAGCAAAATTCCCCGACTTTTCCAAATTCATACAACTTTATGCTTAAGATTTTTCATTGTCAGAAATTTAAAACAAATGCTCAGTTTTACTCAGTAATTTAGTCAACACATAGACAGCCGTAAAAAGACCATAAAGCATTTGCAAAACACTGCATCTTATATCAGATGGAATGTCCTCACACAGAAATGGAATAACCTTCAGGATATAACACACACTTTGCATCTAGTTGCTCTCATCCCAAAAGAGACCAATTCAATTGCCTACCTTCCATTGTTTCTCCTTTATTGTTTTATTAGAGGCACAAAAATTCTGTCTGTGGGCCGCCCCACTCCCGCCTCCACTGCTCCCACATGCTGATGGCGCTGGCCCAGCTAGCACCTGCTGAAGGTGCAGAGCGATTGGGGCCAGTGCCAGCAGCAGATGCGAGCGGGACTGGTGCCATCAGTGGGTGCGAGTGGCGGCTACTGTCCTGATTGCCCCTCAGGAGCAGGGGGAGGTGATCAGGACTGGTGCTGGGTGCCAGCAATGGGTGTGAGCGGCGGCTCTGGGGCCAACAGCGGCTGTGAGTGGGGCCGGTTCTGGTAGCAGGTGCAAGCACCAGGTAGGACTGTGGTGTGCAGGGGAAAAGAATTTTCAGTAACAACCAGAGGCTTGCCTTGATGACAGTGACCAGCGACCAGCACCCTGCCTTGGTCTGGCACCCTGCTCACCTGCTCCACCATCCCACTGCAGCCGATGCCCACCATGTTCTGTGCTCTGCTGCCTGCTGCCGACACTCACCTCGTTCTATGCGCGTGCCCCCGGTGGTCAGTGCACATGATAGCGACTGGTTGTTCAGTTGTTCGGTTCTGCCATTCAGTCTATTTGCATATTAGGGTTTTATACATATAGATTTCTTAGACCACCCCCCCCCAACAAACTAAAGCAATTATATGTTCATCGCATAGTTCATGAATTTTGCTTTGCCTCTGCATTTCTATGAAATTCTATTCTATTTTCTTTCAGTTGATGACCCCAAAGGGGACTGGATTACAGAAAGCTCTGGAATCATAATGTCTCTTAGGAGCTTACTAGCCATCCAATAGGACTTAGAATCAGATATCTATCTCCATTAGTAATTGATAGTGACATGCTTTTACAATTAGAGTAGACATTTAAGACAAAGAAAAGAGAGGTTGATGGAAGCCCCCCCCCTCCCCCCACCAATTTAGAAGAGAGACTGGCGGACCTTGAGGGTACAGAAGGTGCTCAGCCATCACTGGATGTGTGGGGAGTACATAGAAAATACAACAAGGGCTATAGTGTATCAGCTCCACAGAACAGTGCCTTGGGAAGAGTTTTTTCAGCTGTCCAATTTTTTTTCCACCAAATTGCCCTGAGTAGCCTTTTTACCAATTTGGGGCAAAAAATACCAACATATCAATGCCAGCCTTGACCCAGCTGAAGCAGCTGGTTAACATCATAGGCACTTAAACCCAGCTAGTTGAGAATGATGAAATTCCAACTGGCTATTTTTGTTAATTTCATTAAAGAATTTAAGTGTGTCCCTGGCTGGCGTGGCTCAGTTGGTTGAGCATTGTCTCGTGCACTGAGAGGGTGCCCGTTAGATTCATGGTCAGGGCACATGCCCTGGTTGCGGGCTCCATCCCAGTGGTGGGCATGCAGAAGTCGGGCATACAATGCGTCTCTCTCACTGATGTTTCTCTCCCCCTCTTCCTTCCTCTGTCTCTCTAAAATCACTAAGAACACATTTTTTAAAACAGAAATTATTTAATTGTGTGTGTGTGTATATGTGTGTGTTGGGAGAAAGAGATTAATTTGTTCTACTCAAATATAAAAACTTCCAAATTCTATAGCATTTTAATAGGACAACCTTTAAAAGCAAAACAGATATTTATAACTTTAAGATGCCCTGTTATTGAATGTATAAATGGCCCATAGTGAATGAGATTTACCATACTTCATCCATGTCCAATCAGCCAAAAACATGTATTTTAGGAGAACAGATCCAATGCAAGCCTGAAAGCATTTCTTCTTAAATAAGACTTGCTTATTTCTGCAAATTCTGCTTATATTCTTATCATCTCATGTTACATGAAAAATGACCTTCAATTTTAAGAACCTAAGGAAGAATGATTTTAAATATCTAAAAGTTTTTCAATAGAAAATAACTTAAGTCGATATATTTACAAGCTTTATGAAAAAGAATGTAAAGTTAGTGAATAAAATGGAAATATGAAAAAATACTAAATAATCTTAGAATTTAACAATGTAAGAATGTAAACCATCTTGAACACTTACATATTTAAAACAAAGGATGACAAATAGTATATGTGGTGCAAAATACCATTAATACTATGAAAACTGTCTTGCTGAATACAATAATAATTGCTTGTATCAGAATTATTTTATATCAGAATGCTGATAACGTATTGACATTTATACCTGCACTCCCCTTGCTTCTAGACTCTTGGATCTGGGGTTTTGTAGAACTATTTACTCTTTGTTTTTTTCCACAAGCCAAATAAAAAATATTCTCACTGAGTTTTCTTGTAAAATGTGAAATTTCACCTAATAAGACTAAGGCATAGAAGAGTGTGTTTTGTATGGGTGCTACAATCTTAAATACTCTAAATAAAAATAGACATTTTAATCAGCACACTGGTGAAGATATAAATCTATTAACTAAATACAATTGAAATCTGGGAATACAAATCCAAACATGTAAAAAGCCTACGAAAATTATTTTATTTTTAACAATGGCAAAATCAGTTTGATTATGTTATTTGCTTATAATTCTAAAAGTAGCCATCTATAAAGTTTATGTATTAACTGTGCCTCCGTTAAATCTTTTTTGATTACCTTTTTTGGCCAGTTTTATTTTTTCCCCATTTAGTTTAGGGTTTTCTTGTTTTGTTTTGTTTGTTTCTGAGAAAGCTAAAAATGCATATGATTAAACAAATTTGAACAGTACAAAATATTATTTAAAGTGTTACAGAATTTACCAGGTGACCGAAAAATACACAGGAGTACCAGAGGCACAGGAAAAACAACTTATTTCCAGATGTTTCTCATGTACTAGTACAAGACACAGGTGAGGCAGTTTCTCTCCAAATCTTGAGCAAGCCAATATGGAGGAAGCTTTCCCTTTATACCCTGTTGGTTTCTTTGTCCCCCAAATATGGGATGGGACTTCTGGACCTTTTGTGGGCTTTGCAAAAAGCCCCATGTGTTGGGGTGGGGGTCGTGATACCACATCTAAAGGCCTGGCCTGGCATCAGTGCTGATAACTCCGTCTGGGGGTTGTGTATTGTTCATGGTTTACGGCCTCTCTAAAATGGGAGTAGTACTTAAACAGGTCTTGCAGGACCAGATCATTAAAGGGGCAGTGACTAGACTATAGGCTAACAAGAATGTGCATTAGGTTACTGGCACAGATTTAGATTGCTAGCCCCCCCAAAATGTCTCATTTTCCCCATGAAGCAACCCTCTGTTTGGAATATTCACATAATTCACACTCTCCTTTGCTTTTAATTTCTGTTCAGTGTTGGACCCCTCATCTAAAGTAGCACACACCACCATCATTCGGTCCTTAAATGCATCATTCCTGTTTATAATGCTCTATCATCTGAAGTACTAATTTTGTATCACTACATTAGTGTCTGTCTCAGCAAACTGGAAAGTAAGCTCCACGAGGTCAAGATGTCAAAACGGTGAAGGGTGCTAGAATTTACTCTAAGTGGAGGCTGGTAAGTTTGCCTGCCTCAGGTTTATAGGTGCTGGCAGGAGACACAGACTCCTGGGTCAGAGGCAACAGCGTTTTTACTCCTAGTGCAGTAGGCAGGGTAAGTTTCTTGATAAAGAATATATTTATAGACCCAGTTTTTAAGTTTTTATGTCTCCCAGGCTTTCAATTTTCAATGGGTTCCTGGCTTCTCCATCCCAGAATGTGTGGAGAATTTATTATCTTAGCCCTTCTAAAGATCGCTCACTTAAAAAATTTCCCAGTTAAAATTCCTTTTCCACACCCCTAGTCAAAAAGTCCTCAAACTTGCCATTCTTACATCATGAAGTTGCTGTTTTCCATGGATCACTTTCAAGTTGTTGATTGCCTGTGAGAGTTTCAAATTTGTTTAAATTATTTTTGAAAAATTTACTTTATTTTTATTTATGCATATATATTTTCACTTCATAAAGATTTCTCTGAAGTGAAATTAATATGCCCCAAGCTGCCATTACAGAAACTGAGTCTTAAATTTGTTTACGTAAGCTGTCTTGTTCAAACAAACTGTGTCCCAAATCATATTTGTTACTTTTAGTTTCCTGAAATATGTTTTAGAGCTTGTTAATAATCATGTCACCAGATAAATTTGCAAATATACTTAACATATTTAGCAAGAAATGTTTTGTAAAACGTTTATATTCAGGGATTAACATGACAAATATGGTCATATTGAACAGTATTTAGCAAATTAGCCTTAGCAGATCTTTACTTCATGTTGGTCTCCTTTTCTTAAGAAGTTAATAGGCGACAGTTTCTGTAACTTTTTTTTCTGATTAAATCATCTATTTTATTTTAGATGACATGCCCCTTGCATGATACTGATTAGGAGACCTAGTAAGAAAATTATACTAAAATACCAAATAAAATTAATTATTTTCATTGATATCCACATTTTCAAACATATTCAAATCAACTCATTTTCTTTTGAATCTCTTGGAATTATTATCTTACCAGAACATAAAAAGCTAACTGCCATTTGTACTGTCAACTAGTAATCTTATTTAATTATTCAGTAAAAAATTATGTGTCCTATTTTATAATGCATAGATCTTTTTTAAAATAAGGATGATTAATGGCCTATTGTGATGTCAGTACTAAAGCCAGGATAAAATTAACTAAAAGAGAAAAAGGATTTCAATGACAAAGACAGCTATTTGTAGTCAGTGTTTTTGAAAACTGAAATTAATTTTTCCCAGTGCTACACCTCCGAAGCTGATGAGGCTTCCTCAAGGCATATGTTGCATCTTAATTCAAAGTTTGAATTATTGTTAAAAAACAATTTTAATACATGGTATATTATTATAAATATAATTTTAGTGAATGAAATTTCATATATAAATTTTAGCTTGAAGAAAATATTATTATACCTTTGAACACTAATAAGATATTCTACAGATGTCTAATTATTTTATCCATTTTAGCTAGTACACTGTGTCCACCTTTCAAGAAAATAATCCCAAGGTATAATAACACTTTTGATACAGCAGTTATTAAAATGTCACTTTTGTTCAAATATTTATTCTAAACCACCCCACTCCAGATTCTGTGTTTCCTGAGAGCAAACACTGTTTTATTTCTATCTATGCTCTTGGCTGCATATGCAAATACCTATTATAACAAATGGCATATAATTAAGATAATTGCCTATTTGTGGAGGATGAAAGGACGGCAAGAAGAACACTAGGGGTACAAAGGAACAAAGAAAGACAAATAAGACAAGAATGTAGGGTACTATGTTTTAAACAATTCGTAATTTATTTTGAGAGATGACAAAGCCTTTTTATTGTATTTCTTAATCAATAATAAGCATCAAATGATAGACACAATCATATAGGGCAGCGCCTCCAGGAATTACCGGATGTTGAGGTGAATGATGTACAGCACTGATGGAAACACAGTCAAGGTTATGACACTAGGAGTAAAGGTCAGAGGAACTCCCCACACAGAGGGCTCAGGTTCAGACTGGAATGAAACAAAAGAGCCTGAGGGGACGCTGGCTGTGTGTGTACTTCTATCTACTACCTCTGTTAGCACATGGCTGCTCCTCCCTCCCTCCCTTCCTTCCAGGAGTCTGCAGCTCCACTCCCTGGGGAGAAATGGCTTTTCCAGACTGCAGGGAAGCTGGAGGCAACGCACTGCAGGGGCAACTGGGCCCAGGTCCTGCTTCCTCTCCTGGGAGAGGAAGAGGCCTTGCTGATTGAGTTCAGCTACAGAAACAGGAAAATCAATGGCTTTAAAATGTTCTGTGAAACACAGGGCATAGATTGGTTGTGTAAGTTCTTCCCAAAGTCTCTGAAAAAAAAAGGTGTGTGTGTGTGTGTGTGTGTGTGTGTGGAGTGTGGGGCTGGGATGAAGTTTTGAGAGGCCTAGTGTTTGATTTTCCCTGGCTTGAATCTGCCTGCTGGCACGTTGGGCTGGAGGTGGGCTTCCTTACTGGCCGCCCCATCTGTGGAGGCATAAAACCAGAGAAGGGCAGGCAGGGGTGGGCTTCAAAGCTGTCAGCAGCCAAAGACCAAAAAACGGAGCTGGACTCTGTATTGCAACTATTATATCATAATCTGAAATGTAACTGTGTATGTAAAGAGCCTTTAAATATACTTTTATTTGTTTATTTTTAACATATTTTTATTGATTACAGAGGGGAAAGAGAGGGGGGAAGAGAGAGAGAAACATCAATGATGAGAGAGAATCTTGGATCGGCTGCCTCCTGCATGGCCCCTACTGGGGATCAAGCCCACAACCCAGACATGTGCCCTTGACAGGAATCCAACTGTGACCTCCTGGTTCCTCAGGCCGTCGCTCTATCCACTGAGCAAACCGGCTAGAGCTCAACTGTTCTTGACGTCTTCAGGCTTGAAACTCTGGAGAATAATCAGGTTCTCTGGGGGAGCCCCGGAATGCCAATTGTGGGGCTTCACTGCAGCGGGTTGGCACCAGGGGGCGACCCGCGGACCTCTGCAGAGGCTGGCCGCATTTTGGGCAGCCGCTCGCCGGGCACTCGACCGCCTCCGGCCAGGATGCGGAGTGGGGGGGAAGAGAGAGAGAAACATCAATGATGAGAGAGAATCTTGGATCGGCTGCCTCCTGCATGGCCCCTACTGGGGATCAAGCCCACAACCCAGACATGTGCCCTTGACAGGAATCCAACTGTGACCTCCTGGTTCCTAGGTCGATGCTCAACCACTGAACCACGCCAGCTAGGGTAAATTTGCTTTTAAAATATCTAACATATTGTCATTCTGCATTAGATGAATACATTATAGGAAACTATTACATAAGTATTAATGATGTAGATACAAGTAACCCTTGCATTAGGCCTCTAAAGCTAGCAGACAAGGACTTCCCGAGATGGCCTGAGTGGGTGGACATTGGGACTCTCCCCTCTTCTGCTTGGAAGGTTAAGGCTGACTGAAGTTGGTCGTTTCTCTTCCCTCAGATCAGTTGGGGTTTGATAAACCCCAGCAGGACAAGCTCTGAGTAAGTAGCATCCGCTCAGGGCAGGCCCTGTGAAGAACAGAGGGCTCCAGTTATTTCAGAGTGCTTTCCTTCCCCTCCTCCAGCAAGAAACAACATTTTTCTTACATATTTACTGTGGGAACCTGGTCAAGTTCCTGGTGGCCAAGCTCACAAAACTGGAATTATCTATAAATGTTGACCTAGGCATTTCTGAGTGACTGATTTTACACTTGTATCTGTTTATAATACTATTCATTGTTCAGCTGCTTTAGATTACATGTACCCACAAAAGTATTCCAAACTTTCAAAAGAAAGCTTAGAAAAACTCTTAAAAATAGATAATAGTGAGAAATATATATGTTAGAATAGGAAAATTGGTTAGAAATTTTCTTGTTCAGTTTTCTCCTATTTTAAAATGTACTAGACACAAAGGTTAACAATTATTTGTTCACAAATAAGTACAAAGGTTCATGGGGAAAATGATTTCACTTATTCACCAACCCATTGCTAGTTTTCTGCCATAACTATCTGTGGTCACTAGAAAAACTGCATAACATAACCTCATTCTTTTTTTTTTGTAACATCAAGGAATATTGATAGTCCTTATGCATCAAAAATGGAGTAAATATTAGAAAATGCATCTATATTCAATAATATCCTTTTGCATCCTGTATTTTAAAATATCACATTGACAAAAATATCAGGTAGCTAGGAAGGAGAAATTCATTCTTTAATGAAGACAAATAAAAATGGCCTTGTTGCCTATCATTAAAGTATAGATCACATTAACATAATTAACTGTAGTACAATTTTACATTACATTTTATTTCACAAGGATAAAAAAATCTCCTCTGAACATATCAAAATATAGATATTTAATTATCTTAGTTTCTAGCATGACATTTGAAAAAAAAAACTTCTATCAAAAGGAAGTTTAATAGAAATAGGTCCACAAAATATGACTATATAGAATTGGGATTCCCTTTCTTTTCCATTAATCTAATTTAGTTTTATTGGGCCAAGCCCTGTTATAAATTCTTTTGTGCACTGTGGGAATGTCAATTAATGTGATAAAGGAACTTCTCTGTAGATTTATCATAAGAGGCAGTGCCTGTGTTCTACATTTTGTTGCACTGTGCAGTGTCATAGATGAAAATGGTTCTGGAATCGCTTTTTCTCAGATGATTTTGAAAATCTTGAAAGGTAATGAATCTCTGTGACTGTTGGATAACATGCATGGTGGCACTTTCAAAGAACAATTAAACTAAGACATAAGATTATCTCTAATGTTAATGCATATTCTGTTTTATTTTTCCTCCCTGTAGATGTTTAAAAGTGTATGGCTCATTTGACATAAATGTTTATTTTTAAAAGCATATCCTATGGGATAAAAGGAATGTGGATAAATCAATATATTTAATCTAAACAACAAAACATGAGCTTCCGGTTTGATTCCCAAAGATTTCTGGTTTGATTCCTCATCAGGGCACATGCCCCAGTTGCTGGCTTGATCTTTGGCAAGGGGTGTGCAAGAGGAGCTGATTGATGTTTTGCTCTCACATCAATGTTTCTCTCTCTCCCTCTCCCTTTCTCGCTGTAAAAAAAATCAATGAAAATCTTATAAAACAGTTACTATTAAATGTAATTGAATGGTCAGATTGCAGACACACTAGTTAAATAAAAAGGACTAGGACAATTTCTTTTCATTTTTGTTAATATCTTTTTCATGACAAAATTTTTATCAGATAAAACTAACAATACTGTCAATACATGGTGTACCAAAAATGTATACACACTTTAACAGCTAATAGCTCAATTTTGAAAATAAAAATATACTTTAATAAACATTGCCTTTATAAATATCCAAAGTGTGTGTATACATTTCTTGGGAGACACCCTATGTTTAACTTCAAATAGATTTTGATTCTGTATATGTGAAATGGACAAACGACAGAGGCTTTAGCGTACAAACTTCCACCTCCATATACTGAGTAGAACCTCAGAAAAAATTAGCTTAGATTGTTGCCATATGAATGTCAACCAAAAAAAAAAAAAACCACTTCCTCCCCAAAATGATGTTCTTAGAAGAACTGATTTCCTCACTAAGGTGGTAGAAGAGCATGTCTAGGACAATCCTATCTTCTGTAACAACCCTAGGATATCAGTTGCCATTGAACTGAATGCTTTCCAGAGGTAAAGGAGAATCACTGATCACTTCAGAGAGAGTCAGGAACAATTTCATTCCCACCTGCTAACTGACTAACTCCCATAGCTGATAACTATTTACAGTTCATGCATAAATTAGGATTCAATTATCCCTTGGGAAGCTCCAAATAACATAGTGTAGCCTAACCTAGGAAAACCGTCATCTGAAGGCAGTCCTTCCTTAAGTGCTTTCAGGTATCTTAAGACCATTTTATATGATAGGGTGATCATTTAATGCCTGGCTTCTCAAAAAAAACAATGTCCCTGGGAAAATAAATGTTTAGAATTCCTGGGATCTCTCAAGTGGAACCCATATCAAATGGGGGACAAAAGTTTTACTGACTCCAAAGTGGTACCTCGGCCGATGTTGCTTTTGGAGGAACTACTTAGAAAAGTTACTTTAATCTGTCCTTTGTACCAAGGCACTGACTGGGTGGCATGCTACCCCTAGCAATGATGAGTGACAACTTTCAGAGTGGGAACACGGTGGAAAACTGTGAATACTGGTGCTCTGCGTGGGTGGTGCAGTATCTGGGGCCATAAAGACTGCTTCTGGTAGAGTTCACAGAAAAGTGCAGCAGAACAAGGATCACATTGCTTTCAGAGCTTCCTGTTGGGGAATGCAATACCCAATAGTCAGTTAAAATTCCTATGCTTTCAATAGCTTTGAAGAGACATACAAAAGTATTTCCTTGGAGAGGAAGAGTATTAATGTCTAGCTCTCAATTTTCCCTTACCTCCTGGAATTTAAGATACTCTCTCCCCAGGTGATGACTTGTGTGTCTCCAGAGATGTTCTATTTCATATAAAAATGCAATAGAAATAATTATTTTCTCCAGTTTTAGTTGTAGAGATTTAGAGTTTCTGCAGTAACCTTGGCAATTCCCATGCAACACTCTGTGTCCATTTACAATCTCATTTTTCTAAATTTACTATTTCTCTATTCCCCTTGTTGGCTTATGACTTGGCTGAAACGCTGCTAAGACCAGAAACTTGAAGATAATTCAAGTACCAGCATTATATTTAAGTTTGGTATTCATTCCTGACAGTATTATGAGCAGCAGACCTCTTTGAGTGATAGTTGCTAAAGGCAAGATACAGCAAATAGAAAAAAAGTGCATAGTGGTAAATATAGCTGAGCCATGTTCTCTGTGGCCAGACATTATGCATGTTGCAGTGAAATGTTCGATCAAACAGCAATACATGCACACACACACACACACACACACACACATATTTCTACTATGGTGTAGATAACAATACAAACCTTCCTTTTTTGTTTTGAAGATTGCTAGTAAAATGTAACTTCATGAATTAAAGACTCAGAATTTGGAATATTATGACTTTCAGAATGTCATTAAAGGTCATGTTTGACACATGAAGAAATTGAGGCTGAGGGACACTACTAGTATATGATTTTTCTGGAATTGAACAATTAGTGGTAAGGCTACCTTAACCCCCTACCCAAGGTGCATTTCTACATTTCCAAATGATAAAATCACATCCTATATTCCCAGCAGTATTTTACAGGTAATAACTGATTTTTTCCTCCTTCAGCGTTATAAAGTAATTATTTACTGTCCCCACTTACCTAGTGAAAAAAACTGTGGGACATAAACTTTGAATGATTTCCCCAGGGTCACTCCATAGTGGTAATTTGAATCTTGAAAGCAGGTACTCCAATCATTGAGTTATGTTGCCTCATATTTGCTAATAATGTTTAACTGAAATTTTATCTAGACAATGTTAAAACCTTATTTACAAGAAAAAATGACTGGTCATGTATACATTTGGTTTTGAAGAATTTAAATGTTTTCTTTCAAGCATTACAGAATCAGGAGAACATAGGAATAAATGTTTTATCCTATACCAGTGGTTTTCATCGGGGGGTTTTTGTGTCCTCCATCTCAGCAGTGGATGTTTGGAAACGTCTGCAGATATTTTGATGTGACAACAGGGTGCATAGTAGTGAAAGATTTTGTTGTTTCTATTGTGATAGAGGCCAGGGATGCTGCTTAACATCCTACATGTATATCACAGCCCCTGCAACAAGAATCATCTGGCTGAAAATGTCAGTAGTACCGAAGTTGAGAACCTCCAACCTGGACCTGGTTTGGAAGTGCTGGTTCCAGTCACACTAAGACTCATCTAACTCTGTGATGAGCATGCTGGTCAGAAGCATATTTGCTAAGATAGCCGCTATGTGTGTTTTGTAGGGGTGGAATTAGAGGGATGTAAGGGAGTGATACCACACACACACACACACACACACACACACACACACACACACACGCACACACATACACACTCACACAGAGTCTCATTACTAATTTCCCCCCAATTTTTAAATCAAACTTAATGTTTATCCTTATGTTTAGTGTCCCCTAATCAATATAACCCATTTCTGAAGTCATTATTTTTCTGTCAATTCCTGTATCATAAGACTCAATTACGTATATGGAAGGCTATTCTTCCATTTATGTCCACGTTTAGTAAATTCACTTTCTTATCTGTAACTAGATTATTTGAGAGGCTCATTTTTATTATTGTGCATATATTTTTACATTATAGACCTTCCCCCCACATTCATACACCTTCGAAGTGCAAGCGTGTAGCCAGAAACCATGTTTCCTAAGAACACTCGAAGATCAGAGAGGAGAAGTTGCTTTAAGCCAATGATTTTACATGAATCTTTTTAAACTTAAAGTCTTTGAAAACCATTTTATGAGCATCCTAGAGGGGGAGCTGAAACAAGGAAGTGCTTTTGAGAAAAATGGCATTAAAAAGAAAGAGTCCTCTGGCCTGGGGAGCAGACAGAAGTCTTTCCAGCTGTGTGCTTAGGGTGCCTGGACATTGGAGAAAACGAATGCTATTTGTTCATTTGCAACAATTTGGAAAATATTGACATTATGGAGGGTTTTATAAGAATTTGCTTCTATCTATTTATACACACTGAAAGCACACAAGTACAAAAATGTGGTCTTCATAAGACTTCAATTTAACTATGTATGTAAATTGCTTCTCAACTTGAAGCACACAGGAGAGCACCAGTGGGTAGCAGAGAGGAGGTGGGGGTCCAGAGGGAATGATGATAAAATAGAGCTGGAAAGCTGCCAAATGCAAACTTGATACCTAGGAATGCAGGTAACAGGACCGGCACATGTGCTCTGACCAGGAATTGAACTGTGAACCTCCTGGTTCATAGCTTGATGCCCAACCACTGAGCAACACTGCCAGGACATCCTGCTGCCTTGAGTTATAGTTGGGGTGGGTTATCTGGCTCCTGCTGGATGAGCTATCAAGAACATTGAGTCTACATGATGGTAATAAGACTAAAGTAGTAAAATGACAAAGATTTCTCAGACAAGTTTCACATATTCAGGAAATCTAAGCAAAACTTAACCATACTCCAAAATAAAAACCAAGGTTAGGTAAGAGAGATAAAATTTAGGGTATTTAACTAAGTTATAGCATTTAGACCTTCAAAGCGGAAATGTGAAGGTTTCTGATAATAGAAAATTTGTTTATGATGAAAAGTGTAATTATTTCTATACATGATACGAATTTCATTAAAAAATCTGTAAACCCAGCTAAATATTTTGATGAATGAGATTAAGTAATTTTCCTTATCTTATTTCCTTGTTATATTTCATTGAGTAATTGACTACTTAATTATTTTTAGTCCTCTTACATAAGAAATCTAGATCATTCATAATACTCTTTGTAATACTTTAAACAATAAAACAAAATTTAAAAAAATAAAAAGTAAGTAAATAAAAAATGAAAATGAAAAAAAAGAAAGAAATCTAGATCATTCAAAATTATGTTTCAGAGTAAAATGGTGGGTTTTATTTAATTTCATATTATAATGGACAAGTGTTACATGCTGCATAGTAGATTCTCATAGTTGGAATCTCCTGAAATAAGCCATTACTTGCATTTTGGTGGTTCGCGTAATTACTCTGTTAAGACCCCATCTCTTGCTATAAAAATAAACTCAAGAACTTTTATTTGTTAAATATTTGCATATATTTCTCAAAATAAGCACCAATAAAAAATGAAGAACTCTTATAAAAGCTTACTTAGTCATATTTAATTTGGTGATACAAAGGTGAACTCACTTGTTTTGTTTATGCTTTTTGTAGACTATCCTCATGAAAGTAATGCACTTAATTTATAGCAATATCATGAATAAAATAAATACCACTATTCCAACTCAATGAAAGGAACTCATGAATATTAATGTTCACAAAGAGAGGTGGGCCTTTTGCTATTGTGGACCTGAAGGCTATAAATCTAGGATTGAAATCAACTGAAATACTCCATTAGAACTCACCTACTCACTACCCATACTATATTTTGCAATCCTAACACTTCATTTCAAATAGGCAATCTAAACTTGTTCCCACTGGATAAGAATAAGCCCTAAAGAACTACTTTTTAAAACTATGTATTTCTCCTCACAAGCTGGACTTGAAAGATATTCTGAATACACTCTAAAGTTTAAACTTCAGTACCCACAAAACCACACGTGGCTCCTAACTGACACCAATCAGAATTTGATGTGTCTGGATTGAGGGCAAAGGGTGACCATTTATATGAGTGACAGTATGTTTGATGGCTAAAAAATGGTCTGAAATTCACTGTGCTGACTTTATACTCTGCAAGGACACTCAGTTTCAAAAACTCACCAGATGTTTAAGTACAGTGGGCAATACTAGTTTATCTGAATAATGTATTCTTGGGTAATTTATAGCTCTCTTTCTCTCATCTCTAGCTCTCCATTTCTCTCAGATTCTGGTATTTTAGAGCAGAGGTTTGAAAAGGGACTTTTCACTGTATCCCCAATTCTGTTTTTTCATTCTGCAACAGTCTTTTGCTTCCTGGTATTTGATTGTCTCTTAAAGTTATTTTCTCATTATCATTTTTCATAATTATAAACACCTTCCAAGTGGCAACCACTTTAAGTTTAAATTTACTCTTTAAATATATAAGCTTATACTTAGGATTTTAAGCTTCTTTGATTGCTTTAAACCAAAACACCTGATTTTTTTTATTAAGAAAGATTAAGGTAACATAAAAGAATGCAATGTTTGTTTGTGTTTCAAATTAGTGTGACTGATAGTAGGAGGCAGAATTCTAAAGATTTCTATTCCCCGGTTATTCAATCAAACACTAATTGAAGTACTGCTGTCAAGGGATTTTGCAGATGTAATTAAAATTATAAATCAGCTTCCCTTTAAATAGGGAGATTATCCTCAATTATTTAGGTGTGTTCAATATCACCACACATGCCTTAGAAAGCAGATAATTTTTCTCTTGCTACCAAGAGAGATGGGTCATAAGATGAAAGCAGAAGAAATGGGGCAGAAGGGAAGGCATCAAAACATATAAGGAGGTTGTAACACCAGGATTTGACTTGGTTGAGTGAAACCCACATAAGGCATACAGTTTGCAACAGAATGCACCATGAATGAGTGAAATGCTAAAATTTCTCATGTTAGGTCGCTGAGGTATTTCCATTCTCTTGTGTATGTGCATAGGATAGACACAGAGAAAATTATATGAGCAACATATGTACTTATTCTAACTGCAGAGCGTCCGGAAGGCTCTTCACACATCTTGTGTGAATACATTCTGTGTAAAAGGTATTCAAAGAAAATCTTGACTTGTAGTATTTTGACTTCCTTTTATTTTATTTTTTTAAATATATTTTATTGATTTTTTACAGAGAGGAAGGGAGAGAGATAGAGAGTTAGAAACATCGATGAGAGAGAAACATCGATTAGCTGCCACCTGCACACTCCCCACTGGGGATGTGCCCACAACCCAGGTACATGCCCTTGACCGGAATTGAACCTGGGACCTTTCAGTCCGCACGCCGACGCTCTATCCACTGAGCCAAACCGGTTTCAGCTTGACTTCCTTTTAGATGACACAAGTTGACATGGGAGGCCTGATCAGATGCAGGCATCATGGATTCTTTCACGTTGAAGTATGAATATGTATCTCTGTGATATGCACACCCAAGGTCAATAATGGCTGAGGCCTCAGCAATATAAAGTTCCAACATGGCTCAGAGGTTGAGCTTCAACCTATGAACCAGGAGGTCACAGTTCGATTCCCAGTCAGGCCAGGTCCCTGGGTTCCAGGCTCAATCCCTAGTGTGGAGCATGTAGGAGGCAGCCAGTCAATGATTCTCTCGCATCATTGATGTTTCTATCTATCTCTCCCTCTCTCTTCCTCTCTGAAATAAAATGTATTTAAAAAATAAATAATAAAAATAAAGTCTGAGCATGATGCCCTCACACCATAATAAGATGGATGTGCAAACAGCAGAGGCGGGGTTCCCACAGCCCCACACATGCCATGGGAGTAGGGCCCCAGCAGCCACTCTGCATGGCTTCCACCTGGGTTCCCGCGGCCTCACAGCCACCCTGGAGGGAGGACCCCCGACTCCAGCCTAACTCTTTGGAGCAATCCATTGAGGAGCCCTAGATGGGTGGGCGAGGCCTACCTCTTTGGGAAGACTCATTGCGGGGCTCCCGCACTGTGAGAGGGCACAGGCCAGGCTGGGGGACCTCCCCACTGAGTGCACGAATTTTGTGCACCAGGTCTCTAGTATTTAAATAAATGTCAACTCTTTAAAACAACAATAATGCCATGGGGAATTTAAAATATAGACTTCATTACTGCACAGAGAAGTAATAGGATATCATTGTGGACAAGGAAATGAAAAATCTGCACACTGCCTGGGAAGAGACCAAAAGGTTTCAACCTCTATAAGACTCTGAAAAGTCTGAGATACTTTAATATGATGTAATTTCTAATGAAACTAGTATGATAAAACAATAGCAAACTATTATTAATAAGATCCAGACAAACCTATACTAATAAAAGGGTAATATGCTAATTAGACCTGACATCTTCCAGACATCCTTCCAGACAAAGCCATAGTGGTGGGGGCTGAGGCACAGGCAGTTAGGGATGATCAGGCCAGCAGGGAAGGGCAGTTAGGAATAATCAGGCCAGCAGGGGAGGGCAGTTAGGGGGCAATCAGGCTGGTAGGCAGAAGTGTTTAGGGGCAATCAGGCAGGCAAGCAGGTGAGTGGCTAGGAGCCAGCGGTCCTGGATTGCAAGAGGGATCCTAGATTGGAGAGGGTGGCAGGCCGGGCTGAGGGACCCCTCCCTCACCATGCATGAATTTCAGGCACTGGGCCTCTAGTAAAGGTAATAAGAGCAGAAAAACAAGAAATAATAAAAAATAAACAAAAGAGAGAAAAGTATGTCACAAGAGAAGCAAATGGAAAACTATGAAAATAACAGATTTAAACCTACAGATATCAATCATTGCATGAATTAGAAATGACTATATGCCCCAATTAAAAGAGACTATTTGAATGGCATAAAAACACTAATTATGCCGAAACCGGTTTGGCTCAGTGGATGGAGCGTCGGCCTGTGGACTGAAAGGTCCCAGTTTCGATTCCGGTCAAGGGCATGTACCTGGGTTGCGGGCACATCCCCAGTAGGAGATGTGCAGGAGGCAGCTGATCGATGTCTCTCTCTCATCGATGTTTCTAACTCTCTATCTCTCTCCCTTCCTCTCTGTAAAAAATCAATAAAATATATTTAAAAAAAAACAACACTAATTATAACAGAAACATCAAAACACAGGGTAGAGAACATTTGAAAGTAAAATAATGAAAAGGTACATTCCATGCAAACATTAACCTATAGTTATATTAATATTAAAAATCTAATTTTAAGACAAAAATACATTATTGGAGATTAAAGGAAATGTTTCATATTGATAACAAGATCAATTTACAAGAAGATAAACAAGTATCTAAGAACTTAATAGTGTAATTTCAAAATGCATATCTCAATAGTTTATAGTATAGCATGGATAATAGAAAAATCTATAATAATAAAGTTTTCTCATAAACTACTAAAACATCTAGAAAAAAATAAAATTTCCAAAATGTCAGTTTATGTCTTCTGTTTTTAAATTGAGACATAAATAATAAAAGAATAATTATATCTTCATAAATTGGGAAATTAATGAATAAAATACTAAATTAACCCATAATTTATAAACCCACAATGGAATTAGAGAATATGTTTAATTAAATGATACCCCCCAAAAATACTAATAACCACTTGTGGTATGAACTAAAGCAGTATAAAGATAAAAAGCATATAATCTTAAATACCAATAAGAGTTAAAAAAATAAAGGTGAAAATTAATTCGAATACCCTACCCCAAAATGTTAGAATAAGAAACAAAAGAAGCCCATCAATATAGAAAGAAGAAATAATGAAGATGAGATCATGGAGGAAAAAAAAAATAGAAGGAAAAATAATACAAAAGTGAGATCAAACAGAAGTTAGTTCTTTGAAGTAAATTAAAAAATTGATAATAATTGGGTGTAGTAGAATGTAAACACGTTTTTATGGTTTTGGTTTCGTTTTTGTTAATCCTCACCAGAGGATATTTTTTCATTGATTCTTAGGGAGAGTGGAAGAGAGAGGAAAAGACAGAAACATCCATGTGAAAGAAACACATCCATTGGTTGTCTCCTGCAAGAGCCCAGACCAGGGTGGGGCAGGGGAGGAGCCTGCAACCAAAGTACATGCCCTTGACCTGAATCCAACCCGGCACCCTTTGGTTTGCAGGCCTATACACTTAGACACATTTTTACCTTCCATTTTCTTCCTGCCTAAAGAGCACACCTCTCCCTAGCAGGTTTGGCTCAGTGGATAGAGCGTTGGCCTGTGGATTGAAAGGTCCCAGGTTTGATTCCAGTCAAGAGCACATGTCTGGGTTGTGGGCTTGACCCCTCCCCCACTGATGGGCATACAGGAGGTAGCTGATCAATGGTCCTTTCTCATCATTGATGTTTCTCTCTCTCTTACCCTCTCCCTCTCTGAAATCAATAAATATATATATATTTTTTAAAAGAGCACACCTCATTTTTTGTTTTTCCTTCCATTCAATTATATTAATGACAAAGATTCATTCATTCTCATTTCCTCTCTCTTTCTCTTTCACACTCTCTTCCTCTCTCCTAGATTTTCCAAGTGTAAACAGGACTATTTTAGTCTGTTGTTTTGTGCCTGAAGCTTTTAATAATGTAATGGTGACATGCCCTGGATCAGCCATTAATGGGTCCTAGCCAGATACGGGCATGAGAAGGTTGTGGGATTGGTGGGGTGTGAGGGGGATGGGGGAAGGGAGTAGATGGCTATACTAATTAATTAATGTGAATTCTAGGAACAAAGTCCAATGGACAATGCTTAGGCCTGACCCTGGTACATGTAAGGGGAAGGTTAATCTTCCCCCTTTGGTTGTAATTTACACTTTCTGAACATAGATTTGTATTTTATAATTTCTTCTCCTCATGTCCAAAAAAGGATTGGTTAGATTTTTTTATGAAGTGATTTCCAGGCCTAAAGCTCCATGAAATAAGCTAAACCAATTTAAAAATGTGTACAGCATGTGCATGTTTGAATGTCCTCAAATTACTAGTTACATTACTGTGGTCAATTATACTTGGCAATGGTGCTTAATTGAAGATGAAAGCACATTAGATTTTTAATTTGAAAGCCATAGGTAAAAGCACTCTCAAAATCCTATTTGAATCGCAAAGCTGGTGATGGTTTTCTCTATGCGCTGGGATTTTATGGCACATTAAGCTGCTCGTTCATGTAATTAGAATAATAACAGGATGAGGTGTTGTACCAGGTGATACATGATGGCACTTCTCATTTATCTCTACTAATATGTAGATTATGAACATGAAATTGCCTTTGCAAACAACTCAGGGTAAAATGTTTCTTAAAAATATGTGAGTGAGGAAATATTCCTCTCCTCTTGAACATTCTTGATAAGATGATGGTTACACAAACCACCAAATCACCAAGGAGAGGAATTGTTAATTTCTGTAGATCCTTCTTTCCTGATTTTATCCAATACTCCATACTTGTATAAATTACCACATCCTGTTTCTGTAACCAGACAACCAAGGGGTCTGGGCTGCCTGTCACTACTTGATCCAATTAAGCAGAGACAGGGTTGAATCACATATGAGTGTTTATTCCAATAATGCCAGAAGTATGGGAGAGAGCAGCAGGTCATCCACAAAAATCTGCTCTGACCTTCCCCTACCTTCCCCCGGCAACCAGTTGGCTTGTTATATACATATGCGGGAGAAGAGAGCTCTCTGTAGCTGGGAGCTGCAAGTGTAACGTGGAAAGAGGATGGTAGAGTCTGCCCTTCAAGAGCTCAAAGTCCCGATAACAAGGTGGCTAATCTTTGCTGTTACAAACAGCTCAGTTCGTTCCTGGGACCGGAGAATGGTCAGTTTTCCTGAGAAAAACTGCCAAAGGGGATCAGGGTCTGGGCACAGCAACCAAACCACAGTGTATCCTGTTCTTGGTCTGTTTTCAAAATGTATTTCTTTTCTGGGTAATGGACCCATCAAGGCATCTTATCTTTTTGTAGCCTTGCTTCAGCCTCCAGTTTTCCAAGGTCTGTAAGAAAACTTCTATAGTTATTAAGGTGAATAATTATTAGACGACTGTGGCTCTGTTCTCATTACATACCCTTCCCCACTATCATTTCCTAAATAGCTCTCATACCTGACACCTCCTTTTCAAGCCTGCTTGTCTACCAAGATTAGTTTCTGCTCTTAGTCATCTCCCTGGTATTCACCTTCCACAGTACTGATGAGATGATCTTCACCGTGTCATACTCTGATGTAAAGCACATCTAATAACCTCCTGACTTTAGGGTAACTCCAAATGCTTAGCTTCACCTCCAAATCTCGATCCCTTCTTTTTCTCAGTCATATTTCTCACAAACATTTTTTCAGCCATCTTATTTTTTTATGTTACTGAGGCCTCAGCCATTATGACTCAGATTCTGCATATAATATAGAATACTTGAAAAGACAAAAATACCCTGCACTAAAATATTTACCTAATTAGATTCTAAGATCCAGGAAAAATTCATATTCATACTTTCAATTCAATATTGAGAGTCCCTGATGGCTTCTTCTTCTTGGCCCTCTCATGTCAAGTTTGCCTTAAGGAACATTATTTTCCTATCAGTGATATTTTGCTTTGGCTATGGTACAGGGAATGGAGAGTTGGCCCAATAAAGATGCAAGGAAAGCATGTAATTATTATCTTTGCAAGTTATTAATCTGTCTGGATAGAAGCCATAAACATATTTCACATGGACAAAGAAGTAGATGATGGGTTTATCAGCTGAGTAGGCATATGAAGCATACATCTTTATAATAACAAATATTTTAACACAAATTCTAAAAATTGGTGGGGGTTTTTTTGGTGTTTTTTTGGTAGTATTTTTGATTATCATGTTTTGGTCTGGTTATTTCTATGCCCAATGTTTTAAAATCAGCCATCAGTATATTTTAAACTAATTATACTTTCCATTAGATCTCTAACAATTGTATGTTATCAATGTAATCACCATATCCTCTTCATAATTAGATATCTATACTAGGAAATGCCATTTATAACAATGTGTACACTCTCATGTGATACCCGGATCATGTCATGCCTGGAACAAGGTGTGTTTGTCACAGGGTGAATGACCACACAGATCATGTAATTTTGAATGTCCCTTGCACTGTGGTAAATAGAACATTGTTCCATGCACGAAAAGCTAACACCTAACAGAAAGCTTATTTTAATAAAGTAGTTTAAAATAAATTCCAGAACTTCATGTTCAGTGGCCACTTCTTCATGTGGAGACCCTTGTGGGCTAGGCCTTCTCAAATAGGGCAGATTCAAGACTTTCGCCTCTGAATTTTGCAAACTGTCATTGTGTTTTAGAAAACTTCTATAGTTAGTCTGGTGCAGTGGTCGGCAAACTGCGGCCCCTTGAGTGTGGCTCTTCCACAGAATACCACGTGTGGGCACGCACATACAGTGCGATTGAAACTTCGTGGCCACACTCAAGGGGCCAAAGAGCCACATGTGGCTCGCGAGCCGCAGTTTGCCGACCACTGATCTGGTGAATTATTTCTTGCTAAAACCAGTTTAGTGTTTCTGTATGTGTTTCAATGATCACGAAAATGAATTTTATAAAACATTCTGTACAGTTAAGTTGTGTCCTCACTGTATGTCCATGGAGTACATTCTTCCTCAAGTGTTATCTGCAACTCTGGGTCTGGGAATGTTTTGTCTGTTACTGTCTGTTATGGAGAGAGCAGCTTCATGCAAACCGAAAGACTCCTCTGTAGGATATTGTAGCTTGTCTTGTTTCTTTCATTGGTATTTCAGCCACTAGACGCCCTTCTTTACAAATGGTGTTTGTCTTCCTATTGCATTTAAAGGGAGGAAACTTTAAACGCTGTGGATTTGTGTAGATTTCTAACACCAAAGACAGAACTAAATGTTTTCCCATATACTTTGTCTTGTCTGAATGCAGCCCTGTGTAATGTGTTGAGTTAGAGTGGTATTTCACTTTGTAATTTTTTTTGTTAATACAATAAATAGCTACTACTTACAGTAAATTAAAAAAATAAAATGTGTTCTGTTTATAAGCAATAACTTGATTACAGAGATATATCAGTAGAAAATGCTCTCAAATTGGAAAATAATACAGCTCAGAGGCTCAGATTAAATTCACATTTTTTAAAAAATGGAAAAACTACTGTTTTTCATTTTCATGGTTCATTTTGCCAAACAGATTTCATTATGAAAATCAATGAAACCTGTTGTTTTAATAACTATTTCAATAAACATAATAAAATTAAGCCCTTGTTGTACATCCAGATACAATTAAACTGCCTGACTAAAAATTATAGTCTGATAATAATAGAGAACTAGTCTCCTGCTTACTTGGTAATTTTTTGAAAGGATATTTCATATATCTCCCCCCAAATTTTTTACTAGGGGTTGTAAACCACAAGTTGATATTTTTAAGACTTTTTTCTCAGCATAAAAGTGGCCAATTTTTTTAAAAAAATTATGTTTTGTTTGTTCTGGTTCCACTTTGAAATAATAGAAGACCTAACCTCAAAACTCAAAGCAACCAGGAAACTAGTAGACAGATCTTTTCCAGTCTTTGTTTTTCAAAGATTTTGAAATACGTAATCATTAACAAGAATGTGAGCTATTCAAAAAGTGCTTCTCAGGCCCTGGCTCTTGTGGCTCAGTTGGTTGGAGCCTCATCCCATATACCAAAAGGCCATGGGGCCAATTTCTAGTCTGAAGGCAACCAATGGATGCTTCTCTCTCTCTTCTACTTCCTTTCCCTCTTTCTAGAATCAAAACATATCCTCAAGTGAGGATATACATAAGTAAATAAACATAAGTTGCTACTCAGATTATTTTTGTGCTCAACCCCTGAAACTGGGAAAGACACACCTGGGAGCTAGTGAGAGGCTTTTCATTTATGGACACCTAGCGTTGCTTTCTGCACCCTCCACTTCTGTAGGCATATTTCTCTGGGGCTATTGCTCTCAGAGGTGACTTTTTTCTTTGAGGATTGACTTTCCACCTTCTAAAGAGATGTTTATTCTTACCTCAACTATTTTCACTTCCCCAAGGGCCTTAACTTTTCCAAGATTTGCAGGCTTTTCTGATACCTCCTGTTGGCCATGTGAGGTCCGTAGTTGGTTTTTCACAGTATTGATATATAAAGTATTTATCTCTGAAGGTGAGGCGTTTTCTTTGGTACCTAGAAACATGGCATTACAGACATAAATATCCCACTTGATTATTTCCAATGTTGCCCCTTTGGGTTTGTTCTAAAACAATGGACATATTGCTTTAATTTAGAAAAATGCATCATTATATCTGATGATCATTTAGCTTTTAAAGAGATATTTTAAATGTTAAACACTTCCCTTATGCATACTGACATTATTTCATATTAGAGGCCTGGTGCATGAATTCATGCACCAGTGGGATCTGGCCTGCCCACCCTGATGGGGGCCAATTGGGGCCTCCAGGGGGGGCTGTGGGAGGTTGGCCTGCCCCGCCCTTGATCAGGGTGGGGGGGCAATTAGGGGTAGGGCTGGCCAGGGCAAGGGGCCATGGGAAACTAAGGGGGACCGATTGAGGCCCCAATCCGACTGGATGGCCGCTGCAGTGCATGTCATAGGAACCGGTAATTCTGGTCATTCCAGTTGTTCTACCATTCGGTTACTGGGCTTTTATATATATAGATCATGTTAGGAGAGTTCGGTGCTTTTTAAAATTTTAATTAAGGTATAATTCAGTAAAGTATAGTCTTTCTGTTCTTAGTTAATGAGAGAGTGTAATGCTTCACTCCTTATTTTTGTTTGTTTGTTTAAATAATCATACTTACCCAAATGACAATATATAATGATAGGACCTTTAAGTACTAAAAGTTTTAGGTAACACAATAGCTCATTTTTATTGTGAAATCTTGATATTAAGCATAAAATATAATAAGGAGTCTTCTTTCAATTTCACCCTTTTAAAGTCTGATTTACATTTAACATGGATTTGCTATTATATCTGCATCAGTAAGTTTCATGGGTATTTCTTCAATATGAGTGATGTGAGAAAGTCTATATCCTACTTAGACCACAAATTAATGACACCTCTTTCATGGAAACTTTGATCGTCATAGTTTTTCAACTGAATGAACAATTCCCTGGAATACTTTTGCTTTTTCCAGAACAAGTACAGTGCATTGCCCTCATACTTGATCCTTGAATTGACATGTGTAAGTTGACAACTCTAGACCCTGATTATAGATTGTTTAGGTGGTATTCCAAGTAGCTGCCAGACCTCCTATTGTCTTCTATTTAGGCTCTTCACACAGATAGAGTGCTTGCCCATCCTTTTAAGGTATTTGAGTTTGCAAATAGCTGTCAGTTTAAAAATGATTGAATTGTGTGTTTCAAAAGAGGAACTTTTATGATATGTGAATTATATATCAAAAGCATCTAAAATGTATTACAAAATCATAGTAAACATAGAAAAGCACACATCCTTAAAAGCGTCTATTAGTTCTTTGTGGTCTGTCTTCTATTTACTTCTCCATTTTCAGTTGTTCCATGCTCCCTTCATTCCCAGTTCTCCTGACACACTTGTTTTGTCTAGTCCTCCCGATATTCTGTATAGTCTCTAGGCATGTGGCTTCTGTACATGTATTCCTTCTTTTTGGATAGCACTTTCCACACATTGCTCTGCACTCTTTTTTTTTTCTTTAATCCTCACCTTAGGATATTTTCCCATTGGTTTTTAGAGTGGAAGAGAGAGGGAAAGGCAGAGAGAAATATCAATGTGAGAAAAACATATTGATTGGTTGCCTCCTGTGTGTGCCTCGACTAGGGCCTGGGCTTGGGGAAAGCCTGCAACCAAGGTACATGCCCTTGACGGGAATTGAAACCTGGACCCCTCAGCCTGCAGGCTGACGCTCTAGCCATTGAGCAAAACCAACTCGGGCTGAACTCTACATCCTCAAAAAGACTTTCATGTTGAATCTGCCATGGTTAACTAATTAGTAATTCAAAATATATGTAGCTTAAATTCATTAAACTCTGATTATATACCAGAGACCATAGTGAGCATTCCACATAGACTTTGCAATGTCTGAAATTATTTATAATCACAGGTGCTAGCATTTGTTCGGAACTGACCATATGCTAAGCTCTAAGCAAAGTGCCCTGTTCATATTCTTTTCAAGTAGAAACTGATATTTTCAGTGGTGACTTACCTACGTTTATACAATATGAAGTTAAAGTGGTAGAATTCATACACAATATGCTCTAGTGTCTTCGTTCTCTTATTGTTATTTACACCTCTCCTTCATTAGTAGTTGTCATTCATAACTGTGATTCTTTTATTATGACCTAAGTATATCTGTGATTATAAGATTCATTAGAGGGAGGACAGATTCTGGTTTGACTTATAATTGAACCTCAAGCAGCTAGTAACATCCCAGCCTATATAGATGTAAATGGATAATTTGTGAAAGAAAAGTAGGAAAGAGTAGAAGGAGTAAAGAAAGAATGGAAGGAGCAAAAGATAGAGGGTCAAAGGGGAAAAGGGAGGAAGGGAGCAAGGAAAGAAGAAACCCTTGCAAGTGTGTTTTCGATTCAGGATGGTGGAAGGTATGAAACTCTTTTTCCCTCTCTTGTTCATTGCTTTCTCCCCTGTGTTGCCACATAAGACATAGTATAATTACTATGTGCTAAAAAAAAGTCATTGTTTCTAATATACATACAAACAGCAGCATAGAAATCAAGCTGTGTAAGGGAAGAATGTGAGTATTGTCATGTTTTTGGTGGGGTCATTTTTTTTCTGGGAATAAGTACTGGCCAACGAGGTTAAAAAATGTAAGTAAGTGGTAAACAAACCTTGGAAATTAAAGATAATGGAATACCCTGCAGATATATATAAATTAATCCTTCCCAAAGCCATTTATTTACATAAAAGTAATAAACCCCTGACTCATTTATTTACATTCCAAAGAGTTGTAGCAACTTAGGGACCTTTCCCTTCACTTTCCAGATGGTATTTGCTTATGGTAGAGAGCAAAGATTTGTCTCCCTCTCTCCAGATGAAAAAAGAGAAAGATTCCCTTTTTAAAGTTTTGAGAAGCAACATTTTGGAGTCCCTTTCCTGTACTACAGACACTGTCGCTATGAGCAGGGTGATCTCTGTCCTCATCATATTGCCCCAAAGGAGACATAGGGCCTAGAAAACCTGTGCTAAGATATTCTGTAAGTAAATAATCTTTTGGCCTGTGATCCACAAGCCTAGTTTTCACTGCCAGAATAAAATATATAAATATTGACATAAAACATATTTATTTGGTGATGAAGGTGAGAAACATGGCTGTCTGGAATAGAAAGATGAGAGCCCCACAGGTCAGCTGTAATTGGTCACAAGCATATTAACCAAACCTATTTAGCCAATGTGAATAATTTGCTGGTGAGGATATAAGTTCTTCCTTGTTCCCCTGTGGCTCCCAAATGCCCAGTCCCTTGTGGATGCTGGGAGCAGAGATGGGAAATATGTCAAGAAATATAAGGCTGCCAAGACTGGTTTGGCTCGGAGGATAGAGTGTCGGCCTGCGGACTGAAGGGTCCCGGGTTCGATTCCGGTCAAGGGCATGTACCTTGGTTGCGGGCACATTCCTGGCAGAAGGTGTGCAGGAGGCGGCTGGTCGATGTTTCTCTATCATTGATGTTTCTAACTCTCTATCCCCCTCCCTTCCTCTCTGTAAAAAAATCAATAAAAATATATTTTTTTTTAAAAAAAGAAATATAAGGTGAGGGGGCAGGACAGTCATCCTTCGACCCAGGTGCTAGGCATTCCAGGTGCTAAGACATGTACAAGGGCTGAAAACAAACTCTTGGACAAGAAAACAAAGAAGAGAGGGAAAAAGTAAAAAGTCTTTCTGGCTGCCACTGCAATTTCTCAGGTAACCTTCGCCACCTCAGTTCTACCTCTGCATCCTCAATCATCCAGCCAGAAGATGACAGGATCCCTTGGCAGCTGTAACTTAACCCTGAGACAATAAACTTAACTGCTAGGGCAGGAACAAAACTAAATATGTAATGAAGAGAGATAAAGGGTCAAGTGTCTTATTATATTGTTTCATTGCTTCTACACCTTACTATGTATTATTTGCTGAAGCTATATCAATCTGAATCGATGTGTTATTTGCTTGTAATTCCCATCTCATAAGTACCAGGGGGGCATTCCAATTCTTCCATAGGAGAAAACTTCAATTAAAAAAAGTACATTAGTGGAACAAACTCTTCCATCATCTACAACCTGCGAATGAGTTAGGATTTAATACAAGTGCTTCTAATTTCAGAGGTCTGGCAGTCAAGAAAAAATCCTACCTTGTTGGCCCCTTATGATGAAAAAGGGAAGCAGTGTGAAAAGGGTAGCAGCTGAAGATACCACCTTTTTGCACTTGGCGTGGACAAAACTACGAGCTATAGTCCTTTTCAAAAAATAGCTGTGGTACATGTATACAGTGGAATACTACTCAGCCATCAGGGTGACAACAGGGATGGATCTTGAGAATATCATGCTAAGCAAAATAAGTAAAAAAAAAAAAAGAGAGTTAAGAACCATATAATTTCATTCACATTTGGGATATAAAACTAAAAGTAACAAATGAAAAAACAAAACAAACAAAAACTCATAGATACAGACCACAATATGGTGGTTACCAAAGGGAAAGACTGGGCAGTTGTAAAGGGTAAAGGGGGTCAAATAGAAGGTGACAGAAGAAAATTTGACTTTGCGTGATGGGTACACAATACAATATACAGATAATGTATCATAGAGTTGTATGCTTGAAACCTACATCATTTTATCAACCAATGCCATCTTAAAAACAATTTTAAAAACACCACAACAAAAACCTTTTTTAAAAGGTAGCAATTGGCTTGATAATGTGTAACTTATATAATATGTGAGCTCTGGTGAACATGGAGATGGATAAGTTATAGCTCTTCTTTCAAACAACTTTTAGTCAAATGTGAAACAACATTGAAAATAAATACCTGTGGTAAAATTTTTTTTTATTGATTTTTTTACAGAGAGGAAGGGAGAGAGATAGAGAGTTAGAAACATCGATGAGAGAGAAACATCGATCAGCTGCCTCCCGCACATCTCCTACTGGGGATGTGCCCGCAACCCAGGTACGAGCCCTTGACCAGAATCGAACCTGGGACCTTTCAGTCCGCAGGCCAACGCTCTATCCACTGAGCCAAACCGGTTTTGGCCTGTGGGAAAATTTGCTTAAAATATGCATGACAATCTTATTCAAGTTAATAATAAGAAAAGATCAAGGAAAATGTATTTAATTATGTCTAAAGGAAGTGGGGGCAAAACAATACATAGTTAGGCTCAATATGTATATTGAGAGATTCATTCAAAGTACTAGTTGTTCTGTGAGTTGTGGAGAATGTGTGAATTATTACGGTTTTCCCCTTGTCCTTTCACTGCTAGCATTTTTCAGGGGGCAAATATGTCTGACTTCATTCTTTTATTACTTTGAGAGTTATTGATAAGAAGCTCATCAATTTGCAAGGAGTGGTAGAAAAAATGTCCAATTCTAATCTCCTAACCTAGCCCCTGAATATGTTAGGTTCCATGGCCAAAGGTAAGTTAGGTTTGCAGATGGAATGAACGTTACCAATTAGATGGCCTTGTATAGAGAGATCATCTCTGATTTCTAGGTGGGCCCAATATGGTCACAAAGTCCTTATCAGTGGAAGCAGGTGGCAGAAGAAAAGGTCAGATGGTGATGAGACTACAGAAGAATGATCTGAGAAATGCAACACCGGTAGCTTTGAAATGAAATAAGGAAGCCATAGAAGGAAGGGAGAGGGGGCTCTAAACACTGGAAAACACAAGAAAGTACGCTCTCTCTGGAGCCTCCAGGACTGCCGTCCTTCGCAAACCTTGATTTTGGGCTAGAGAGACAGTATAGAACTGTAAGATAATACATATGTATTTTTATGTCACTAAATTTCTGGTAATTTGTTAGAGCAACCATAGAAAACTCACTCACCAGCAGAGAGTTCCATAAAGTTTGTACAGACAGAATAATTTTAATCCTGGTAGCAGGTAAATATAGAACAATGCAGAAAGCTCTCGATCATGTTGTTTTTGAGTATTAAAAGAGTATAGGAGAAACCAGAGTTCTTTGTGAAAAGTGTATTTAATAAAATAATATATTCTGCTCTGATTGACACATTGGTTTTGTTCAGAGCCGATTGTGCTGGCCAACCAATGGCCATGAAAATGAATTTTACATGAAAAGATACAAACAGGGCCTGCAATTCCCTGGGACTCCCATTATTACTGGATCTAACTGAATCCTAATCAGCGACTCTGAACTAGAAGTAATAGATTTGGAGACCGATGCCCAGCAAGTCATCCACAGCTGTTTTCTTTGGAAATTGTGCTGTAGGTGTTGACCTTGGGAACCGTGTTAACCTAAAAATTAAAGGCCAGAGTGACAGGCAACACTTATTTGCTTGAGATCAGAGAGAATTGCAATTCTGAGAAGTACTGATTCAGGAAAATACCCATTAGGAGGGGAAGGCAAGGGGTAGGTATGACAAAGGGAAGGAAGATCAGCACACGAATAGAAGGGATTTCTATAGGTGCTCTTAAGTTAAGTTATTCTTATATTATTAATTCTAAATATTGTCTTTAATACTCAAAGCCTGCTTTCCTGTTAACTTTGCAAACAGTTGTTTGGAATAAAACATTGCTTTGGCCCAGTCCAAAGGCTATTTTGCCCAGCTCAGACATTCCAAAAGTTGAGGAATTAGACCTAAAAGTCACTTTCACCGGGAAGGCGTCTCCAATTTCATTTTAAAGTGGGTTCTTTTACATTGTTTTTCACACCATTTACATTTAGCTGGCTGAAAGTAAAGAGGTCCGGGTGGTACTTGAGATTTAAAGTTGACTCCCCTCACTAACATTAATTTTTGTCTGTTATAAAAAAACAAAACACGATTTTTTGCTATCAAAAAAATCTGAAAATGACTCTTGAAAACAATCTTTTTTTTTTTTCCTTTTGGTATAAGGAAATTGCCTTGCTTTGTAACTGAATCTCACTGGCTTCTAAACTTTACCCTCCCTCCTCCAATTCTTTTTATAATGAGTTTCTGGACAATTTAATAATTTAATAAGGAACACAACTACTATTATTATAGCAAGTAAGACTAAGCTATTAAATGTAATACATATGGCTATTTGCTGCAATATTACCTTTATGACTATTATGGGTAAGGAGACCAGTGGAGCTGCTCCCATTTTAAATGCACCTGGGAAAAATTAGTCATACTCTTTTGAAATCCAGGTTGCAGCTGTTGCTTTGTTGTGGCATTCAAAGCTGATAACCTGGAATCTCATTGCTGTTAGATCTGCAAGTTGTAGTTACTGTGCCAGAACTTTAGTTCAGAGGTAAATCTATCTCTCCTGCCATGTCCCTGCATAGCCACAAACTATAACAGTAAATGCCAAAGCCCTGGCGTTATGTGTGGGAGTGCAAGGAAATGGAGCATCTCCAACCTTTGCCTTTACCAGGTGACCACACACAGTGACTTTTAAAAAGATCCATGGATAGCCCAGCCAGCAGTGTGGCTCAGTGGTTGAACATCAACCTATGAACCAGGAGGTCACCGTTCGACTCCTGGTCAGGGCTCCTGTCAGGGTTGTGGGCTCAATCTTCAGTGTGGGGCATGCAGGAGGCAGCTGATCAGTGATTCTCTCTCATCATTGATGTTTCTATCTCTTTCTCCCTTTCCCTTCCTCGCTGAAACCAATAAAAATATTAAAAATAAAATAAAATAAAAGATCCATGGATAGATAGCCTTTGAGTGTCAATGAATATTGACATTTTAGTATTTTCCAAGCTGATCCTTAAAAAAGGTGACATATGGTGCTTGAGTCACCTCAACCTGGAACTGCTCCTCCCACTGAGATTGTTTCAAACCAGGCAAGTTTATGAACAAGGAGGGAGCAGCAGGAAGAGAGGATGCTAATGAATTGTTAGGAGTGGGAGACAAGGGAAGTTATAGCTCAGAAAGGACAAATTCAGCTATTGTGTGCACTTTCCTTAATTGTGAGTTATAATAGTACTTCTAGTTGGTCAGGATGAATGTGTTGTGGGCGAAAGAAGAAACCGAAGTGACAAATGAAAGAGGAACTAAGAAAATAAATTTATGTATAGCTTTTAACTCTCCCTCCTCTAAGCAAAATCATACTGTGATTTAATCATTCAAAGTTCCCTCCTAACACAGAAAGTCATATTTCTGCCTCCCAAATTCATATACCCCAGAGTACTTCAAAAGCTCTGCAATATAATAAAGTTTCAATTTGTTGCTAAAATAAAATATGCTCTTTGTTTAATTAAAGTCTTTGTGATTCAACTACAATTTTCGTGGTTTATAGTCTTGATATGTCATCAGGGAAATGCCATTCACCACAATTCCTGTGTGTTTGTGTAATTACATGATGAAAAAAATAATTCATGATCAAATTATCCACTGAGAAACCAATAGTAAAGAAAATTTAACGTTTTGAAAAATACAAGATGGGGAATATGGAATTCTTAATGTTTTTTAATGTTTATTAAATTATTATGACCTGTTGCCCTTGGTTACATAAGCTATGTGGACCACAGGAATAAGTCAAATTTTCTTCTGACAAGAATGATAAAAAGCTTCAATTCTGATATTGAAAACGCCAAACTAATTTCATTGTCTCAAACAATTCCTGGACCAACGTTCCATTAGAATGCCACATAGCAAGCATTTACTTTCCAACAAAGGGCACATAAAGTTTGACTTAACTCTTCCAGTTCTCTGAAACAATGACTCTAGGAAGAGCCACTGGAAGGAGTTAAAACAGAGTTAGGTAGACAGTTAAGGGGTGGAAGAAGGAGGGATCCTGGAGCTACCTGAAACCACCAAATGTTATGCAGAAAAACAGGGTGTTTTGAAACAAGGATGTTTTTCTTGCAAGTGCAAAATAAAATGTTGCAAAGAGGCCAGGAACCAATCACAGACAAAGAGCCAGCCCTTAGCAGATACAAGGTGAAGAACAGAATGCTTGGGGGTAACCCATTTGGATCCCCTCCCAGAGCGAGGAGCCTGCGTGCCTGCAATAAATTCCTGCCTTGTTTGAACTCCTCTAGTCTGAGGCTTCATTTTTCAATTCCCTGAGACGGGACCGGGGAAGAATTACTGCTCACAGATTCTGGTATCACCACCTTCAGTTTCCATGATGGCAACTCAATATCTGAGAGCGTTCCTTTATGTCTAGACCTCCTCTATAATTATTTATTATCTCAATCACTAGAATGGAATAGAGAATGCAAAAGATTGGATCTCTATCCAAAAAGCCTCAAGGGGAAAAACCTCAGCTGTGAGACTTAGGAGGGATCAGTGAGTTATTTTTCCACAAAATAACAATGATATGTGTATGTTCTGTAACTGCATATTTCTAAAAGTATGTAAGTTGCTTTTGTGCTGCAGAAGGTAAGAAATATGTTGAAAGCACATATTAAAATAGTTGTTCTAATAATTAAATTTTCAGTTCTCTTAAAGTAGTAAGAAATGCAGAGTTACCTATTATTTCCTGTGGGGGACAAAGAAAGAGATAAAAGCATCATTGTCTTCCATCACATTTGCAAGCTATTCTTCTGCTTTAAAATCGATTTCAGCTCTCCCATTAGTGATAAACACAAGCTGCAGCTCTGTCGTTTTAATGTGTTGTTTAAAATGCCTGTTGTATCACTTCTTAAACATCAGGCCTTGACATTTATTGAATTAAATAGGTATAAGAAAAAAAGAGATAAGCAATTGTTAGAAAATGTTGGTGCTCAATATATAAGACAGCGTACATGGAAGGGTGGTAATGATCTGGGTTTAGAATAGAGATGGTTATGTCTAGAAAGTAGGTGCAAATTTTTTAGAGCCCTTTGGTCCTGAGAATTGAGATGAGTATGGCTATTACAGCACATCAATTTTGGCCTGAAGAGCACACCTCAATACAGAAATCCCAGCTTTTGTTACCACTGTATCTCCTGATACACTTCATTCAGAGCTTCAATTTCTGCCCCTTTCTGGTTATTATGATTTCTTACACCTCTCTGATTTTCAAAATTTGAATAGCATCCCCTATTTTCTTTATTAAAGACTAGAATTCTATATCACTCTTTTATCTCTTTCTCCTAGGTTATTTCAACCAGCATAAAAGTCAGTTCTAATATATCAAGTAGAAAAACAAATACATTAAAAAACAATAAATCTATACCCACTGAAGGTAACATTAATAAATTTCCTCATTTTACAGCACATTATTTATTTATAAATATTTTTTAAATTTTCAATTAGAGTTGACATACATTATTATATTTGTATACATATATACATTGCAGTGTCATAAAGGAAAAGTGAGAACTGGTAGGGATTTTCATTGAAAAAATATTTTAAATATTTAAGGTGAGGTTCTTCAGATTAATTTTGAAATCTTAATAAACTTTATTTTTTAAATATATTTTATTGATTTTTTACATAGAGGAAGGGAGAGGGATAGAGAGTAGAAACATCGATCAGCTGCCTCCTACACACTCCCTACTTGGGATGTGCCCACAACCAAGGTACATGCCCTTGAACAGACCACTGAGCCTAACCGGTTAGGGCTTAATAAACTTTAAACAAAAAACATCCTTAATTTTCTTTAGAAGAAAATTTAGGGTAAGAAATTTGAATACATTTAATTTTTTTTCTATTTCCATCTGTAAAATTATTGCAAGTGAAATGCTTAATTAGCTTATTTCATAATGACCATTCAGTGAAGCAGCTACTAAATTACCCTAGAGATGTGTTTATGTGCAATTAAAAGGTTTTCATCATTAAACATTTCAAGGTTTTTTTGTGTTTTTTTTTTTTCAGTCTTGGACTTATACATACTTGTGAGGCAAAATTAATGCCAAAATTTTACTTTCTTAATTGAGCAGATCTTTAGGGATGTATGTTTGCCACATACATACAAGAAACTCAAAATTCTGGCATTTCACTCTTACCACAAATAACTTTTTAATAGGCAAAGACTGCCTTGAAGGGATCCTGTATTTTGTGAGATAACTAACCATACTAATTGGTTAGAAACAAATCTATTTTCTTTGGATATTTCTGTACACTGTGGAATATTCTTTATGCTCTGCAGGTTTGATGGCATTTCAAAATACCAACCTTAACAAATGCAGTTAGCTAGGGATATTTGCCACGTTCACAAAATAAAAATGAGAGTTAAACGAAGACTTCCCTCTGCAGCCTGCATGTGTTATCAGTGCAGGGCAGGACAAAGGGGAGAGGATGACACCAGCATGTGCCTCTCCGACTTCAGATTTGGAGGGATGCTCTTCAAAGGATCTGAGCATTGGGACCAGGTCTCCTATGACCCAGACTCACTTCCCAGTCTGGGGTGGACAGCATTTGTGAGATTGAGGTGGTAGCCCAGCAAAAAAAAAAAAAAAACAACAAAAAAACAAACAAACATTAAAGAAGCCCTGAAAGTTATAAATAGAAATCTCCTCCTTCACTTTAAAGTTGCTTGTCTTTTAAGAAGTAAATACTGTGTTGTTTTGTTTTGATTTCTGATTTCAGCACCATGTATACCCAGGGAAGCTTAAATAATGCAGATAATATAAGGAAAATGTGACATTCATCCATAAATTGATAATACAGTGACACTGCATTTTGCTCATCTATTTCTTTTAGTTAAATTTAGCGATTCTGAGTATGGGTAAAACTCTTTTATTTTGGTTCAAATTAATGTATGGTACAAACTTATGTTCTCTACAGATTGAGTAGAAAAATGGCATTATGGCAAAACAGGAAATAGATTGATATTAATCTAGGAATATTAACATGAAATGAGCTTTTGTATCAAATGTACATGTAACAGGGTTTTGGTTAACAATTAATAATATAAATGCTTTATCAAAAAATGTTTGTGTGCCCAGCTGGTGCGGCTCAACAGTTGAGCGTCAGCCCAGGAACCAAGAAGTCACTGGTTCAATTCCCAGTCAGGGCACATGCCCAGGTTGTGGGCTCAATCTCCAGTAGCAGGTGTGCAAGAGGCAGCCGATTGAAGATGTTTCACTCTCATGGATGTTTTTATCTCTCTATCCCTCTCCCTTTCTCTCTCTTTAAAAATTAAGAAAGGAAGACAAAATTTAAATGTTTGTGAAATAATGGGATATATCAAGGTAAGCATAGATCTGTTGTTCTTGAAATACAGAGGGCAGAGCAAAGCCTCCAAACGTTGAGCCACACTATTCTGGACAAAACTTCCTGGACACAGTGAGGCAAGGGAACTATATGGAGACGGTGAGAACTATTGAGATGATATTTTTAAAGTTTTTAAATACTTGTTATAAATATCTATCACTTTATAACAATTGCCACAAAATTAACAGCTTAAAATGACATATATTTATTCTTTCACTCAATTGTGGGTTCTGGGTTCTTAATTTCAGGAATGGACCTCCTGGATCCCCTGCTCAGGGTCTCACTAGGCTATAAGTAAGATGACCCTGGGAACTGTGGTCTCATCTGAAATTTGAGAGATTCTTCCACACTCATGTGGTTGTTGGCCAAATTTATTTTCTCATATCCGCAGAACTCATGGCAGCGTGCTTCTCCACGCCAGTAAAACAGCGAGTGAGAGGTAGAGTAGAATACGGAAAGACAGGGAGAGAGTCTCTGCTGCTTCCTGTCTCTCACTCTCAGATCCTATTTCAAAGGGCTCACCTGATTAGGCCAGGCCCCCAAAGATCATCTTCCTTTTGATTATGGATGCTAATGACATGTGCAGCCCTGCCAGTGTGGCTCAGTCGGGTCACAGTTCTATTCCAGGTCAGGGCACATGCCTGGGTTGCAGGGTTGATCCCAAATGTAGAGTGTGCAGGAGGCAGCCAATCAATGATTCACTCCCATCACTGATGCGTCTATCTCTCCCTAACTCTCTGAAATCAATAAAACAAATATTAAAAAATAGTAGCCCTCGCCGGTTTGGCTCAGTTCTATTCCAGTCAAGGGCAGGTACCTTGGTTGCAGGCTCCTTCCTGGACTGGGCCCTGGTGGGAGCTCGTGTAGGAGGCAACCAATCAATGTGTTTCTCTCACATCCATGTGTCTCTCTGTCTTCTCCTCTCTCTTCCACTCTCCCTAAAAATCAATACAAAAATATCCTCAGGTGAGTATTAACCACACAAAAAAAATTACATGTGCAAAATCCTTGCAACATAATCACAGGAATGATAGCCCACCATACTCAGAGGTCCTGCTCACACTCTAAGAAAAGGCATTATACACAGAGTGTATGTGGGGGGTGGGGGGGGGGGCAGAGGAGGATTTGAGAGAGCTACGTTAGAATTCTGCCTCCCAGAGCCCGCTTTCTGTTTATCAACAAAATTTTATATTTTTATGTATGATTATTGATAAGAAGCTAGTAATCTGTATCCTCTAGGTTTTGCTTCTAAAAGTGAATTTATATAACCTTCGGGGTACATGATATCCAGTAAGCGATACTAGTGTCTTATTTAAGGGACTGATTTTCTTCTAAGATTATTCTTCAGATATTAGTTTTCATGGAATTATAGAGAGACTGTCAAGATGCATTAGCCTAGAGTAAATTTATCAAGCTTTACCATTTTGAATTTCTGTGAAAGAATTCGCCTTCTTAAATATTTTACAGTTAATGCTATTTGTTGTGTACAATACAATTGTGCTTACCAGATGCAGAAAAACCTAAGGCATGTGCTAAAGGATTAAATGTATAGATCTAATTATAGCATAATTTTTAAAACTACACTAAAATCAAATAGCTTCACTTGTATAAGTCTGAATAAAAAAATACTTTGTGGAGCATAGTATAAATAAGAAAGCATTTTATGCCTGAGTTTGGGAATACAAATTCAAAGTCTTGAGGCCATGACAAATGAAAATCATAGCATCAAGAATAATTTTGAGCATATTAACACATCTATAGAAAAAAAACATTTAAAAAGAAATAGGTCATATTTTAATTAACTTAAAATTGCAAAGCTGTTAATTTTGTGTGCTCATGTATTTTAGTATTCTTCAGCTCTGATTAAGCAATTCCCTGATGTTTGAAAAGATTCCTTTCTAAGCCAATCCTTAGCAGAAAGTCAAATCCACTTGGTACGTCAGATACATTCACTCATTAGTTCAATAAATATTCAGAGATGGCAAGAGTCATTAGCTGTTCTTTGTGCAATAGTTGGAACAAAGATTAACTGGAGGTTAATGAAATATCAATGTCAATTATTTAAAATAGATTCCTATGGTGATAATGTTGACGATTTCTCCTCTTAGAACTTTCTTTCCCCAAATCTTTGATAAAAATAAAATAGACATCTTTTTTATTAAAAATGTTTAATGTTGACACTATTTCAGATGCCCAACATGCCCTCTTCACCTAATTCCACCCACCCATGCCTGCCCCTCCCTTGGCCTTCACTGCACTATTGTCCATGTCTATAAACTTTTGAATCAACAAATCTTTCTGTAGATCTATAATTCCATATTATTATATAACTATCCTACACAATAAAACCCTAATATGCAAATTGACCAAATGTGGAAGGACCAGCTATGATGATTGCTATGACATGCCCTGACCACCAGGGAGCAGATGCTCAATGCAGGAGCTTCCCCTGGTGGTCAGTGCACTCCCATAGGGGGAGCACCACTCAGCCAGAAGCCAGGCTCACGCCTGGCGAGCACAGTGACAGTGGCAGGAACCTCTCCCACCTCCGCTGCAGGCAGGCAGTAAGGAGCGAGGGGTCCTCGACTGCAAGAGCTCCAGACTGTGAGAGGAATGTCTGACTGCCGCTATCCCCACCCGCCAAGGGGTCCCAGACTGTGAGAGGGTACAGTCCAGGCTGGGGTATCCCCCCCCAGTGCAAGAATTTTGTGCACCGGGCCTCTTGTATATGAATAAAAATACTTGCTATTGACCCACCGATGATGACTCATTTTCTCTAGCATCACACTGTGTTCCTCTCTGTGTTTTAGAATAGCCATTCTTAACATTTGATATTGGACCAGCAGCATCGCCATCCCCTGGGATTTGTTAGAAATATAAATGGTTGGACACTGCCCCAGATTAACTCTGAGGGTGGGGCAATCAATGTGTGTCTTAACAAGCCATCCAGCCAGGAGATTCAAATGCATGTTAAATTTTGAGTACCTTTGCTCTAAAACACTAAATTATCATTCCTAGCACAGATTATTACTAGCACATGAGGAATGAGCTAAGCTTATCGCAATTAACAATGAGTGTTGGCTCGAATGTTAACATCGATTAACAGTAAAAGCTGGGCTCCTAGAACATCATTCATTGTTTGAAAAAGAACAACATCCTAAGCCATGCCAGTAGATAATGTAAGTATGGGCAATGGAGCTTATTGTCATTTTCCTCATGAATGCAATGATGAAATAACAATACGTAACTTACTGAGTTAGTGTGAGGCCTGATGGAGTGAATAGGTACACAAAGAAGATAGAGAAGATCATAAAGTCAACCAGAGAGAAAACACAGGCTACTTGTAAAGAAGCAAAAATTAAACAAAAATAAAAATAAAGATACTGATCAGAGATATAGTAAAAAAATGAATAAGAATTATAAACAAACGTTGTAAAATAGTCATTCATTTGGAGAGATAAAAATGAGAATGTGATTTGGAAAGACTCCCAGGCCTTTATTTACATGGTTGATTTGTTTCTTATATAGTGTGAGTTTTTGATATTATACAGTTTTTTTAGCTTTTATTATGTGTAAAATATTTTAAAAACACATTAGAAATACTCTATTCTTAATACAATTATTACAAACTGATCTGGAGAAGGGTGAATTTATTCACACTATGAAGATTTATAGGAGTTGGTGTTTGATTCTCAAAATGGTATTTAGTCTCATTTCCTGACCCTATTTAAATTTATAAAAGTTCTGCTTTATTTTTAATAATCTCAAAGATAGATAAACACATAACTTTTATATCCAGGTTTTGTAAAGATCTGAGTCTTAAAAATTATATATCGCACTAGAGACCCGATGCAGGAAATTCTTGCAATAGTAGGCCTTCCTTCCCCCAGCTGCCAGCACCGGCTTTCCTCCAGCACCAGGGACCTGGGCTTCCCTGGCAGCCCTGGCTTCGTCTGGATGGATATCCAGAAGGACATCCTGTCTAATTAGCATATTATGTTTTTATTATTATAGATGATTGTTAGCAAAAGAGCTGAGATTTAACCCGATCTTCCCACTCTGGTCCACCATTCTTACAGTTCTAATTTACATGTAATGGCCCTCTTAACTGCCAGGCGGGTAATTTATCACTTTAACTACGAACAATCATGCTTAAGTACATAATCTTTACTCCCTGGAATGGAGATAAGAAACGCCCTAACCTTTGGAATAGAGATTGATAGGATTGAATCAACTGGTATAAATACAGATGTAACAAGGCAACAGAGAGACAGAACCTAGAGACAGAACTTAGCGACAGAACTTAGAAGACAGAACTTAGAAGACAGAACTCAGAAGACAGAAGCAGCAATAGAACATGGCTACAGCACCTGGCTGGAGAACCTGGAGAACCTGGCTGGAGAACCTAGCAAGAGAACATGGACACAGAACTTGGCTGGAGATTGTGGCTAGAGATCCTGTCGAGGCCGCTGATCAACTGAACGCTGTCTCCGTGTCATTCCTTCTTCGCCAACTCCGTCCACACCTATGGGGAACCCCTGGACCTGCTGGGGTTGGACCCCAGCAATGGCAATAATACTTAAAGTGATCCAACTTTAATAAAAATATCATTTAAAAAATATTATATATTTCAGTCAGTAACCAGGCAGTGGCAGTGTCGGCTGCCTGAAGTAAAAGGACTTTTTTTCTCTTTAATAATACAGCCTATTTATAGAACTGTGAGTCTGTTCTGATAAGGGATATTTCACCAAAACAATAATGCTCTATTTCAGCGTACTTTGCTTGTGAAGATTTTAAGGGCACTTTATCTTTCTTGTAGACATGGTTCTTATAAAAAAAGAAATTACTCTTAACATAAATAAAATGTCAGGGTGTTTGATTTTTCTTTTGTCCTCTTTAACTGTGTCGGGTGTCTCAATAGCAAAATGCAAAAGATGGGAAATAGGATTGAGTTTCCCTGGCCTTTTTATTTCAGTACAGACATGGCATGCACCTGCACGAATAGTGACCACTCTTTGTGACAGCGCAGTGACAGAGCAGCTTGCTGGTGAGGAAAGTTTACAGAGAACAGGCATCTGACTGCAGGAAGACACGGGGCAAATGAGCTCCTTGAAAGCTGTAAGCAAATGCCTTCACCATAGATACACGTTCCCTGGACAGAGGCACCCAACTATTAATCCAAAGGCATCTGACAAGAACATCTATGTCTTAGGAAAAGTACCTCCGTGAAGAAAACTTGTTAATAGTGACTCAGCATTTATAAAATACAACCTCATTGTCAGTTACAGGGTGACTTAACAGTGTTGTTATAAACTGAGAACTTGCTGGGAATTTATGTTCAAATCAGATTCATTTCAGCATTTACACATTCAAGCCTCAGAGCATTGCTACCAGAGGATTTGTGCATGGATTTTATTATTAGTAAGTAGTTTTGAATCACCCTGACACACATTAAATAAGCTAATCTTCTCAAGGAAGAAGTTTATTATTTTACCTCACTCATATACTTTTTAATTAAATAATTTTTCTGATCATGGGTTACGGCAGCTACGTCGAATATAATATACAACATTATATTCCCCTCACTCCCTGCAATCCCTCTCCCTTAAGTTAAACAACAATTCACCACTTTAATTACATAAAATGTTTTGAAAGATTAAGTAAGGAAAGAAGGGACAGTATGTCCATGGCGGTATGCAGCGAGGTGAATCAATAACAGGTTTAATGTAAATGAGATCAAGAAACAGGTTTTGTGTTAGCATCTCGCTTAAATGTGCTCTAAAATTTTTCTATCTAAAGAATGATTTACAGACTTAGCAACATCAGCATCACCTCAGAATCTCAGGACTTACCCCAGAACTTCTAAATCAGAAGGAAATCTCTGAGACAAGTGTGGTGTATAAACTGGAGGAGAGATTGATTTAGAAGCAGGAAGATCAGCTTGGCTTCCATTGCAATAACCAGCTAAGAGATGGAGTTTCTGAGACTAAAGTAATAACATTGAAGATGGTGAGAAGCAGGGTTGATGTACAAAATCTTAATGCCTGGCCTAGCATGGAGAATGGAAATTCACAATAGGTGCTATAACGATCCGAGTTGTTAGGCAGCAGGGCATATTGGAAAACAGAGGAGTCTAGTGTGAGGATATATTTTGAATTTATATCTCATACACTTTGCTTATAGATTGGATAGAGGATGTGTTTTCATGTTAAATGATACTTGAAGGGCAATTTTAGCAAACATGTCCTTTGGAGGGCAAGGGAATTCAAATAGAAATATCCAGGTAACTCCGCTAGGGAAGATATCTTACTCACTAAAGCTAGAAATCTAAAATAGATCATAAAGGAGGGAATTGACAAATATCAACACTCATACTATGCTGAAAGAGAATTGCTGAAATCCCTAATCTTTTTTGACCCACAGACCTCCTCCTTAGAACAGATTTATAAAGTTATGAAATAAAAATACATTTCATATGAAATCTATAATTATACTAACAGTTAATATACATTCATATAAATCTATTTCTTAACTTATATATTAAATAAGAAATAGTGTCAGTTCTAACACCAATTATAATATCAAAGTACTAATTAGGTCATTTTTGAGATATCTGTAACAACTGTAAGCTTAGATGAAAATATGTGATTTATATTGGTGACAAGTAATAGTTAATGTTAATATCTTTGTAATTATTGTCTACTTTCATTTAAGAAATGTGTACGTTTGAATAGTGGACATTTGTTTCTATCCAAAATGTCCATGGAAACATTTGATCCACACGAAAAAGATATTGATATTGGCTTCTGTCCAAAATGCAAGAAGACATTTGATCCAGGCCAAAAGTATCCTTGAATAGACTGCCTAGGCAAGTAGGATTATTATTTGCAATACATCCACAATGCTATTATTGGACCAATAAAACGTGATGGCCATTTCATATATTAATTCTGTAAACCAAAAGTATAAATAAACATAATGGACATTTTCTAAGTGTGGATGGTTTTATGCTGTTGTTTGTTTGTTTGTTTTAAGTGTGGATGTTTTTGACAGGATCAAATTTCAGAGACATTTTGGCATAGACCATATGTCTCCATGGAAGTTTCAGGCACGACCAACTTTCAAGAACCAATGTCTCAGTGGATTATTGGGACATAACCAAATGTCCTATAAGGAAAATGTCCATTAGAAAATAGTGAACAAAAAAAGATTATTTTTTTCTGCAGCCAAGTTGTGATTCCTCTGAATTCCATGCATGTTCAAGTTTTGGTGCTGGCTGTACTGTCCATGTTTATGCTGCCTGACTATCCTTTCTCACAGTGTTATAGTTAATATTGAAGTATAATGGACTTTAATATTGAAGATTGTGAAAAGAAAGCCACATACCAATGACCTAAGATTGTTGGAACATAGAGGCAGAAGGAAGGGAGCATAGTGAAGAAACCAACTTCTCAAAAAATCACAAGCTGAGGGTTATTTGTGAAAGTCTAAAAGTGGCAAGAATCATTTTACTTATAATGAGTCTCTGACCATTACTAAAAATTTTACCCCAAAAATGCTTTTATTTGCAAAAGACAAAAGAGCTTTGCAATATTCCCTTTGTCATTGATTTTGCTTCCAGAGTTATGAATATTTAAGAGCATTGATAGTATGCACAATAGGCATATATTTGTACTTGTCTAAAATATAAACTTATTGGCTATTTTATAAAATTATGTCTATGTAAGAAAGAATATTCATAGTGTAGTTATAACTCAACAATATATGTTATTCAATGAAAATTTATTCAGTCAGTGTGCCAAGAAAAATATTGAATGAAATAGATGTTTTCATAGTTTATGAACCAGAGAAAGGGAGTGAATTAAACACAAAACCCTAGGAACTACTTCTGCTGAATATAGCAGCAAGAATTCTTTGGTTGGTCAGTTGCCTTAATGTTTATGGTTCATTGGTTTAATTAGTCTTTCAAAAATGGTTTTATCATAAAGGAAAATGTTTGAAGGGCAAAAGACATATATGAAAATGTCTGCTTATATGCTTATAAAACCATGAAGAATAGCATTTTTTTAAAAAATCCTTACCCTAGAATTTTGAGAGAGAGAGAGAAAAAAAAAACATTGATTGTTGCCTCCTGTAGTTACTCTGTGTGGGGATCAAACCCAAAACCTATGTGTGTGCCATGAACAGGAATCAAAACCAATACCTTTCCATGTATGGGATGATGACACTCCAACCGATTGAGCCACACTGGCCAGGGCAAAAGCAGTATTTCAAAGAGCTTTATAAAAACACTAGAGTATTGATGAACGAAATTTGTGCAAGAGTAGACCTTCCTTCCCCTGGCTGCCAGCACCGGCTTCCCTCTGGCACCCTGAACCAGGGCTTCCCTCGCAGCCCTGCCTTCATCCTGAAGGTCGTCCAGAAGGATGTCTGGTCTAATTAGCATATTATGCTTTTATTATTATAGATAAGAGAAAGCCCAGCCAGCATGGCTCAGTGGTTGAGCTTTGACCTATGAACCAGGAGGTCATGGTTTGATTCCCAGCGAGGGCATATGCCCAGGTTATGGGTAGGTCCCCAGTGTGGAGCATGCACACAGTAGCCAGTCAATAATTCTCACTCAAATAAGAGAAAGTGAATATTAAGAAGAAGTGCAGAAGAGGAAATTTTAATTGTTCTTTAATTTTTAAAGTTTACTTTTTATTTTTTAGGTTTTTCCCAAATTAAAATGTTAACATTCATAATTTAAGCTTTGTTATTTTGTTGAAAAGTGAATTTTAAAAAATTTCTGAAGTCAGAACCAGCTGTAATTATAAACATAAATACATAATTTAGTTTTATACATTTTTACTTAAAATTTCTGCCTTTGATGCCAAATTCTCAAAAGCCAACATGGCCTCATAACACAAGGAACATACTGCTAAGTATATTTAACTAGAGGCCTGGTGCACAAAAATTTGTGCACTGTGGCAGGGGTTGGGGGGCGGTCTGTCAGCCCGGCCTGCCCCTTCTCACAGTCCGGGAGCCCACTATGGCTTTGTCTGGATGGACGTCTGGAAGACGTCACCCTAATTAGCATATTACCCTTTTATTAGTATAGATGATATTAAGCCAAATAGCTTTCAGATTTCCACATAATCGGAGTAGGTGAAAGTTGATATACGATTTGTCCTGAGTATTGCAAATTTCCCCAAATAATTTGTCCATAAAACCCCCTCTCTACTGTATATACATTCTGTACCTTGTTTCAATCAATAAAGCTTATTTTTATTTAGTTTTTATAGATTATTATGAACACCTGGGAGATGTAGAGCACTGAACAGTAGTTCAATTGTTAACTTGAGAGAAATATTATTCTTGTTTAACTTTTGTCTTCAGATGATAGACTCATGTTTTACTTAAACTGAGAAGTATATATTTTTCATAATTGAAGAAGTAAATCAATCATTTAAAAATTCTACTTTCATATAAATATGTTATTTCCATTTTACTAATATATTTATTGTGTGAAGTCCACATTTCTTTTCTATCATCATAAGCTTTAAATTTATTTTCTCTGATCAATTGCTAATATAATTTCAGGGTCAACCTCTCCATCTGTCTATTAATTTGTCTGTCTATCACCTAGCTATTAATTGAGATTTATTTTAGTCTATAATGGTTAATCTGCAATTATATTTGTAATTATATTTTCTCATCTCTTTCCACTATTCCATATGTTTTGTATTCCAGAAAGCCTGATAGAGATCCTTTTCGCCCAATTTCTATCATGAGCATGAACAACTTTTTCAACCTCCTTGAATAGATTCACCTATAAAATGAGAATAACTATATTTCACAAGATTGTTAAACTCATTTAAAAATATATATCTATAATAATAAAAACATAATATGCTAATTAGACAGGATGTCCTTCTGGGCAATCTTCCGGATGAAGCTGAGGCTACAGCTGTGGGATAGAGGAAGCCGCCATGGCTACAAGGGAGGGATCCAGGCAGCCACTGTGGCCTACTCATGCACGAA
>NW_006286972.1:115515-129925 GCF_000327345.1 Myotis davidii | reverse complement strand
CAGATTGCATGCTGGAGTGTCTAATGTCTTTTTAAAAATGTATATATTTTTACTGATTTCAGAGAGAGGAAGGGAGAGGGAGAGAGAGATAGAAACATGAATAATGAGAGAGAATCATTGTTTGCCCGCCTCCTGCATGCCCCAATTGGGCATTGAGCCCACAACCTGGGCATGTGCCCTGACTGGGAATCAAACCATGACCTCCTGGTTCATAGGTCAATGCTCAACCACAGAGCCACACTGGCTTGGGCTATTAAACTCATTTAATGAGATAGAGACTGTCAATATTTATAATCAATAAATGCCAGTTTAATATTTTCATTATCAGTATTCTACAAAGTAACTAAATTTATTTTATTAGGGCCCTGGGTATTGATCTTAGATCTCTGTGTGTTACAAATCATTTTCTATGAGAATAAAGTAAAGCAAATTGAGTTCCTAATGGTGCTTAGTCTGTCCCATTGGAGGGAAATGAACGCTTTCTAACGTTTAGAAGTAAAGTTTGATATGTAGCTTCCAGAAGCAGTTATGCATAACATAAACGAGGCTTCAAATTTCACAGCCAACTGTTCTCACCTAATCTCAAGGGATACTTCTCCTCTACCAAGATTCTGCCACATTTACCTTATGTTCTCTAGAGGGTTCCAATCTGATTCCTGCCTTAGAGTGTCTGCCCTTCATGTTCCCATCTGGAATGCTCTTCTACCATCATCTTTCTTTGGATAAATCCGTGCTGTCCAATAAGGTGGTAAGTAGCCATATGTGCCTATCAGAATTTAAATTCAAGTGTCTCAACGTCAATTAAGTAAACCTATTAAGTACTTACTTAATTAATTAACCTGTTCCTCCACTAGAAGAAAGGCATCAGAAACACTGTGACCTTTTCTGTCTTGTTGGCTGATACATATCCGCTAGTATGCTAGAAAATATTGAAAAACTTACTCATTGGTAGAGGAAATAAAGCCCAGATTGCCCATTACCCTGGTGTAATATTTCCACCATGGCCATTGGCAAGCTAACGATGTTAAAGCACGAAACATGGAGCTGGAAAGAGAGGCACACATTTGGCTGCAGCAAGCTCGTGTGAACTGGCTCTAGCATGCTACTTTCTGTCTATTGACAGGAAAGGAACTTAATAAGACATTTAATAAAGGCTCAATGTATTTTTAATCAATAGCAGGATAAGTAAATGTAAATATTAAAAGTCTTAATTCACTCTTTAATTTTACTTAAAATCTGTATACATAAAACCCTAATATGCAAATAGACCAAAAGGCGGAACAACCAAACAACCAAATAACTGGTCGTTATGACATGTGCTGACCACCGGGGGCACGCACGAAACATGGTGGACATTGGCAGTGGCAGGATAGTGGAGCAGGTGAGCTGGGATGCCAGACCAAGGTGGGGCACCAGTCGCTGTTAGCAGGGCAAGTCTCTGGTGCGTACTGAAAATTCTTTGCTCCCATGCACCGCAGTCCCACTGGGCACTCACACCTGTTGCTGGCACCGGAGCCACTGCTTGCACCCGCTGCTGGCCCCCAGTGCCAGCTCCAATTGCTCATCACTGTCAGCTGGTGCGAATGGTGGCTGCTAGCCTCGATCACCCCTCAGGGCTTCTCCACCTCCTCCTGCTCCTGAGGGACTATTGGGGCCAGCTGTCGCCTCTCATACCCGCTGCCAGCAATGGCTTCGCTCACACCCGCTGCCGGCACCCGGCGCTGCACCCGATCGCTTGGTTCTGTCAATGGGTGTGAGTGGTGGCTGCTGGCCCCAATCACCCCTGAGGGCTTCTCCACCTCCCTCTGCTCCTGAGGGGCGATCGGGGCAGCAGCTGCCACTTGGACTCACTAACAGCACCAGTCCCGCTTGCAACTGCTGCTGGCGCTGGCCCCAATCCCTCTGTGCTGTCAGTGAGCGCGAGCAGGGTTGGGAGTCAGCACGTGGGAGCGGTGGCAGTGGGAGCAGGGCTGCCAGCAGTGAGGAGACCAGGGGCCATGGCAGGAGGGGCGGGGTGGGACGGGGGCGCGGAGGATGGGCTGAGACGTGCCCCTGTGCCCACCACAGCCTTGTGGCCCACAGTTCCTTACAAGGTGCACAAATTTGTGCACCAGGCCCCTAGTTTTTACATACCAATTTTATATGTCAATAAATTTTACATCATGTTTAAGTATCAGTCTCTTTTCAATTAGTGTATAACAATTTCTCCATATGATGTTTATTAGCCACTCTATGTTGAAAGCAATTTATTTTTAAAGATAAGATTTGTCTAATTACAAATATTTTTAATAAGTGAAAAAACTATCACTTTGAATTACTCATTAGAGTTTGGAAACTTAGGGAAACTATCACATATTGAAATTTGTTGGGCCCTAACCAGTTTGGCTCAGTGGATAGAGTGTCGGTCTGTGGACTGAAAGGTCCCAGGTTCAATTCCAGTCAAGGGCATGTACCTCTGTTGCAGACACATCCCCAGTGGGAGGTGTGCAGGAGGCAGCTGATTAATGTTTCTCTCTCGTAAATGTTTCTAACTCTCAATCCCTCTCCTTCCTCTTTGTAAAAAATCAATAAAATATATTTAAAAAAATAAATAAAATTTGTTGGGCATTTTTATCAAATGCTTCTTGAATTAGAGCAAGCCTATTTTTTAGTAGTTGCTACTGTTGATGATCTACCCTGGAGATCCCAGGCCCACCTCTGAGTCCCCTCCACCTGTGCACATTATTTGGTAACTGTTACATTTTCTACCCGCAGTGCTTTTCTACAAACAAAACAAACTCTCAACTTAATCTTCAGATTTAACCACCAATTAATTTAACTTTCTATTAATATACCTTTTAATTAATTTAACTTCCTTTTAAAACCCAAATTTGGAATTTCACACACACACACACACACACACACACACACACATACACACACGCACACACATGCACGCACACAAATATTCACATATACATACTTAATATATTTAGTTGTTTAATTTTTTTGTTTCCTCTCGGAGAAAGGGACTGGTGTCTAGATAATCAGTTTTATTGACTCAGCACTCAACACAGTATGTGTCCCAGGATTTTCGCTTCATAAACTCATCGAAAAAATAAATTAACAAAAATCATTGAGAGCAAATACATCCCAATTGAAACAGAATATCATCTGTTTGTTATTTTAAGTCACAATGTTTCCTTAAATATACAAAGCAATTTGCTAACCTAGAAGACTGAGATTCTTCCTCACGCTCCATGACATCCTGCAAAGAACAAGCAATTAAGGCTGTAATCCAACCTTTTCCAGCGGGATGCAACACAGGCAGATCTCGCAAGGGAGTTCTGTGAAGAGAGATGTTAAAATCTACTGAAAATATTTTTTACCAACAATAGTTGAATTAGTTTGTAAGGAAGATTACTGTGGTTTTCAGCCACATTCATGGATGAAGAAGGCCCCTACCTGGTGATAAACTCTATCCGCTGGAACTCCTGCTGTCCAGGAGGAAATCTTAGAATTTGAAGCAGTTTTCTCACAAGAGACACAGCATTTCTTTTTCTTTTTTTGCATAAGGCTTCCCACAGCTAAGCTAGACTGCTCCAAGAATCCTTCCAGGATCTCTTGCTTTTTCTTTCAGAACTTTCTTTTTCAGAATTATCTCTTTATTATGGCCTTGGGTTCTCTCTCCTCCATCTCTCCCGCTCTCTCGCATTCCTTTATGTTGGGATTCTATTGGACTTTTGGATCCAGCACAGGGCATTATTCTTGAGATCCTCCTCCTTTAAAAACTCTCTGCTCTTGCATATTTTATTACCTGTTTATTATCTATCACTTCTTACAATCAAGCTGAAAATGGAATGAAAACAAAGACATGGTTTGAGCTATTAGGTATCGTATTAGTTTAAATCATTACACACAAAAAAATTTTTTTACTCATATTATTGGGATTGCTACTTATTTTATCTTAGTTTTTTCATCCTCATCGGAGGATATTTTTCCATTGATATTTAGAGAGAGTGGAAGAGAGAGGGAAAGACAGAGAGAAACATTAATTTGAGAGAAACACATCAATTGGTTGCCTCTTGCAAGAGTCCCAACCAAGACCAGGGAGGAGCCTGCAACCAAGGTATGTGCCCTTGACAGGAATGGAACCCCAGACCCTTTGGTCTGCAGGCTGATGCTCTATCCACTGAGCAAAACTGATTAGGGCACTACTTAGCTATTTTAATTGATAAAAGCAAGCTTGTAAGCAAACAAGTCCAGCCAGTTCTATGATTTGCTGAAATATAATAGAGATATGATGCTTTAGTTTGCTACCCAATTCTCTTCACTCTTGTGAAACTGAGTGGAAAGTTGGCTTGTGACGCAGTCCAGTCTGAAATCAACTTATGGATTGATTAACGAAGAGAACAAACTCACCCAGTATTTTTAAGTCCCAAGAATGCATGTATGTACTCACTTTCTAAATATGTAGCATCCTGATAGTGTGTGCTGGCTTTCTCATTGTTCAGAACTTATATTTGTTTATTATTGGATGCCCACAGGTATCAGTACATTTCCTCTTCTATACAAAACAGCCACTTTGGTGAGAGATTAAGTAGAATAACACCACAGTGCTTACTGTATTTGGATATGTGAAGTATCACAAAGTTGTTTTTCTCTGAGCGTGGAGAGGCATGCTCTCATTTCTAATTCCTGCTATTGCATCAACTTATCCACATACCATTTGCTACCTTCTTTGGATGTCAAGTAAAAATAATCAGATAGATGATTGACTTCTTCATTCCTAGCTGCTCTGTGATAGTCCAAAGGATTATTATTGAAGTTCTTCAAAATGTCTGCATGCTTGTAAGAATGTGACACTCTAGTCAGAGTTGGAGAGTTGTTTCTTGGTTCCTGGTAGCCTCTATAAGCTTCTTTCCAATTTCCTTTTATGTAGAATCTAATGAACAAAGTAAGCTAACAAACAAAATAGAAACAGACTCACAGATACAGAGAACATATTGACAGTTGTCAGAGGTGAGAGGATGGGTGAGGCTGTTTGAAAAAGGTGAAGGGATTAAGCAAAAAAAATAAATTCATAGAAACTGACAACATTATGGTGATTATCAGAGGTCAAGAGGGTTGTGGGGGAGGTAGAAGCAGGTAAAGGGGGGATAAATGGTGATGGAAGGAGACTGGACTTTGGGTAGTTAAAACACGATGCAATATACGGATGAGGTATGACAGAATTGTACACATGAAACCTGTATAATTTTATTAACCAATGTCACCCCAATACATTTAACAAAAGTTAAAAAAGTTTATTTCATGGGGTTGATATTTCAAAATGTATAGGAAATTTGTGAGTCTTTTTTAGTTTTACTCTAAGGGAAATTTTGTTCTCTTTCTTTGATAATTTTATTAATTTAAGTAAAGTAAGAAGAAAGTGTTGAGGACATGTGAGCTAAGTCTCCACCTTCCCCAGTGATACCTGAGCATATCCCGTATTTATTACAGGTTGATGCCAGTTCAATGCCACTTCTTTGGCCTTAGAGTATAAACTGTCTAGCAATGTCATGTTTTTAGTTACAACTGAGAGATATTTAACTAATTTTTTCCACTGAAATGGAAGATTTCCTGGGGATTAGTTCTTTTTGACAGCAGAGAAGTATAAAAATTATTTGGAAAATAAAGCAAGGTTTTCCCCCAGGATGGATGAAGTGAGGCTGCTATTGCTGAGCAGCCTGGCTGCAATCTGAAAGGCCTTCTAGATTGAGAAGGGCCAGAGTTTTCCACCCCCCCAAAAATGGTGTTTTACAATATCAATTATTTAAGCTGGTTATTTATTCTTTTTAACTGAAGACTCAGGTAAAACCCTTACCTGTCTAAAATAATTCAGATAGAAAAATCTGCTTAAAGAAAGGGAGCTATTCACTTTAGAATATTCAGATGAGCATGTAGGAATAATGTATGCCAGTCAGGGAGGATCCAAGCAAACCTTATCTCTCTGTCCAATTGTTTCTCGGTAGCCTAGAAAAAATATGTTTACCACATATATGCTCTTTCTGATCTACCTGTAAATTGCCTATTTTCCCTTTGAAATCCCAGACACTGCCTCCCTCTCCTCCATCTACAATGGCCTATGAAATCCAACTACACAATCTGTCCTGGAGTCTCATATTCTGATGGAACCCCCATATATACATACATAATGAATTAACTACCAGCCACTCTGGATATAAACAAATCTCTTTGTGAGTGCAAAGGGGTTCAGAACTGGCCTCCCCAAGATGTACCACTTCCACATGTGAACTATTTTGAGCTGAAGGCAATTGAGAGAGACCCTGTGTACTCACAAGAAACTTCAACCTCTTTCTTAAAATGTTTAAATTAAGGGCCTTGACCATGATAACAGTAACAACAGAAATAACTTTTATGATATATGCTAGAGGCCCAGTGCACAAAAATTTGTGCACTCAGTGGGGGGTGGGGGAATCCCTCAGCCCGGCCTGTGCCCTCTCGCAGTCTGACACCCCACGGGGGATGTCCACCTGCTGACTTAGGCCCGCTCCCCGGGGGATCAGGCATAAGCTGGCAGTCAGACATCCCTCTGGCAGCCCAGGAGCCCTTGGGCTATGTCCACTTGCCAGCGGAGAGCAGGCCTCAGCTGTCGGACATCCTTAGCGCTGCTGAGGAGGTGCGAGAGGCTCCCGCCACCATTGCTGTGCTGGCAGACATCAGCCTGGCTTGTGGCTAAGCAGAGCTCCCCCTTTGGGAGCACACTGACCACCAGAGGGCAGCTTCTGCATTGAGCATCTGCCCCCTGGTGGTCAGTGTGTGTCATAGTGACCAGTCATTCCCAGCTGTTCTACTGTTAGGGTCAATTTGCATATTACCCTTTTATTATATAGGATAAGGCAGGGCAAATGTTTAATTAGTGAACATCTGCTCTTAGTATTCTGCAAATAACCTTCCTTCCTTCTGCAACCCCAAGGTGTCGTATCCCATCCTTAGCGCAGAATGGCACAGATCCTTCACTTTCCTTTTCTGTCTCTGAACCTCTCATGTATGTGGGATTTCCATATGTATGTGTATAATTAAATTTGCTTATTTTCTCTTGCTAACCATTTTCATGTCTATTTGATTATTAGACCAGGCAAATGAACATAAGGAGGATAGCGGAAAGTCTCCTCCTCCCGACAAACTCAATAGACTCAATATGTAGCAGTTCAACTCCTTTCTGGTTGATTCAGAATGTTAATCAAAATAATTTCAACTACGTATTCAAATAAAAAGTTGATTAAATATATTTGATTAAATCGGTAAATTTGAATATGTAAGATGTCAGTGTTAAGTCTAATGTTAATACTCTGTGGATTAAAGGTGTGTTAGGAAAATTAAAGTGTCACAAGAAGGAATTATTTGCAATACTTCATCAAACATAATACACTTTCAGAGTACTATGCTTTGTAATGGAAGTTAACTATCCTACTGTAACTCTTGCATTTCAATGAATTCCAAGGTAATCCGAATCAGTGAAACAAATGCAAATTTTGTGTCTTGGCAGAAATGATCATGGATTTCAGCATTCTACTTTCCATGTGGTGATTTGATTAAATTTTCTATATCCTTTAAGGATCACACCCTTATCTGGATAGCTACTTGGATATTTTTTATGAAGATAAAATTAGAAAGAAAAAATTTGAATACTTAAAATAAAATGTTTTCCTTGACTATTTGGTTGATTCACTCAAAGAGACAGATTTATAACATATAAAAAAACAAAAACAATTCTAGTTTCTGCAACCTATTCTCATAGATACTTCAAATAAAATCACTCTTGTGGACTGAGGTACCCAGATCAATCTAGGAAGATTTCCTTTTGGATATATGTGTTTATGCCTGGCCTCTAAAGATGTGTTCTTTCAAAAATAATTTATCATATTTGTTGACTCAAGAACTAATTGGTGTTATAAATAACATATGCACTTGCAGTATTTTCCACTTGGATAAGTACATTTATTTTTTATGTGTCTTCAGATCATGTTCTGTTTGTACACTCCTGGGAAAACAGGACTGCCAGCTGCTTATGTCTAGAAAAGAACAAAATTTTGATAAATGAGAAGAAATAGAGTTCATAGTAAATAGTTTTTATGTACCATATTTTAGGAAGTAATTTATTTTTGTATTTTCTTTATATATATATGATATCAGTAAGAGTCTATATTCTTTGCAATGGGATGCTGAATATAATTTTTTAGAAAAAAGATTTTCAATGACTATTGCCTATGGTGGGGGGAGGAGGGAGGTATTTCCACAATTAAAAGGACATAGAAAAAGGAAAACATTTTCAGCATTATAGTTTTTTAAATGTGACTGGTCTTACTATTCATTGTGTTGTTGCCCACTGTGATGATGTCATAAGTGGAATACCAGTGTACAGAAAATAGACACCCTTAGGCCTCGGGACAGCTAAACAAGTTCCAAGGCCATCACATTTGCTTTTTATGTTTATACTAGAGGCCCAGCACATGAAATTCGTTCACAGGTACGGTTCCTAGGCCTGACCTGTGATCAGGGCCATTTTCCCCAGCTGCTGGCAGCTGGCCCAGCCCATTGCTGCCACCTACCCCTGGTTCCCAGTTCACCATCGAGAGATTGGATCCTGCTGGCTGGAGGTAGGGACCGAGAGGTCAGCTGTTCCTGCCTGCTCTCTGGCCCTGTCCCCACTGCAGGTCACCCTCGGTGTGTGGGGCAACCAGTGGGGTGGGGGTCTTGGCCTGGCACCACCTGTGCCCCCCGCCATCCACCCACAGTTCCCCATTCACCATAAGGTGATGGGAGCCTGCTGGCCAGGGGGAAAGGACTGAGAGTTTGGCCGATTCCACCCACTTGCTGGCCCAGCCCCCCCACTGTCACCCACCCCCAGATCCCCATTTGCCATTGGGCGATCTGAGCCTGATGGCTGGCAGGGAAGAGGGACCGAGAGGTGGTTAGTGCACCTCATAGTGACTGGTTGAGTGGTCATTCTGGTCATTCTTCCATTAGGGTCAATTTGCATATTACCCTTTTATTATATAGGATAGTCTATTCTCATTATTTCTTGTAGTGATTTTCTATAGAGTCTCCCTGTAGTGAAAAGGGATTCAGATGTTTTTGTTTTTCTTTTTGTAATGTTAGTGCCTGACTTAAGCATTGATTGCCTAGGCATCCACTGCAAAGACTCCTGTATGAAATAAAACACATCTCAGCTACAAGGACAAAAGAACCAGGCTGCTTTGTTCTAAAGGTATTGGGTGATATCAGTAAATAACCATTGGGAGACCTGTTTGTTTTCTATTCTAGTGCTTTAAAGTCTTGCTTTTATGTTTTAAATTCTCCAATAAAGAGTGAGCCCAGTAAACCCTAGGCTCCCACCTTTGACCCTAATAAAGGCAGCACTCCAGGCCCACGCACTCTCTCACTCTCTACCAAAGACCTCTATGTGGTCCCCGGGGGTGCTGTGTAATTTCCAGGTTTTGTAAGTAATAAATCTGTATTTGTTCAAACTTTCCTAATGGTTATTGTTGAAGGGAGTCTGGTAACCGTAAGAACCACAAGGCTAGTCCAGCCACAACATTGGTTATTGATGGGCTGAGACCAACAGAAAATACTCCATGAATTCTCAGTTAGTGAATAGTAATCCACTACTTCCAGAGGAAATACAGTTAGATTCCCGTGAGCCTCTGGTCACAACATTTTTATCAATTGATCAACACATAATCTCATTTATGAGTACTTTTATTTAAAAAAATATCTTTGTTTAGGACTTAGGGGAATGATCTGGGTTTGTGTGTTAGTTGTTTGGACCACAAAACAAAGTACCAGAGACTGGGTGACTTATAAAAAAACAAATTTTATTCTCACAGTTATGCAGGCTAGAGTCCAAGATCAAGATACCAGCAGAGTCACATTCTAGTGGGAGCCTTCTTCCTGGTTTATAGCCTGTACCTTCTCTATGTCCTTAAGTAGTGGAAGGTGTTCAGGATCTTTCTGGAGCTCCTTTTTATAAGGAATTAATCCCATTCATGAAGGCCCCACCCTCCTGGCTTAAGCACTTCCCAAAGACACTATCTACTAATACCCTCACATCTGGCATTAGAATTTCACAATATGCATTTTAGGGAAAAACAAAGATCCAGAACATAGCAGTTTCTATTTCAACATCCATTCAATAATTGTTGGCTTCAGGGTGTTATTAATATGTTATTGGTGAATGTGAATTTAAAACACATCCTCAGGTTATATGTAATTTATTTACAATCTTTTCTAATGTAAATACTTTGAAATAATGAGACATACTGATGAAGAGAACCTTAACATATGCTTTGTTGTAATTTCAGAATAAGGATGACTTTTTTTAAAATCCTTATTGCAGAGGATATGTTGGTTTATTTTAAATTGATTTGAGAGAGAGAGAGAAAGAGAGAAACATCGATGTGAGAGAGACACATTGGGGCCAAGGATTGAACCTGCAACCCAGGAATGTGCCCCTGACTGGGAATCAAATCTAAGATCCTTGGTATATGGGCTGATGCTCTAACCATTTGGCACACTGTTCAATGTATAAATAACCTATCTAATAAAAGACAAAAGGGTAATTGACCGTACCTTTGCTACGCTTCTCATTGGCTAATCAGCGTCATATGCAAATTAGTCACCATCAAAAATGGCGGCTAATTTGCATACTGCAGGTAGGGCTGGCCAGCACCAGATGCCATCTGGGCCCTGTGTGCGGCCCTGGGCAGCTGGGCTTAGACGGCGTGATCACGTCACCTAAGCCGCGCCCCACCTGGGACCCCTGTGTGCCCGCAAAACCCCTGCTGCCTAAGCTCCACCTCCAGCTGTGACCCTCATGTGCCGCCTAAGCCCCGCTGCCAGCTGGGACTCCATGGTGATCCCAGAGCAGGCAAGTGCAGTGGGCGGGCGGCCCCCAGGTGGGCCTGCTCCTGGGATGGCGAACCCAGAGCAGGAAAGTTCCCCACAGGCAGCACCCAGTAGGGCCTGCCTCCAGTCTCTGCAGTGATCTGGTGATCCATGAGCAGGAAAGCGCAGCCTGTAGGCAGCACCCCAGCCTGGCCACAGCGCAAGGGAGAGAAAAACACGCAGTGGAGGCCAGGAGCCTGAAAGATCAACACAGAGGGGTGCCTGCTCCAAGCCTCCATGGTGTGGTTGGGGGTAGGCCCCAGCAGAGAGACACACACACACACACACACACACACACACACACACACACAACACCTGCTCTGAGCCTCCAATGCAGCTGGGGGCAGGCCCCCATGGACATACACACACAGGACGCCTACTTTGAGCCTCTGCTGCCAGACTGTGGCCGTCAGTAGAACATCCACTGAGGGCTCCCGGACTGTGAGAGGGGCAGGCTGGACTGAGGGAACCCCACCCTCCAAGTGTACGAATTTCATGCATCGGGCCCCTAGTTTTTATATAAATAGAAATAAATTTATTTTTCCCTGAAATTGTTTCAGAGAATCCCTTTTGGCTTAATCATATTCTAATAATTTTTTATTACAGAATTGGGAAAAAGTTTACAGTAATTCTATAGTTCCTGGCAATTTACACACACACACACACACATACACACATGTGCATATGTACATATGCATATATGTACATATATACATATATACATATATACATATATACATATATATGTATAGGCAAAAGTAAGCTTACAGTTGTGAGTAAGCAAAACACAGTTTATTCTTGTATTATTATTTATTTATTATTGTATTATTTTCTATTTTAACAACTGCCAACCTACTTTTGCCCCATCCTGTATGTATTTTGGGGAGGGGTATGCGGAGCTGCATGATCTCCAGCAGAACCCTAAATAAAACATTTGTTATGTACTCATTCTAATACACTTTTTCAAACTAGTGAATGAAATACCTCTATATTATTAAAAAATGGCTAAGAAATGTAAACTATGACTATGTGCTTCCATATAACATTTCAAGTAAACTTATGTGTTAGAGGAGACGTAGACTTTTAAAATAGACTTATCTTGACTATAGGTTTTGACTTTCATCAGTGAAAATTTGGTGCCATTCTCTTCTAGCCTGGAAAGTTTCTGTTGAAAAATCATCTGATAGTTTTATGGGAGCACCCTTGTACATAACTAACTGCTTTTCTCTTGCTGCTTTTAAGATTATCTCTTTGTCTTTAACATTTGGCATTTTAATTATGATGATATAGCTCAGTGTGAGCCTCTTTGAGTTCATCTCGTTTGAGATGCTCTGCTCTTCCTGGATTTGTATCTCTATATCCTTTGCTTGGTTAGAGAAATTTTCAGTTATTATTTCTTCTAAACATTATTCTTTTAAAATAAATGCAATGAAGGAACAATCAATTTTCATATGTAGTATATGGGAAACATAACCTTCAAGCTACAATTTCTACCCATACCATCTGCTTTTATTTATTAAGAGTCTATTTGATCTGAATCATGTGGGTAATGGCTTCCATCTTTCATGTTACATGTCATTTTTCAAGCACAGTTCTAAAAAAAAAGAGCAACAAAATGAAAATAAATTGGCCTTATTTGGAAAAAATATCAGAGCCTATTTTTTTCTTCAGCCACAATTAATTTAGTAACATGTTTGCTTTCATTAATCAATGCTTGTTTTAAAAATAAATACATATCCATTTCTCATATTCAAACTGATATGTTACAACTGTTGATATTTAATTTTTTAAATTAGAACATTTTTGTATGTCTTTTTAAAGTTTAATTAAAGAGTAAAATGTAAGGTTATTGCCTTTAATTATGAAAATATATACATATGTTGTTATTAGAAGAAAACAATAAAAATCACCAAAGAAATAAAGTTTAGGTTGAGGTTTCTCAAAACAAGAATGAAACCTCAAGAAAAAAGGATGGAAGAACTACAATGACAAGGAAGGTCTTGGGTCGATCAACTTTCAGATTTATTTTTTAATATTTTTAAATATATTTTTCTATTGATTTCAGAGAGAGGAAGGGAGAAGGAGAAATAGGAACATCAATGATGAGAGAGAATCATTGATTGGCTGTCTCCTGCACTCCCTACTGGGGATCGATCCCACAACTGGGCATATACCCTGACTGGGAATCAAACCCTGACCTCCTGGTTCATAGGTCGATGCTCAACCATTGAGCCACACCAGCCTGACTCTTTTGGCCTTTTAGTTGTGAGAAGGGCCTCTATATTTTTGGAAGTGCAGCTGTAAAATAGTAAAAGTAAATTGAGCTAAAGGAATCTCCACTATTCATGCCAAATCATTTAGCAGCATTTTAAATCATCATTTGAATAATTTATACATGGTAATTGTCATGATGTGATGTGGGGCTTGTAATTATCGGCAGCTTTTTTAAAATTAGATTTCCAGGCTTAATTTTAGATAATAAATCCAAGGTTAAAGCTCAGGGAGCCTGGTCTATGACTAAGCCTTAAGCCAATGTTTTTAGTAGAGTCAAGTACAGCTGGCCTTAGTCAGCATCTTTCAACCACAGGTCCTAATTCTAAACGTCCTGACTCGTTACAGACACTGTGAATACTCAGTGTACATAAACTCACCTTTCATTATGTATTTCTCACTCTGTTTAATTTGAAATAAGCACATCTAAGGAACTCTTCATTACAATGCAAAGACTATATAGAAAAGACAAAAAATCTTGACTCTCCTACAGATCTAAAAAAAATCAATAATCATTCAATATTTAATTATTTTAATGAGGAAACCAGGAAGATATAATTGGGCAGGAGAATATGAGAAGAGCAAACATATTTATACAGTTTTGTGAAATTTCTCAAAGACAATAAAAGAGTTTAAATCAATGCATAGTTGCCTGACAGTGCAGAAACAATGAATGACTAGAATCAGGTTACCTGGAAAGGGGTATCTTCCAGGTAATGCATGGTTTTCATTGAATCACATCATTTTTTCTATAACTATTTTGTCATTAACACTAAGATAATAAGTCTGTTACTTTTATTCATCTAATTGAGGTTCTCCGGATGTTCAGATTACAATATCCATGATATGCAATGTTCTGATTGTTGAGGTGATTGATTAAAATAGATATTAATCAGTACAGATCAGGGGTCCCTGAGAGACTGAATATATTAAAAAGTGGCCATGCTACATATCACAATAGACTTCCGACAACCATTAGAGTAACCAGGCCAGGAAACCACCCCACAACCTAGAAAGCAATCCACCCAGATGAGTTTGATCAATGACCATCTGTTTTCATTCACAATTCCAAATTAGGACAAAATATTCTAAGCTGAAAATGTTCCCCAAACCAGTCACATAGGACAACCTGTTTCTAGTTAACAGGGCTCAGGGTATCCTAATGTAGGTGGGAATGATAGCCACCAGAATTGGCACTTAGTTTTGACAG
>NW_006286972.1:91055-115470 GCF_000327345.1 Myotis davidii | reverse complement strand
CCCCCCCCCCCCCCCGCCCAAAGATTGCTGACCATGGCTAATACATAATCAGGTTCTTAAAAGGTAAAGAAGATAAGCAATTGACTAGAATGTTTGACTTATAAAGTGGGGAAAAATCAAAAAGATCCCAGAGCTGGTAAGGATGGTATTAAACACAGTAGTGTAAAATCAAGATTCAAGTTTTCAGATCTAATAATCATGGTTTTAATATATTTTAGTGTTGTGCATTTAATTTAGCTTTTAATAATAGCTGCCTTTGAAACTGACATTCCAAATTCCTGAGAAGTTAATAATCAACACACATGTAGTTCTATGACACCATTGGTTCCAGGAGATGCCAGTCTTTGAGAACAGATAGGGATGGGGAGCCCTGTAGATTGTAGAATTTAGCTGTCATTCTCCATGGCTAGGGGTCTGCTAGAGGGCTTTGAGTCCAGAGAAGTGATCTATTATTTTTAAAAATTATGTTGCTTTCTCTCTTTAAAGAAATTATATTTTTATTGATTTCAGAGAGAAAGGGAAAGGGAGGGAGAAATATCAATGATGAGAGAGAATTACTGGTGGGCTGCCTCCTGCATGCCCCCTACTGGAGATTGAGCCCACAACCAGGGCATGTAGCTTTGACCAGAATGGAACCTGGGACCCTTCAGTCCCCAGGCTGACACTCTATCCCCTAGCCAAACTAGCCAGGGCCTGCTTTCTTTCTTGATAATAGCTTGGATTATGGTAAATGAAGAATCAGTAACACAAGTCTGGAGGATATTTCAGTATTCCAGAAAAGATATGATGTATCTTGGAGTTAATAAAAGGGTTAGTAGAAGAAATAGGAACAAATGGCCAGATCCAAGATACCTTTTGAAGGTAAAGATAATAAAATGATTGAAGGGGAGTGTAAGAATAAGAAAAGAGCCGGGTATTTTTACCATGGAATTCTAGAAGGGTGACGTTGTCATTATCTGAGAAGAGGAGGCAGTGGGTAGAACATGATAATGTCCTGTTAACTGTTAAACACAATAAATTTAAAATGGCCGTTTTGCAAGTGGAAATGTTGAGCAGCAGTCAAATATGAGTCTGGAGGTTAAGTATTTAAATAACTAACCATAATGGAAGACTTTACTCCCAAATGGCTTTAATAATAAAGGCTTAATAGTAATTTAATTACCTGGCAGATAAGACAATCAGTGCCTTTCATTAACTAGGAAAAATTTAAATGATTTCTCATGTGCATATATAATAAGTGTAATCATGGTGTTTGGGGGATTATATAGGGTTATAATTAATGATGTTGATAAGTGGTATAGAAAATGCTCGTCTTTCAGCATTGAAGTCTGGTTAAGGTCTGTCACTCAAGCAAATTCTGTGTTTTCTAATGTGCATCAATCTATCTCCCTCTTGTCCTCAAAAAGTAATAGAGTTACAATCTGAAATAACAGTCAAAACATTTTGTAATGATTGCATATAAACAGTGTCCCAAAAATCTATATTCAATTTAACAATTAATAGCTCAATTTTGAAAATGAAATATATTTTAATAAACATTGCCTTTATAATTATTCAAAGTGTGTGCATACATTTTTGGGACACACACACACACACACACACATATATATGTATATATATCATATATTTTATATATAATATATATGTTTGTTTTATATATATTATATATGCAAATTTTGTTTTTAAAATTCTGTGTTCACATTTATCAATGTTATTTCAGGATACTAACAACAAAATCTACCTGTTTCCAAAACTAGAAGTAGACAAAAACCACTTTAAAGTTCTTGTAATAATTGTATAGCCATTATATAATTTAATACTTAGAATAATTACATCAGGTGAATATCACTTTAATTAGTGGTACCAGCTACAGCTTTGGAGGATTGAACACAGATATTTTGGTGAATGCCTTCCTTCCTGTCTGGTCTTATTTGCATAAGTCACTACAATTTGGCTGCTACCACTGAGTAGTAACCAGAGATAAGGATCCTGAGCTCAATTTACAAGGCCTTGCTTCTAATTCACAGTTACCAGTGCCCACAGTTCTTGGTATATAGCTAGACCTCATTTCTACACTGTGCTCAGCCCAAGAGAAATATGTAGTTATCCTTATTTCTTGTCAAATGCAATCTACTTCAGGGAACCTACCTAATCACACCTTATATAATAAAAAGACAATATGCTAATTAGACCAGACAGCAGAATGACCGTCCAGATGACCTTCCAGACAAAACAGGGGCTGTGAGGGCCATGCCCCTTGCACAAATTTTGTGCATCGGGCCCTAGTGTTAAAATAAATGGAATACCTTTAAAAAAATAAAATACTGTTATTAAGCAATGTTCCCCCAGTAAATTTAGTTTTTAAAATTCTATGGAACATATTTTAATAAAATGCTCTGGAAAAGCGAAGGAAGGAGAGACCATAGTCAGCAGAATAAATCAGGAAAGCCTTTAATGGGGAAAGTAGTGTTAAGTTTAAATTTGAGGAATGAGCAAAATATGAACAGGTAGAAATAAAAGCAAGAGTTCACTAGGCAGAAGGGTATAATGTGAGCAAAATTCAGATGTTGGACCGAGCTAACATTTGGAAACAAATATCCAAGCATGCTTGGAATGCAGTCAGTATAGGGAATGATACACATCAAGGCTGGAAAATATTTTGCAGTGATATTGTGAGGCTTAAAAGCTAGTGAGGTATTTCATTTTAGTAGAAATTGTCCTTCATTCCATGTTTTTAAAATTAAATAATTGATAAGATTGCAATTACATTTGGAAAGTAATTAGTTGGGTAATGAACATTGCAGAAGCTCAGTCAGGACAGTGGCAGTAGGGATTGAAGAATGGGTTACAGTGGGAGATGTAGTTGGAAACCACAGGAGTTGGAAAATAATTGGACATGTGAGATACAAAAGAAAGTTGAACCAGCATGGGCTGTGGAGTTTTAAGCCACAGCGACAGAATGGTCCTGAAATTGAGCAGAATAGGGGCATTGATAACAGATGCGGGTGTGGGGAGAGACGTCCAGTGTCGCACACGTTTGCATATTAAATAGATGGCAGCTGGGCATCAGGTGTCCACGTCCTCTGAATAATGAATGAAGAAGAGAAGGTAACAATTGTATGCCCTGAGTGTTTTCAGAAGATAGATATTAATTGAAGCCTAAGAAAGTGGGTATGATTCTGGCTATCTTAAAAGGAAAATTCAACATACATCTTAATCTTTTCTGTTCTAACTAGGCCATCTACCATAAAAAAAAAATATCCTCAATTTTAAACTTCATCTGCCCATTTATGTTATTCTTTCCTTATAAGAATTAAGTTGGCCTATCAGTATGGCTCAGTGGATGAGTATCAATTTATGAACCAGGAGGTTACAGGTTGGATTCTCGGTCAGGGCACATGCCTGGATTGTGGGCTCGATCTCCAGTAGGGAGCATGCAGGAGGCAGTCAATCAATGATTCTCTCTTATCATTGATGTTTCTCTCTCTCACTCCCTCTCCCTTCCTCTCTGAAATCAATTAAAACATTTAAAAAATAATTAAACTGGTTATGAAAATACAGTTCTTCACACTAAGAAGTGTAGGAAGATTGAAAGTGCCACCCCATATCCTCTTCTTTCTCACTACGAATTCTGCTTTTAGTGATAGCGTTAATAAGGCCAGCTCAAAAATATATTAATAATAAAAATTGTTTTCTCATCTTCTCTTGTCATATAAAACATTTTGGACAAAGTGATGAAAGAAGGCCAAGAGAAACTTCCAAGGGTTGTTTCCCAGCATGCTCCACTCTTAGCTGGGGACCTGGCAGCCACCTGGACATCGTGAAAATGAGACTTATACCAAAATCAAGGAGAGGAAAGATGTTAAGGAATGTGCATTCACTGATGGCATTGTGACCTGCTGCTCTAATCATGAACTCTCTCCTCTGAATGTCCTGTACTTGAGAAAACACTGTGGTTATAATTTAAGGCACTATTTTAGAGTTTCTTGTTCCTAGGAAAATACAATTCTGAACTCATTAAATGAATCCAGTGTTTTCTTGTGCCAACCTGCTATAAAATGGTTATGTAGATTTTCTTATCATCACCACCAGCCATGTTCAGCTTGAAGGGAAAACAATATAAACATTCCATGATATGTCACACAATTGAAGTGATCTAACAATTTGCATTAAACTAGGCATAAATTTCTTTTTGTGTGTGTGTGTGTGTTCTTTGCGAATGGCAGGGCTGTTTGTCACCTTTAAATGACTTCAGTTTCCTGTTGCAATCACCTTTGTTAATGAGTAGGAACAAATATGTCTTTTGAATCTAAGTAAATATCCTATCACTCACAGATACCAGCCAAGAAGGCATAACTTCTTGACATCCTTTGATTTCATATTTCTAGTGTGCTTGCTTGGCGCAGTGTTAAATGCATACAAATACAGGAAGGGCGGGTAAACAGAAGTTTTACCAGCTAGTGGTTTGCTTCCTTTGGGGTAGGCAGCATATAGAATATAGTGACAAATTGGAAAATGGGTGGTATAAAAAAACAACAACAAAAATATCAAGACCAGAAAGCAAACCTGATTACCTTATCTTGAGTAACACATATTTTGTCTATGCATTATACACTGTATTCTTACAGTAAAGTAAGCTAGAGAAAAAGTTATTAACAAAATTATAAAAAAGAGAAAATACATTTCCAGTACTGTTGACATTTATTTAAAAAACTAGAGGCCTGATGCATGAAATTCGAGGGGGGGAGTGAGGAGGACGGGGGTCCCTCAGACCGGCCTGCACCATCTCGCATTCTGGGACCCCTCAGGGGTAGTCAGATATCCCTCTCGAAATCTGGGACCACTGGCTCCTAACTGTTTGCCTACCTGCCTCCCTGATTGCCCCTAACCACTCTGCCTGCTTGCCTGATCACCCCTAACCACTCACCTGACTGCCTGATTGCCCCTAACCACTCTGCCTGCCTGCCTGATTGCCCCTAACCGTCTCTGCCATGGCCCCCGCCACTGTGGCTTCATCCAGAAGGCCATCCGGAAGGTCGTTTGGCTGTTCAGTCTAATTAGCATATTACGCTTTTATTATAGATTGGTGTATAATAAGACCCATGAAGTTCAAACGCATATTGTCCAAGGGCTAATGTAATTAACACTCTATGTGTCCAATAATTGGAAATTATTGGAACACTCATTGATTGAGTTTTATAAGGGTGATAATAGTTGCTCCAGTCTTGATGTTGGTTATATGAACCTGGAGAGTTGAATTTGTTTAAGGGTAATGAGGTATTGGAGCCAAACAATTTAGAAAACAATGGAAGGGATAGGAGAGAAGATATTGAACAGACTGTGATATTTGGAAAAGTGAATTAGAAATATTTGTATCATTCAGGTGAAAAAATAAAATAAATACAATAACATCAGGTAGATGAAATCCAGTAAGTCATAACTCTGAGTAGAAAAATGAGTCTTTAAAAGAGTTAAAGTTGAGGCTACATTGGGGATATTTAGAGAATGCAAGAAATATTGAAATATTATCACATGTGACCTTAAGCATCTAGTCTACATATGATGTTAACAGAATGATAGATTGCCTGCTAATAGCTACATTTATTGTGCTAACCTCTGCAACATTGAAATAGGAAAGTATAACTTATTTTTATCTATTATTTGCATCATTAGTACCACTATAAAATGTTTTACTCAGCTGTGAAGTGATTTACCAAGACTACAGTTACTATAATTTAAAGCTGGAGAGATTTCTGGAAAATATATTACAGGAAATAGCTCTGCTTGGCAACACGATGCCCCAGTTGACCCAATAGGTCTTACCTGCCAGCAATTTCTTCAGAAATGTGCAAGGTAATACATAGGACAATTATAGTATATATATATGTAAATTATTCTACATGTCTATTGTAGGCATCATGCTGCCAAATGAAATACATTTTCTCCCATTTATCTATAAATGACCATAATTAACATCATATATTTTGTAGCCACTATATCTCATATATCTTCTAATTCACAGCATTTACTAGCGAGATAATTACATTGCTTTTCTATAAAACAGCACAAAGCACAGGGCATTTTCTTACAAAAGGTTTTCCTTCAATGGGTGGACAAATCAATGTAATAGCAAGCATATTTTTTTTAACATGAACAGAAAATTCTGGTCAGTTAATATGGCAGATCTAATAGTATGATTTGATTCTCCTGGCCTCCTGTCCCACTCAAACACAAAGGCATCAAAAGCAAAATATAAAAGAGAAAATGTAAAAGGAACATGCTTGGTTCAAGATAAACACAACAGTAAGTAAAATATACAGTATGATAGATTCTGAGTCAGAAAAGATGCCTAAGAGGCTTTACTCTATGGGGTACTAGGGGTTTCAAGTTTTCTCTGAAAGATGGGAACATGGTTTGAGTTCTTGAAATCAGAAACTGAGATAGAGCTCTCTCTCTCTCTCTCTCTCTCTCTCTCTCTCTTTCTTTCATCTTTCAGAGAGATTAGAGAGTGAGCCTTAATGCATACAAATTAAAGTGATAATAATTGCTAAAACTGAGGTCTTTGGAAGGAACGAAGATTGTGACAACACAATATAACTGTATTGCAAATGCAATTTTCTATGAATCAAAATGACCACTTAAAGAGGAGAAATATGAAATGCAATGAATTAGCTTGTATAAATTTTCATATCTCATTAGTTATGAAATCAGGTCTATAGCAAATCTTTCTCAGTTTTATATCCTTTTCGATATGTATTAAAAATATTCTCTAAAGAATTTTAAAAAAGAGAAAATAAACTATAATGATCTAGCTAAATAACTGTATTTACAAGAAAGAAAGGTGATTGCTGACCCAAGCTCTCAAAATCCACTATGTATATTCTCTCCAGAGCCATGGAGTCTAAAAACTGTTCTAAAAATAATATGCTGAAAATTGCAAGGAAGTTAGTCTGAGCCTTTTTTCCCCCTTAGGCAGATTTGTCCTCATTTTTCTAATTTAATATATGCAATATTCCATGTTTCTTTTTTTTCCTTTATTGATTAAGGTATTACATATGTGTCCATATCCCTCCCTTGCCCCCCACGTCCCCAATCCGGCCCTCACCCTCACCCTCTGTTTTCTGCGTCCATTGGTTATGCTTAAATGCATGCATACAAGTCCTTTGTTTGATCTGTCCCCTTACCCCCACCCTCCCCTACCTTCCCTCTGAGGTTTGAGCTTCTGATTGATGCTTCTCTGTCTCTGAATCTGTTTTTGTTTTTATTTAAAAAGTGGTCTCTTGTGAAATAGCTCCCATTTCTTTACATTCCTTATAAGGCTTCATGGTTCACAATAAAAGTCACACACAAAAAAAAACACTGGTTCCTGTAGCATCATCTAGTCTCTGCCCTCTACTCTGCAGGTTTCCACTTCAGTAATCACTTCTATGTCTCTAAATCCCAAGGAACATACACATATTTGCATAAAAAAGATACTAACAATGGTTTAATGTAAGTTGGGCTGTTCATCATGAAATTTAATAAGGGTATGTCCCAGTGAAAAAGCATGGGTATAAGTGCTCTATACTGGGCTACAGATCATATGATCTGGTTTGAAACTGCCTGCCATCACATAGCTACTAACATTAAGCATGTTAACTTACTTCTATGAGACTCAATTTTTTTCCATCTTTAAAATAGGAATAGTGATATCAAACATAGAGCAGAGGTCAGCAAACTAGTACCTACAGCCCAAATCAGCCCTGCTGCCCCTTTTGGTAAATAGTTCATTACAGCAGTTAAGTTTATTGAGTTGTCTTTAACTGCTTTGGAGCTATAAGAGTAGAGTTAAATGGTTGTGACAGAGACCATATAGCCCACAAAGCCTAAAATAGTTGCCATTTGATTCATGACAGAATAAACTTTGTCAAATCTAGGATTGCTAGATTAGAAATAATAACACTTATAATGAGCTATTTAGACATAGCAGTTATAAATGTCTGAACACAGTGCCTGGAGATGATTGTTGGCAGTAAGTACTGATGTGCCATACAAAATCTGTGTCCGTCCCAAATCTCAATGCAAATATCTTCAACAACACAAAATTGATGAATATCTGTTAGTTTTTTCATTCCATACAGAAATGCCATTCTTAAAGTATAAAATTGCACACATTTAAAAATTATTGTATAATATTTCCTAGAGGCCCGGTGCAGGGATTCATGCACTGGTGAGGTCCCTCGGACTGGAACATGACTACCACCATGACCTGCCCAGTTAGGATTTTATGATCAGATCACCCTCTGAGGATACTTTCCATGCAACTCCTCTTCCACATACAAGCCTAAAAATGTATTCATTTGGCTTCTCTAAAAACAACAACAACGTGAAATTATTTTGGCCAGTGATCCTCACTCTCTGGAGGTTTCCATGGTGGATGAATAAGGCATGTGGAGTTTGGAGCACTATCCTCCCCTTCAACACTTCAATCAGAAACATTCCGGTTAGTCTTTTTTGTTTGACTTTCTCACAGAATTTGCAAAAGAAAATTCCCATCCTACATATAAATTTGCAAATCTAAGTCAGAAAACAGAAAATGGCATGAGAAAGCAAGATGCAAACTTTAGACAAGGTTTTTTTGTGTCTCGCACAGAGTATTTGATACTGCCTGTTTAGACATACAGAGGCTGTGAGGTTGTGTTTCCAGCTTATTTTGGAAAAAGAAAAAAGAGAAGAAAAATGCCAAGCCACACTTGGCAAGCTGGCATTCCTATAATGCAGTAGCCAGCTGGAACAAAGTAACGCTGTTACCATAGAAAGAATCTGGGTGCTTGGGTGACCCTGCCCCCATCAGCATTACCATCACTTAAAATTCTTCCTGAACTGCCAGCCTCACTTATTTGCATCAAAGAGTAAGCTCCCACATACAATTGGATTGGGTCATTGCCAAGTTACTATTTTTGCAATGAACTGTGAGCCAATGAGTAAAGTATGTAGCACCTAAAATATGGGAATAAAAACAAGATTAATGATTGGGCATCTTTTTCTTTTGCAATGGATAAAAGACTAGGCGTAAAACTGAACTTTTTAAGATAAATACACTTTTTTTATAAATCAATATATAATTTTAACCTCCAATCCTCTAGGGCTATGGAAGATTAATCTCAGTCAAGTTGGGCTTCTTTTCCTTAACTCCAAGTTGTTCAATAGTTTGGGGGATGATTAGGGTGTCAGGGGCTCATATATCTTTTAAGTAATCTGGCTGCATGGGAATCCTCTGAGATTTCTGGTGCCAATCTGTGCAGGTTGTCACTGATCTGATCCTGTTTTAGCCTTTCAGGAGGAATACTCAATAGTTTCCATGCCAAACTTTAAGGCATGAGCCCTAACCGGTTTGGCTCAGTGGATAGAGCGTTGGCCTGCGGACTGAAGGGTCCCAGGTTTGATTCCGGTCAAGGGCATGTACCTTGGTTGCGGGCACATCCCAGTGGAGGGTGTGCAGAAGGCAGTTGATTGATGTTTCTCTCTCATCGATGTTTCTAACACTCTATTCCCTCTCCATTCTTCTCTGTAAAAAATAAATAAAATATATTTAAGGCATGAACAACATCAGGTGGATTCTTTGTCACTCTGGGACATGGGTAAGGTGTGTGGCCATCAATGGCCTTTGGCTGCTTTCTTCTTAGTCAAACCCATTTCCAGAAACAGTGAGCACAGAATGGCCTGTCAGTGGTTGGCAAACTCATTAGTCAACAGAGCCAAATATCAACAGTACAAATGATTGAAATTTCTTTTGAGAGCCAAATTTTTTAAACTTAAACTATATAGGTAGGTACATTGTTATTCACTTAATTAGGGTACTCCTAAGGCTTAGGAAGAGCCACACTCAAGGGGCCAAAGAGCCGCATGTGGCTCGCGAGCCCCAGTTTGCCGACCGCGGGCCTAAGTGATTACATGGCACAGAGAGAGAACTACTAAGAGAAGAAAATAAAATCCAGCCGCATGTACAAACAGAACCTACAATCCATAAAATTGTGTTGATTAAATCATGTCATTCTTTTAAAAAATATATATATATATATATTTATTGATTTCAGAGAGGAAGGAAGAGGTAGAGAGATAGAAATATCAATGATAAGAGAGAATGATTGATTGGCTGCCTCCTGCATGCCCCCTTCTGGGGATTGAGCCCACAACCAGGGCATGTGCATGCCCTGACTGGGAATCCAACAGTGACCTACTGGCTCATAGGATGACACTCAACCACCGAGCCTGTCAGCTGGGCATATCATTCTTAATTTCCTTTAGGTAACATCCCTTGTGCCAGGAGCCCAAATATAGTTACCAAAGCTCCACAATACAAAGGGATAAGTAAAGCAACCAACTGAAAACCTAATTAAATTCACTGGACCATGAAATACACAAATGTCTAATATATGTTATGGGCGAGGCAAACAAATAAAAAACTTTGTGTGTACTGGCAGAGGAAAAGAGGTGGGGCATAGCTCACATTGATAATGAATGGATCTCATGCATGCATGAAGAGAACATTGGGAGAATGCAAGGATGGAAGAGTAATATTAAGCGATAGGGAATTAGAAAAGAATTAAAAAACACAGTTCATATTGGTAACTATAGCATAGTCACTTGACAAAATCCAAGACACTATCTGAAGCCTTAACTTCTAGAACTCATTTTGGTTTTGACAGTTGTATGTGTGTACACGCTTGTGCCGGCACACACAGTTTATTTTATTAATATATAAATGTTATTCATTTTAAATAATTGATTACTTAGGTGAATTAATTATATGTGATAATCCCATGTCAAATTTATCTCTGTAGTGAAGTTACTTTTTCACACTGAGGTATGGACCAATTTCTTCAGAGTAGAGGGGAAGCCTGTTGCTGTCTGTGGCATCCCCATTTTCCCATATATTTTGTTCAAATATGAAAGTTATTTTTAATACTCCATTCTTCATTGACAATAATTTCCATTAGATCTTTATGCTCTGTTTATACTTTGTTCTGAGAAATCCATCTCTTTCTTTGAATGCCTGCTCTTACCACCATAGCTAGATTAATACAACCTCTTCTTCAAGGTTTTCAAAATCTTCACTTTCATGTAGTTTCCAAATGGAGCCTATAAGCAAATATCCCCCAGGAACAAAGTCCGGGGCCACGGATTACCTTGGTCAAGAGAGTTCTAGCAGCATGGAACGTGTCTACCAAATTGGGTAGCCAAAGAATTTACCTAATAGCCAGGAACGAAATTTGTCACAATGCCTCGCTGGAGGATTTCATCATTTGTTTGGACCAATGAAAGCAGTATGTCAGTATGTTTTCATATGTTCACTTTCCAAATGGGAGTTTTAGTTTCGGGCTTCCAGTTCCTTTTCTCCTATTATATATATGAGGTCTCTGGGTATGATAACTTGCATTTTGGTTTACTGGTTGTCAGGTTGTGAGGAGGTTATACAGACCTGATGAAAGGACTGACTTTGACTTTGAAGCTGGAAACATGATTGAATGGGTTGCTTTGGGCCTAAAGAAAATTAATCTCAGTCAAAATTAATCTCGAGGAAAGGATGTTTGCATTCTACATATGGAAGAAAAGCTTAATGCTCTCACACTAATACAAATATCCCAACAAGAAAACCCAACACAGTGATCCAAAATGCCTTGTCTTAAAGGTCTTATAACTGAGTTTCTCCTTATCACAGGCATTTATGTGGGTTTTTTTTTTTCATCTACGTAATGAAGAAAATAATAATGCCTCTGTGTAGGAAGGAAAATGTAAAATAATTTGCATGGAATATAACAGTGTATTTTAGCTATTACCTTTGTGGTGACTATTGCCATCTGATTATTCCTGTTAGCTATCAGACTTGGAGCCTCTCTATGCATTTCAGGATGATTGTCTGGTTCAGGTCACTTCTTGGGACCAGAAACTCTTCTCAATCTATCGATCACTCCCTGAACTCTGGTTTCAAACACACTGGGACCCATGGGACCATGCTCCTACCTGTACCTGACCACACTTGCACTCTAATTTATAGACTTTTCTATTGCCGTTGTTCCCTTGAAAATTCTTGTACTTGTGTCTCCCAGGTGTCCAGCCACTTACACTAATTGATTACCTTTCTCAAGTATTTAATGGAGGCCCTAAGGCTATGCAGCAATCATTCTGTGACTTTCTCCTAATCATTATTCCACCTGCTTCAGACTTCCTCCTACCAATTCACTATCCAGCTCCCTCTTCACCCTTACCTTCATTTTACAGAAGCACACTTTAATTTCCTGCTGTGGAATCTACAAACCTACTTTTACTCATTCTGCTTGTTTCCACCTTCTCTCCTCTCATAATGATAAGAGGTGTATTTTATTCTCTCTAAAGTTAATCCTTCCATGTAATCTTTGCTTTCTATGGTGTCTTAATCTGTTCAGGCTGCTATAAGAGAATATCATAGACAGAATGGCTTATAAACAACAGCCATTTTCTTTTTTCTCACAGTTCTAGAGGATGCAAGTCGAAGATCTAGAGGTCAGGTTCTGGTGAGAATCCTCTTCTAGGTTGCAGGCATGGCTGAAAGAGAGCTAGCCAGCTCACTGGCCTTTTCTTGTAAGGGCACTAAACCCACTCATGAGGGACCCATCTTCACAACCCAATTAGCTCTCAAAGGCCTCACCTCCAAATACCATCCTAACCACTGTCTCCACACTTGTCTGCACTAGAAGCCATTTCTATGGGCTCTATCCAAATGTGTATCTCCCTTGTCAGTGAATATATCACATTTTTATGTAGGTGCACTTCTCTCTATTTACCTCCAAAATATGGTCTTTATAACATCACCCTGTATTCCATATCGTTTATGCTTGACTCTTTAGTCCATCGCACAATGTATTAATGAATCTGCAATAAAGGGATAAATAGTGCAAATAGTCCTCTTTCTACTCAAACCAGTTTTTCTCCCTTTCCTCACCAGCATGCCACAGTGGAGTCTTCATTCTTATGATTAATATTTATAGGGTATAAACATAATGCAAGCTAAATCTCAACAGACATTAGCAGCACATAATAGGCAGAGTTGAATATTTGAGCATGCAGATTAAACTCAATTTGTTAATAAATGGAGAGTGAATGGGAAGTTTTAAGTAGTCATTGCTAAAAGGCACTCAAACCATGAAGTTAGGTTCCCTTTAGTCTAGTCAACTAAAGAAAACTGAAATGCATTAATAGTATTCTCAGTAGAAATGTGGGGTTGGTGCTAATCTCTGAATTATTTAATAGTAGACACTGCCGTCTAGAGGATGGAATATTCATTAACTTGGCAGATAACATTAAACAAGAGAAGAATGTAAAAACTAAAAATGTAAAACATAAAAATCACCATTTGAAGTATCTGCACTGAATGAGAAACACAAGGAAAAAATGCAGTCAAGATAAGATGAGGGTAATACATCTGAAGAGAAAAATAATTTTTCAACGCACAAATACAAGAAATGCAAGTATGGCAGAAAAATAGCTAAGTGTCATAACAGATAATAAACTAAACATGATCAGTGATGCAGCCCTGGAGAAAGCAAATGCAGTACTGAATTGTTAAACAGGAGCCATGCACGGAGGAACCATGAGGTAATTCTCAGATTCACCAGTGACTTGACTTGTTTCCATAATAAACATTAATGCTCCTGTGGGAAATGTAAGGAGGGTTCATAAGGCAGTGGAGTTAGTTTCATGTTTAAAGCTAGTTATAAAGAAAAGGCAAGAAAGGATTATTCGTGGGGACAGCACAGAGAGACAAATGTGATATATAATACATCACCGTTCTCCATAAAGGATGAAGCCCAGTAATGCCACCAAACCTACTCACTCAGAAGAATAAAGAGCAATATATAAATGTGGACAAGATGTGGAGAGGATTTCTATGAGCTGATAAAATACTAGCAGGGGATACTACAAAGATAAAGATTAAAATTGATTTTTCTTTGAATGGCTTAAATAAAATCCTATCTAACTGAGGATAGACTAAATTGCTTTCAATTTACTCCTAATCTTCATAGAAATGTGGATGTGATTATTTTACTATTGATTCTGACAGACAAAAAAGAAAAACAACAACCAAAGAACCAAAAACATGTAATCTCCAGGATAAATCTTTATAAAGAGTATAAACGATAATAGTGTGGACAGAGCCGATAGCGGATAACATTGTGTCAGTGTGCTGTACGCCACTGAGGACCAGCCTCAGAGACCTTCCACGTAATGACAACAATTAGCCGTGACAAATGCATGCTTTGCCAGGTGCCAGGCTGAGCACATGGAATGCACTGTCGTTGCTAATTTTATTAGTGACTCTGTGTGTAGATAACATTATGCTCTCCAGCTTACACTATGGATATTGAGGTTGATTAGTTGAAACACAGGCAGACAGTCATATAACTACAGCATGTTACTCAAACTTATGATCGTCTGACGCTACAACGCATGTTCTGAACCATAAGCAATGTTAAGATTTCCGTAGGGATTTATTTTATTTTTTTTCTATGCCCCCCACTGTTTCTCCAGAGCAATGCACATAGTAGTTGTGTGAGGAATACTAATTAAAAGACTAGGCCGGCCAGTGAGGCTCCATGGTTGAGCGTTGACCTATGAACCAGGAGGTCACAGTTCAATTCCCAGTCAGGTCACATGCCCGGGTTGCAGGCTTGATCCCCAGTGTGGAGAGTGCAGGAGGCAGCCGATTAATGATTCTCATCATTGATGTGCCTACCTCTCTATCTCTCTCTCCCTCTTCCTTTCTCTCTCTGAAATCAATAAAAATATATATATATAAAAACTACATTGCATTTTTTGTAAGTATTAGGAGATGTTGGAAAATTCAAAATTTATAAATATATACACAGAGGAATGCAATTTTTAATTTGGTGGTGAGACTGATATTCTTCATTTAGACATTTTATCATATCAAATAGCTTAATGCTGTATTTCCTGTGTCCTAATAACCTTTGATGTTTTAACAACTTATAAAACATACTTTTTTATGATCATAATAATTTCTGGAATGGTAATGGTAAGGGAGGGAGAACAAGCATTTATTATTCTGTGAATTTAATAGAATTTCATCCAAACATAAAAAAAAGAAAAAAACCTCTTAAAACTGGAAGCAATGTAATATTTAGAATATGTTACGTCTACTTTAGTGAATATTTTTATGTTTTTCAGTTCTAAATAATGAGAAAAAAGCAATGTGAATGAAAAATAATGAGGTTATAGAAAGACATTAAAATAAAAACAATACAGAGAGGCTCCATTTTTCTCCATAATGGAAATTTATAGTTTGTTTTAATATTTTAAATCATAACTATAGTCTCTGTTGCCTCCTCCATAATTTATAGTTAGTGGATAAATGTTTTCTATTGTGATTCTGTGATATTTCATCAGTTGTTTCCAAATAATTTTCCTAATATTATTTTGAGAAAAGTTTATATTGTTTATAAGGGCCTTTACTAATAAATGATAGTGGGCTATGATTTTAAAAACTATGTAAAGTGTCTTCAACATATTATTCTGAATAATTCTTTCATTTAAGAAATATTCAGTGATAGAAAAAAATGTGATGATTTCATCTTTAACTATAATTTACCTAAACCTTATTTCCTTTTTTTATGATTTAAAAGGAAACTTTTCATCCACATGACAGACTGAGCTAATGTGTGTAGTTACCCTTTCAGCTTTAGGCATAAAAAATTAACACAATATATTTCACAATCTAGAACAAAGCTTTTAGTACCAAAAATAAATAAATAAATAAATAAATAAATAAATAAATGTAATATGTAGGTGTCAGAATTTAAAACCCTGCAAACCTATGCCATGAGAGCTCACTAAAGACATTTAATGTTGGGACATTCAAACTGGAAATTAATATTGAGCCTGGATACTGGGATTCCAATGTTCACTGTGGGGTGAAGACAATACCATGCCCAGCTCAGTGGAGAATTCATTTTCTTGACAAATCTATAAAGTTAGTCTCATCTGTGAAATGGCTATTAGTTTAGAAGTGGACAAAATGCAGCATCTTTTATGCACCTGATTACATTAATAAATAATTTCGACCTTAATCTGTTAAATTGATTCATTTAAAAACACCTTAATATATACATTATTATAAACTGTATAATAGTACTCTGTATTCACCTAAATAATTCATGTTTCTGATATAAATTACTATTTTTTTCAGGTTCTGAAATACCAAGGTATTTTTTTATTTGCTTTTTTTTTATTGCTTAAAGTATTACAAAGGGTATTACATATGTGTCCATTTTTGAAATACCAAGTTTTAAGTTTAGGCTGAAAAACCTAGAGATTTAAGGGTTCTATGCAATCGAATGTGAATTGTTGATGAATTAATACTATTTATTTTGACACAGAGTAAAAGTGAAAAGTCTTTGGGTTGAAGAAAGGTAGGTTTGTTAGATTTCCAACAGTTTTGTTAGAAGTGGATAGACTCAATAGTTCTTCCTACCAATATCCGTGATTGAATCAATGTAAAACATCCATTCCATTTAAAAACGTGGACCCAGGCACATGTTATCAACTTCGTGAGTTTCATTGAATTGACTACTACCATTTTGTAGAAACTGTGAAGGCTAAAAAATAAATGGAGTCAGAAATGAGACCTCAGTGCATAGCTGTAGAAGATTTAATTGGGGACCTCAGTTACATTTCTAGTCAATAAAGACAAAGGCATAATGTGAACAATCCTGTCAGATATGATACACAGAAAGATATTTGATTGAAGGACAGTAGGTGGAATGTTTTTTGTTGTTTATTTTTTTTAGGAGTGCTACTACTTTGACTTTGGGAACAGGTAGATACTCAGCATTATTTTCTATGAATAAAGATAAGAGCCATTGACAGTATAAGATTGTCTTTTATAATTTTAAAAACCTTCTTTATCAAAAAATAGTCTTGGCCATATTTCAGAATTTATATTTGTATTCTACACTGTGTATTTACATTAAAACTTCTTAATTGCCTTCCTAATCCAATATTTACTTTAGTAAGTTAACTGGATTTTTAAGTGCCAATTTCATTAAATTCAAGATTAGTGCTAAAAATTCAACTCTAATACATAGTTGCCCCTGACATCTATATATATCTAAAATCCAAGTGACAGGAATGATGGAACGACTAGAATGACTTGTCACTATGACAGGCACTGAGGTGGCCAACTGGCCTGATCGTGGCCCCGATCGGTCCCCCCATCCTCCCGTGTCCCCTCCCCCCATTGGCCCAGACCCAATCAGCCCCCACTGGGGCAGGTGGTTGGCCCCACCTGTGCACGAATTTGTGCACAGGGCCTCTAGTTTTTCAAATGAGATTAGAAATATAACATTAGATGTTTTTCTGACATTGATCAACGGTTATGTGATACATTTAAACAGAATATGGGTGTTAGACATTCACTCCTACCACATGTTGAAAATAAACTTACAAAATACGGTGGATTATTATCTTGATAATGTATATTCAAGAGTAAATATATTTTCCTTTTAAGAAAAGCTGCAATACCAATAAATTTGATTCCACATAAGATAATATTGTTTGGAGATAATGTCTTTGACAAGTCTGAGAAAAAGATATGAATTTATATGCCTCAGAGGTTGACAAAATACTTCTAATTTTTTTTTTATTTCAGTTTGCCTTTATGTATTTTTTCACTTTTGGATCAATGATCATGTTAATATCACATAAGAGGGAAAATTAAAACATACATAGTGATGATCTAAAATATCAATATAATAATTGTGAAAAATATTTTGTGAAAGTTCATGGAGAAAAAGTAATATAAAGTGACTTGGAAAGAAACATTGGACATTATTTATAGACACTTATTTATAAATTTAAACTATAAATTCTATGTGTTTTTTATGATTACAGTAAAAAGTGAAATGCATTTAAGCCAATGTTAATTCTATAATTTACTCTGCACTAATTTACATTGAACTGTTCATAAACTACTAGCATTAAAATAAAATTCATTACCAGTCATTAGGTCTTTTAGCTAGGCATGATAGCCCTCATAGCCAAATCCTATCTGATTGTTTTATGCAGTAATTTCTTGGACAGGATCTTTAAATTACTAACCATACAAAAATTGACCTTTTTGATTAATCTCCCAAATAAGCACTGATTCTCAAATCAGTTAACTAATACATAAATTATGTTATGAATTTTAATCAGCTATGAATTAACTGAATCAAAGTTATTGCTAATTGTGTAAATTAGGTAATTTTATAATCTCTCTGTTTCATTTTCCTCCTTTCTAAAATAAGAAACATGATTGGACTTGCCTTTGTAGATGTTTATAGATAATCAATAAATTAATCCAGTTAACAGTGATATTTAAGTCCAGACCTACAGAAATCACTTAATAGACAGCACCTATAGTTATGAGGCAACTACTTCCTTAATAGATATATGGATATAGGACTATTTTATGTTTGGCATGCTGTATCTAATGATAATAATCTATCATTAAGGCAGGGTACCTGTTTTTTCCCCAGGGGTATAGGTATATTATATATATACTTTTTTTTAGCTATAAATTATGTTGGATTTTTTTTCAGTTTCACATTAGTTTATCTTTAGCCATAATTTTATAACCTCACTTTGACTATATCTAATAATGACTTATAAGGTTTTGATGGGAATTAAAAGTTTATTTTCTAAAACCAGTTTGAAGAACATATTTATATCTCTTCTTTATCTAAATGGTAACCTACACAAAAAATTTCTCTCAGCTAATACTTTAGGACAAACAGGGCGAAGCAAGTAGATGCCATGATCCTGATATTTTATTCTCTGTCTCTACTCAATTATTTTTCTGTGTCAGAAAGCTTTTATAACTGAATGTATAAAAATAATTTAATAAAGTTTAAATCCCTTTATTACAACTAAAACAGGACTTAGTAATACCCTCACTAAAGGCACAGTTTTGAAGAAGCTCAATTTTAAAATAAACATAGGATATTCATCTTGATTTTGAACTTACAAACAGAAGCCTCGGTTAGATTGGCATGTTGATGTAACACCTTTTCAGTGTCTCCTTAGCACTATTAGGGTCATGAGGTTGCTTGGTAAAACTGAGAAAAGTTGAAGGAGAGAGGTGGACAACTTGTCCAAAATGTTAAATAAGAAGTTGAATTGAGAAATAACACCAGATAAGCTAAGTATCCAGTGAACAAAACAGCTGTCCAAAATGACATTTCCCCCTAATATGTCACTTTCTTTTTATTCATCTGTCATTCACTCACTCATTTAGCAAACATTTACTGGGTCTTGCTGAGTGAGAGACATACTTGAGTAACAAGAAACACAATGGTGAACAAAACACTTGCAACATATTCCTCTAGAATTAAAAAGTAGTTGTGAGCAAAGAAAATGAACAAGGGTGAGGGGCCCTATGATAACCAGTAGGTTCCAAGGGAGCACGGAACAGTGAGACCTGATGGAATCTCTGGCACCTGGAAAAAGGCTCCCAACTGTTCTGAACTTCAGTTTGCTAATCTGAATATGAGAGACATAACTCTTTTTTTTTGAAATAAGATTTTTATTGATTTCTTTTAGAGACAGAGGAAGGGGGAGGGATAGAGAGATAAAAGCATCCATGGGAGAGGAACATCACCAATTGGCTGGCTCCTGCATGCCATTACTGGGGATGGAGCCAGGAACCTAGGTATGTACCCTTGACCAAAATCAAACCTGAGACCCTTCAGTCCACAGGCTGATGCTCTATCCACTGAGCCAAACGGGCTAGGGAGAGACGTAGCTCTTTGAGATATTTTTTATAAAATATTTAGGAATTGGATGTTCCTAATATTGTTGCAAATTCTAATCTATTTTTTCATTGTCCTAATTTATTCAAAAGATGCTTGCTCCATGCCAAGATTTTTGATTAACGTTTATAAAAGTATATTATTAACATAATAAGTATGACTACCTCTGCTGGCCTTTATCTTCCATACATTTTTTAAAGAAAAGTGCTTTACAAGTAACTGGGTCGATTTTGCCCCCCACCCCAGGGTATATTTGGCAATATCTGGAGATATTTGTTATTGCTGCAGCTTGGAGGGGGTAAAGGGCAGTGATGCATAGCATATCTTCCTAAAACAAAAAATTATCTGGTCTCAAATGTCAACAGTGCTAATGTTGAAAGAAACCTGCTTTGGAAAAACAATACTCCTCCCTTCCCCACTTCCTTCACTTCCCACGTTTTCATACCCTTATATATAATACATAGTGTAAGGAGATATATTTTTCATATATCAATTACTTAATTTACTAGTATATTTCATTGTTCAAACTACATAATTATATAACATTGACAAGTTCATGTATTGATGCATAAATTCAACAAATACTAATCCAAGGTCTATTATGTGTTAACTATTTTGCTCAATAAGAAGATGAATAAATTCAGTAAAAAATTAAGGAAATATAAATAGTTTCTTGCTTGAATATATTTCAAAGCCTAGGGAGATGGCATTAAGTAAATTTCAGGACATGAACTCAGACATAAATAACCAGGAAATAAGTCCTTTCAAAAATTACACCCAGTTTTATTGATTATTGCAAAAGTACTTAAAATCATTTCTCCACCTCTTACTACCATTGTATAATCTGTAACCTACCATACTGCAAGTAACTTACCAAGGTCAATTAAGCTTTAGAAACTCTGCCACAAGCGAAATTGCTAATCCCTGTGGTACTTTTCTCTTAATTGATTTTAAACTACCAATTTTCTTTAGTTCCCCTTAGCTCAGAAAACTTACTTAATGTGCCAAGACTAATATAATAACATAGCTATCATCAAATTAAACAGAATTTAATTTTTAGTAAAATATAGGGAACTATGTTCAAAACTAATCCTGGAAATATCTGTCTTGACAGTATCAGGAAAAGTAGATATAAAGAATCTACATCTAAAATAACATCATGCAGTTTTCCATACACAAGGTGACATTTGTTACTCACTTTGAGTCGCCTTTTCTTCAAGTGCATGTTTAGTTTCATTGATTATTGTTAACTCAATTTCCACTGACGTTCCATGGATACCTGTGATTACTATCTCACACTATCTCTTAAGTGTTGTTTCCTGAATGTGTGGGTAAATGAAGTCATGTGTCAAACCTAGAGATTAGTAAATAAAGTGTACTTACAGATCTATTATCTATAGAATATTTTTTCATAAAATATCATCAGTTCTTGTCTAATCCTCAATGAAATCCAGCTCCAAATTATTACTGTCAGTTCTGCCAGGAATCAATGTGAGCATAGAAAATATATCATCTTAATTTTATATTCCTGATATATGTAACACATAGCCCTACTTGAGCAAGAATACAGGTATACAGGGAAAGGTGATGAATGAAATACATTTTAAAAACTAAAATCAAGTAAAAACTTAAAAATATTTTAATACATTTTGCATCTGCCTATTTTTTTTTGCCCAAATGTGTAAAATGTGAAATTCATTCAGTCTACAGAATGAAAATACGAAGATATGGGATTAGAGAACAGATACCAAATGGTCAAGCCGTCTTTACAAATTATTTTTAAATTTAACATTAAGGCCACTGCTATCATAAATACATTGTAGAAAATTGAAGGAAAATCTAATCTCAAGACAAAAATGTGAAGAGAAATAGTCTACACTGGGTTAGAATGGTGTGGCCTCTTTAATTCAAGTTTTTATTGAGCCATGGACATTTCCAATTGGACCTGTGGAGAGACAGACTGGAAAAACGAAGTTGTGGGGATAGTTGTCAGGGTTAGAAAGTGACTCAGACATTCAAATGCCACGTTATTGGCATTCTGGGAAAATGTCCTCAGATAAAAAGAGAGAATGAGTTCCTGCAGAGAAGAAAATTTATGTAAGTGGAATTCAGGCCAGCATTTTAGTGACTTAGGCAGAGGGCAGGACATTAGATATGGAAAAGAAAGGGAACAAATGTGACTCTATTTTTTTGAAAGTAGGAGAGTGAACCAGGCAGTTAAGGTAAGATGGGAGAGAATTTAGAGGTGGGCCTAAAGTTTAGAAAAAAATTTCTATTCAGGCACTGCCACAGCGAAACAGTGTTCAGACTAAAGTAATATTTTCTGAGACCTATGAAAATGTGAGAAAGTGTCTGAATTTTTTTTTTTTTTGGTAGTTTAATAACAAGCGATTGTCCAATAGTTAACGGGATTTTCTTTTTTGGGATATTCTTAAAACCCAAATGATACCAAGGTAATCTTATGCACATGCTATACTGCTTCTAATGGCTAAAATTGCCCCCAATAGAATTTATTTCTTTGTACATACATACAGCTTTGGTAATAGCCTAGTAGTCTAGAGAGACCTAATATAACTAATTTTTTAGAAAATAAATTATTATAAACTAAATAAATCCTTTGCATTGTGACATTGCTGAGAAAAAAAATGGAGGGTGAAGATGGAAGGAAGAAAGTGAGGATGGGTGAAAGGTAAGAACAGAAAAGACACCTTGGGAAGGAATTAAGTCCTGGTGTTTGGAGAGCAGACTATGTTATTGGGTAGATAAGAGGCAATATTAAAGCACTCCTAATGTTTAGTTGTGGGGAGAAGAGAAAAATAGCAATAGAAATATTTTAGGACCATCATGGCCTACATCAAGTTCTAATTAAGTCTCAGCTATCTTTCAGATGATTACATATTTGTCATGTATTAAGGTACAGTTTAGTGACCAATTCTATATGAACTTAAGACTTACTAGTTTTATCATGCTAATTACCACTATTCTGTACTCCTTTATTCTATTTCATTCCCCAATGCAGGTATTTAATAATCCAAGGCAATTTTATAAAAAAAATGTTAATAGCCACTTTGTGTATCTGAAAATTTTTATTTTATGATCAGTTCTAAAATGAAATGTCCTTTTAGCTATATCTAGTAATGGAATTAATCAATGTTGTCAGTCTGATTACATGAAGTTAATTAAGTTGGCATCCATGTGGGTGATACCCTCCTAAGGAATATTTGGAAATGTATGAAGACATTTTTCTTGTCACAATGACAGAAAGGCACTACCTGAAGAGAAGAGGTGGGGATGAGGGATGCTAAACAACCAGCAATGGATGGTAAGTTTTTGCATAGCCAAAATCTCTTTTATTAAGTTATGCTTGATTTGCAACAGATAACCTTTAAGGCAGTATAAACAATTAGAATATGGTAGACGTCATTCACTCACTGAATTAATCTTTCCCCACAATCTCATTTTCCCTAAGCACATTCCATGGAGGTTAGGCCAGTGTGACACAGCTCCTGCCTTGGAGACAGCATTAGAAATGAATTGTGTGAGGCTTCTTGAAAGTTCCACTTTCTTCATAAGAAAGGAGATAAACAGCTATCTTTTCTGCCATCTCATATCTCTTCTACCATCTTGATGTCTTGAATGAGGATGTGAGGCATCTACCTTAGAAGAATGAGGAAAAAACTGCAGTGAATGGCAGAGGATGAAGACAGGACACTAGGTGATGACTGTTCTTTGCTAACCTCCTTCCCAGCTCTGCATTTCCCGACTCCAAACTTCTAGTGTAAGAAGAGAAAATGAGCCCTGGCTGGTTTTTTCAGTGGTTAGAGCATTGGTCCTTGGACTGAGGGGTCACAGGTTTGATTTCCATCAAGGGCATGTACCTCGGTTGCAGGCTCGATCCCAGTTGGGGCACCGTGTGGGAGGTAATCAATCGATGTGTCTCTCTCACATTGATGTTTCTCAATGAGAAAAAAATATCCTCTTGGAGGATTAACAACAACAACAAAAATAAAGAGAGAAAGAAAATTAAAAATCTACATATATAAATCACTATATTTTTGCTTTCCATACTTCAGTATAGCAGGTCTTCACATAATGTCCTTTTATTCCACATCACTTCCTTATAATATAGATGAGAAGAATCTATTTCCTCCTGGGGCCACTGTCTGTGTGGAGTTGCACTTTCTCCCCATGTCTGTGTGGGTTTCCTCCCACATGTCAAAATGAGGCAAAATGATGTATGGATATTGTCCTGAGCTGAGTGAGTGAGGGGGTGGTGTGACTGCACCTGGATAGAAGGGTATCCAGCCAGGGTGGGGTCCCACCTTCTTCCCAGAGCTGCTGGAGAGGCTCTGGCTCCCTCTATCCCTGAACTGAAATAGGGGGGTAGAAAATAATTATCTTACTCACTTTTTAAAAAATCTACACTAATAAAAGAGAAACATGGTAATTGGCGTACGACCACTACACTTTTCATTGGCTAATCAGTGAGATATGCAAATTAACTGTCAGCCAAGATGGCCACCGGCAGCCAGGCAGCTTGAAACTAACATGAGGCTTGCTTGCCTCAGTGATGAAGGAAACCAAGTTCCCCT
>NW_006286972.1:85108-90304 GCF_000327345.1 Myotis davidii | reverse complement strand
CTCTCTGCTTGGGTGAGGATTAACAAAAAAACATAAGATAAAGTCTCTGGTTAGAGTGAGGGCATATTCCTTTTGTTTTTTTTAAAATATATATTATTGATTTTTTTACAGAGATGAAGGGAGAGGGATAGAGAGTTAGAAACATCGATGAGAGAGAAACATCGATCAGCTGCCTCCTGATACATGCCCTCGACTGGAATCGAACCTGGGACCCCTGAGTCCGCAGGCCGACGCTCCATCCACTGAGCCAAACCAGTTAGGGCCTTACTCACTTTTATTAATCTCTCTTATATACATAAATATAGGTCACATGTATTTTAATGTTTAATATTAAAAGTGTACAGAGTCTTTATTTAGAAGTTTGGTGATGTTTTTGTGACCAGAAATATGCCTTAGGATCTTAACTTTTGTTTCTATCCATTAGCCTAGAGTGAAATTGGTTTTGCTTAAAGTCACAGTTTCTAAGAAACTATTGACAACATTAAGTGAAGACCTACTGTATTCTCCTCTTGTGTGTGTATTCAGTTTAGATTAATTCATGTTTAAAATTTGTCTCACTCATTCATGGATAATAAAGACCATTATAAACTTATGAACAATAATAGATACAGAGGCAGAGCTGCCTCAAACAGATTGTCAAACTGCAGCGGGAAGGCCTGGGAGGGTTGGGGGGCAGGAGGGAGGAGGATGAGAGATCAACCGAAGGACTTGTGTGCATACATATAAGCATAACCAATGGACATAAGACACTGGGGGGTAGGGGAGGCCAGGGGATTGTCAAGGGCGGGGGAAAAAAAAGGACACATATGTAATACCCTTTGTAATACTTTAAGCAATAAAAAAAAAATTGTTAAAAATTACTGGCAATATTCTGGCAACACTAAAGCATTTTCCCCAAACAACCTTGTGCTGTTATCCTTCAGATTCGTTGTTTAAAAAAGATTCATAGGAATTATGATATGAGCAGTCATATTTCTGCTAGTTACCGAAACCCACTTCTAGAATATTGGAACTAGAAAAAAACTGCAAAAAAAGGCACAAGATATCTAAAATACATGATTATATTAATAAACCTCACTGATAATTTTTCAGACAAATGAAAAGATATGTTAGGAAACATAAAGTCTAGGCCAGTGATGGCGAACCTATGACACGTGTGTCAGAGGTGACACGTGAACTCATTTTTTTGGTTGATTTTTCTTTGTTAAACGGCATTTTAATATATAAAATAAATATCAAAAATATAAACCTTTGTTTTACTATGGTTGCAAATATTTAAAAAAAAATCTATATGTGACACGGCACCAGAGTTAAGTTAGGATTTTTCAAAATGCTGACACACCACGCTCAAAAGGCTCGCCATCACTGGTCTATGTTTTACTAGTTATTTGTGCCAACAATGACAACAATGTTACCATGCCAACTATTTAGAAATAGCAAGTTAAGAAATACCTTTCTGGTACAGGCAAATTCGGTCAAACCACTTCTACAACTGCAATATATTAACATCCTTCACCCCTCACCACGCAAAAGGCCCAACGCCCTTCTCTGGTCCTTCACAGTTGCTCTCTGGATGTTTAAACTCCCTTGGTATGGCAGCTGTTTCTACCTAGCACTGCTAAAACTCCAAGAATATCATTCTTCCTCAAATCCAGTGAGATCCTTATGTTGTCAGTGTGACAGTTCTCTCTTTAGTGTTAAGAATAAAGCCTTCTTCTTTGACTAAAATAATTCATTCTGAGGTATGAGTTACTAATAATGCTAACCGAATAACTACAGCTGACACATACTATTGTATCCAATATATTGTTGAACTGTATTGCAATTGATTTATTTTTGTTGTTGTTTATTATACATCTTCCCCGCAGAAATAGCAGCTTCATTGGAGCAGGCATCTCAATTACCATGGCTCCTCTGTAGTGTCTAATTCAGACTCAGAGGTATTCCGTCTTGTTTCTTAAAGCGAAGTAAACTTTAAAATTTAGAATAATAAGCATTCCGTTGTGGGGGAGTATGGTTGAGTGGGAATGAAGGCAAGGTCTGTTAGGCTGAGTTTTGAAAGATGGATAGGATTTGTATAAATCAAGTTCCCTAGGTGGTAACACATTCCCTAGTTCCTACGCATCACTATGTTCCAGTCTACACACAGATGTTACACATACAGTTATATGTCCTATATCAAAAATGGGGCATAAGATTCTGTGGCTACTTATTTCATCTGAGGGCTGAGGGAGGAAATGGGAAATGAAGTAAAGATTGGGGACAGAGACTGAATTTGGAATAGACAGGTGGCTGTGGTACAGTAAGGTATTGTCTGAGGGCAGGCAAAGATGGAGAGTTTATGCTGGGAAACCCAAAGAAATATGTTTAATAAATGTGTCTTTCCCATTTGTGGTCAGTGTCAAGGGCCTATTTACTTAAAGGCAATAGGAATGAATATCAATAGATTGTATAATAGCAACTATATATCAGTTAATGGAAATGTCGCATCTTTTTGAAGTGTATTTTGACATTCTCAAATAAGTCCAATTTGCTGAACAATATCTCAAAGAAAAGATGTTACAAGTTCAAGGCTACAATAGTTATTATTATCCTGTAATCATTATTTTAATAGGTTGACTTACTAGTTTCATTTTCTCATTCTTAGTAGCTGTCTAATTTTTCAGGTAAAAGCAATAGTCATGCCAAATTGAAGTAATAGAATATCGGGCAAGTTCCATAGACAATTTTCCATTATCACATAGAATAAAATATCAACACTACAATCCAGTAATCAGAATATAAATAAGTAGAACATCTTCTTTTTTGAAATAATTTCTCTGGAGAATTTTACTTTAGTGTTTTAACACACCTTTTTTTTTTCTTACTTCAGAGCAAAATTACTTCTTGTACTCCTAGATGTCACTGTCATCACAAACCACTTCAAGATAGATAAAAGTCACTTATCAAAAGTGTTGAATATATCTACCCACATTTTAAAATCCTTTTAAGCAAATTTCAAGAGAGCGGCAAGGATAAAGCATGACAATAGCTTTAAAATCGTGCATTTGCACAATACTGTATGATTATTTACAAATGGTTATGCCTGTAATGTTTTATTTTACTCATTCCCGAGGCCTCGACCTTTCCATTGACATCTGCAACCCTGATTTTATGTTTGAATTTGGTTTTAGGTTGCTCAAAAGAAAACTTTGCTAAAATATATAACTTACACCCAAGTAATTTTATTAAGACAAATAATATCTAGACAAGGTAAGTATGAAAATATATTTTTACCATAACACTTTTCAGAAAATGCTCTATAAAAGAGGAAAGTGAATAGATTGTTCTCACAAAGAAAGTATCTATAGACACAAAGCAGAAAGTTAAATATTTTATATTTCCGGTTCCAAAAGACGAAGGATAGAATGAAACACTTTTCCTTATTTATTTTTCATTTCCTCTACCTGGATTTTTTCTTTATAATTCAATGGAGGTATGACTTTTAATATAGTAAAGCACTGACATCTAACTAGATATATGTCAGTCACATCAGACAAGTGTGGCAAAGATATATCTGCAGTCAAACTAGATTATTCATATCATACTTTCAAATTAAATACAGTTATTTTTAATTATTAGCATTTAGGTTAACTGACCTGGATTTAACATGGAATACGTATGATTTGTCAAGAGAAAAGGTATAGTCACAGTAACTCTTACAAGGAATTGAAGGTCAATAGAAAAATCCTCCTCACATTCATGTCAATTCCATGCAACATTTTAGAGCTGTGCACTATGAAAGAAATAGAATGTGATTCTTAACTATGTGTCCCATATGTCACTTAAATTTCTCTCATAGAAAATTAAAAGGAAATAGAGAAAATTAATTGTAAAAATGAATATACCCAAATATTTATTTCTACATATAATCAATATAAAAACTTGAGATAATTTATAGTTGTCTTTTCATACTGTCTTTGAAATCTGTCAGTATTTTTACATTTATAACACCTCTCAGTTCCCACTAACCACATTCAGATTCCTGTTAGCTACATTTTGCTGGTACATACCATATACCATTTTGGACAATGAAGGTCTAGTATACTTCAATATACAAATACAGCTTTCAAAATTTTTCATCTTCACAAATGACTCTTACACACTCATTTCAATTCTCTTGTGTGTTTTGTTTATGTCCTTTCTACTTTTTCTAAGAAAAACAATACAAAATTTTTTTAGTCTTAATGCCCCTAACCTTTGTTGAAACAGCTGTAGGAAATGACCTGGTTTTTATTAAACAATCAACTTTAAAGAATTAATTTATATTAGCGTATTAGAAATATAAGCTATAATCAGCCTATATATTTATATATATATAATCAAAACACAAAACAAGTTTAACTATTTACAGAGGCTTGTTTTGCATAAACAGCAAATAAAATATAATACATTCAATATATCAACATATTAATATGATTTTATATTTATTTTTATTCTTTCCTTTGTTGTACTTGTTTTTCAATATTCACATTTGTGACATTTATTTAGGCTATATTGTTACAATTATTTAACTTCTACAAATCAAAATCTTCTGAATAGACTGTAAAGTTGTTTTCTCCAGAGTGCAGAATTCAAAAGAGCCAAATTATTCAACATTATATAAGTGTTAATGTTAATAACACAAGGTCTGTCCTGGGGAGTGCGTCAGTTGGTTGGAGCATCATCCTTTATACACCGAAAGGTTGAGGGCTAGATTCCCATCAGGGCACATACCTGGCTGCAGGTTTAATCCCTGGTCCAGGTGTATGTGGGAGGAAACTGATCCTGATCAATCTTTCTCACATGCATGTTTCTCTCTATCTGTGTCCCTTCCTTCCTCTCTAAAAATCAATAAAAACTTATCTTTGATGAGGATTAATAAAGTATTTCTTTCTAAATAAAAAAGTAATAATAGGCCCTGACCGGTTTGGCTCGGTGGATGGAGCGTCAGCCTGTGGACTCGGGGGTCCTGGGTTCGATTCTGGTTAGGGGCATGTGCCTTGGTTGCGGGCACATCCCCAGTGGGGAGTGTGCAGGAGGCCGCTGATCGGTGTTTCTCTCTCATCGATGTTTCTGACTCTCTGTCCCTCTCCCTTCCTCTCTGTAAAGAATCGAATAAAATATATTTAAAAAATTTTTTTTAGAAAACAGAAAAAATGCAGCATTTTCATTTTT
>NW_006286972.1:84305-85085 GCF_000327345.1 Myotis davidii | reverse complement strand
CAGCAGGAAGGATGGGTTTCGATTGACAAAATTCCTTCTTAGATTTCTCAGTTTGATTCTGTACTCTGTAAGAGACTTAAACTTTATTTTTAAGAGTATAATGCCATGTCAAAGCCCCAGCTTGTACCACACAGTGTGAAAGCTAAGGGAGAGAGATTGATTGGCAGAGAAAGCTGACTGATGAGAACCTGCAGGATTTATGGGAAAACTAAGGCTTCTGTTCAGGGATTTCTGGCAGGATAACAACCTTGGAGCTTTTTGCAGAAGGCCAGACCACGTTGCTGATCCGGAATAACTGAATATGTAACATCATTCTAACTTAATCGCAGGTATCGGCGTAGGATTTCAAACTTACGCAGATCCTATGCAGTGAACATGCTACAGCGGGAGGGCTGAGAGTTTATCACACAGGCCTGCAGCATTTATGCTCACGTGCTTGCATGAAGATTGCATGCATTGCTGTAAAATGGCGGAGATAAACACCGTCCACTGCCACGATTCATTTTTCCTTATTTAAACTGTTTACATATGTGAAGGAAAGGTTGATTAGTGGCATTTATAGCTACTTGCTTTCCTTCATGAAATTTAGGGTAAAAAATAACGCATTTTAAAGCAATGCATTTGAAATATTACAGACATTAGGGTAAATAAAATTACTCACAAGACAGAGGTGGGAGAGTTCACAATTTAAGTATATTTTCTTAATATATTTAGTTAATAAAAACTATATACCTTCAGTCACAGACAAAAGTATTGGAAGTATATCTACAGAATAATATG
>NW_006286972.1:78153-84255 GCF_000327345.1 Myotis davidii | reverse complement strand
TATAATTGATTTCAGAGATTAAGGGAGAGGGAGAGAGAGATAGAAACATCAATGATGAGAGAGAATCATTGATTGACTACCCTTTGCATGCCCTCCACCAGGAATTGAGCCCTCAATGATGGCATGTGCCCTGACCTGGAATTGAACAGAACTGTGACCTCCTGTTCAATAGGTCCGCGCTCAACCTCTTTTATTTCTATTTAGATCCAATCTAAAGTTCCAAAGACTGGCTCTGAGAAGCTAGACGGGTGGCTCCTTTTCTGCAAGGGGAAAGCCACTTCCTATGTGACATTCTGATTCATTCAGTAGAATGAAATTTGTGCTAAGTATCTTTGTATTTTTCTGTCCTTAGATTTAAGACCTTCCAATTGAAATATCTACATCAGGGCAGTTTGTGGAGGAAAAGAGCAAAACTCATATAGCATTTACTAGAAAGTTTCTATAATCTTGGCTAAAATAGGATTAACATAGTAGAGAAGAGGTGTATACATTTAGAAAACAACACAATTTTGTTATAAAAAATGAATAGTACAATAGAATTAAGATATATGTTTCTTAAGATAATTTTAAGATTACAGTTGCTGTAATAACTAAATTGATCATTAAGTCATTCTTATGTAGAGAGCAAACAAAGTATAACATTTCTGCATTATGAAGAGATTTAAAAATGATCACTGACATTCAAAAATATTAGGGAAGAGGCATGAAAAGCTAACTTTGTCACTGAATTTTTACTAAGGTCTATAAGAATAGAAGTCAGTCTGTTTTTTAGTTTAGAATATAAGGATTTTAATGTCATCACTGTTATTAGGACTCTTATTTTTATTTTTGTTAATCCTCACTTGAGGATATTTTTCCATTGTTTTTTAAGGAGAGTGAGAGAGGGAAAAACACAGAGAAACATCAGTGTGAGAGAGACACATTAATTGTTTGCCTCCTGCATGAGCCCTGACCAGGGGCCCGGGCCGGGAGGAGCCTGCAATTATGTGCTCTTGACCGGAATCGAACCCGGGATCCTTCAGTCCACAGGCCGACGCTCTATCCACTGAGCAAAACCGGCTAGGGTAGGACTCTTATTAATAGTTTGTGAAAATATAAGTTATAACTTCAGCAGTTTTTTTAGCAGGATAAAAATAGCTCTTTAAATATGAACACAATTAAAGAGAAGGGATACAAAGATTCAGGAAAGGAAAAGCCATAATCTATAATTTCATTGGCCTTCTGAATAAGATGATATGGCCACATTTAGTAGATATACACATTAAGACATTTCCGATTACTTGCATATTACTAACAACAGTCTTTCTGATTGGTTAAGGTGGGAACTGAAAGTAAAATGCCCTTGAAAAGTGCAAAGCTGAAACTCTAAAGCAGGCGAAATCCCATCAACAGCAACACACATGGGTGGTTTCCTCTGATGCAGCAGTGATGAGCCCTCTAAAGGGTCTGGTATCCCTCCTCACTTAATGTTTTTGCATGACCCAAGTATTACTGGGTTTTATACAGAACCCTTTACTTTCTGGCTTTGCGTTCAAAGAGTTCAGTTTGACAATCAGTTCTAAGCATTTAAAATGATTTTTAAACTGGCAAATAACAATACAAAGTCATTTGGATATTATTTGCTAAATATGGAAAGAATGGTGTTACAGAAAACAATTTGATATCAGACATTGTAGCTTTTCTTTAAGGGAATCTGACTTAACTGGAAACTGCATTAAAAGTTTTTTTCATTCATATAATGTATTGCAGATTCCTTCCTTTTTGCAGATGAGAAAAATTAGAGGAAACAATATTTACTAGTATAACCCTGGAAGTGAAGAATAACATATTTGTGAACAAATTAGGCTAAGCAAATATTTAAACTGTAATTTAATTTATCTGTGCTCTCCCCTTGATCTTAAACATGCTAGACATTCATTTTAAGTGGATGTAAGGATTCCATTGATGTAGAACTGCTGTATTATCCACTTAAAATGTTTTACATATATTTTGAAGTGAATAAAACAGGTCCAGATAATATCTACCTTATCAGAGACATAAAATACAAATAAAAGCAAAAAGGAAAAACTTGAACTCTTCATTTTTGTCATAAAATGAAGTATGTCATATAGCTATTTGGAATTGTTAAGCTAAAATAGAAAAATTAATCATTCAAAATTACACTTGCTTTTAATTTCATCAGATAAATCTGAAAATACAGTAAAGTTACTGAAGTTTCTTACCCAAATCAAAGCTTAGTCTTTGCTCTTTATAAAACAAACAATAATTATGAAGTTTTGGGCTGTTTTCTGAGAGAATTCTTTGCTTGTGGAGGAGTATATTGCAAGCTAGAATAATAATAAAAGTGATTTTTTCTAAATCTCCTCATAATGCAGAAGTGTTATACTTTGCTTATTGTATACACATATAAGGATGACTAAATAGTTAATTCAGGTTTTAATGAAACTAATGTCTTAAAATGATCTTACCAGGTTTATATATAAACCTTCAATTCCATTATACTTTTCATTTGTCAGGTAAATACACAATACAATGAACAGATGCTATGTTGTGGGGTTGTGCACCTGAAACCAATATAATTTTATTAACTGGGGTCATCCCATAAATTCAATAAAAAGAAAAATGAAATGCATATTCTAACCATTAAGTATGAATAAACATCTTCATTTGTTTTTGTGGCCTTCTCAAAATCCTGAGTTGAGAAGGCTACTTTGGAGAATGTTAATCACTTTGGTCTCTGGTAGTTGTTCCAACCACTATTACTTTAAATGTTCTTTCCCTTCATGAGCACAAAACACTGACAACGTAAATAAATATTTGGAAAATAAGTGTTCCAAATGATTCAGGATTTTTTCTGAAAAACTTCATATCATTATTCCTTAAAACATGTTTGAAGTGTACTCAGAATTGAAAATCCGTATTTAAAACACAAAAGAGAGATCATTCTTGTCCAAAACCAAATTATTTACCTAATAAACAATGCATGCTATGTCTCATTTCAAATATAACATCCTTTACTATATATAAACTATTTTTCAGTTAAGAACACTTCGATTGATGCACTTTTTAAGAAAGGCCTCAAGTGTAATTACCAAATACAGTTATTTTATGTCCCTAACTGAAGGGTTGAAGCCTACAGTCATGAAAACCGTTGTTGATTAAAATAATTACTACTTTACTTCTCACTCAGAGAATTGCTAACTTTGCAGAATTTCAAAGGGATACACTTATAAATACTTCTTTGATTAAAATCCCTTTTCTTCTATAGCTTTGGAAGTCAAATGATTCCATTATGTCTCAGAAACTCTAAGCATCATTTAAGCTACTTACCTCCTAATGACTTCTTCTATCCATCACAGTAATGGTTGTTATTGATCATGCCCTTGTTTTGAATTTGAACATGTCCTTTCATTTATGCCCTTTGTTATATGAATATGTCATGTACCTAATCCTGATCATTTGAGCAGGAACCAAATCATACATACATACCATTTCCTGCCCTCACAGAAGCTAGTTCAGTTCTAAATGCAATTATTATTCACAAAAAATTGATGAATAGCCATTTTAGCAATATGCTTAATGGGATGCCATTTTTAAGGAACCTGACATGTAGCAGAAACCTGGAAAAATGTCATGTTATCCGTTCTCACGTTCTTGCTCTATAGTTTTTCTATGAATATGTAAAACACATTTGTTAATCTAAATAAAACTTACTTCGAAGGAAAAACACCCATTGTTCATGTCACATACGGAGTACTTTATTTAATCTTTATATTAATTTTGAATTTTATTTTTTCCATTTTATAGGGTAGGATATTGAGGATTGGTAATATTAAAAAAAAATACATACACACACACACTCACACACACACACACACAACCCACCAGGGGTGAGATCTTGCATTAACGCATACTTTTCTATTACAATACCTTTTAATCAAACAAAACACCACCACCATGCTTGCCTATAGAACTCATGTGCAAAAGACCTAGCTTAAACAATGAATTTTCAAAGTCAAATGAAGTGAAGATACATTTTATTTATCAATGACATGAAAAATAAGAAAAATATTCAATGATGTTAATTATATGCCAAAGAACATTATATAATAAAATATGAATGCTATATCTACTTTTCAAATTTAATTATAACCTATGAAGGGCAACACACCTCTATTTTACTTAATATCATGATTCTGGGTGCATAGTACAAATTATAAAATAAATAAAAATTCATAATCCTTGTAGATTACAAATATATATTTTAATATATATTTTTATTGATTTCAGAGAGGAAGGGAGAAGGAGAGATAGAAACATCATGATGACAGAGAATCATTGATTAGCTGCCTCCTGCCTACCCTACTAGGGATCAAGCCCACAATCTGGGAAAGTGCTCTTGCAAGGAATTAAACTTGGGATCTTTCAGTCCACAGGTGACACTCTATCCACTGAGCCAAACCAGCTAGGACAAGATTACAAATATTTTAAGGTGAATAGCATTGAAATATTATCCTATTCATTTATTTATTTTTAACATTGTTTTTATTTTAGAGAGAGAAGAAGGGAGAGGGATAGAGAGATATAGAAACATCAATGATGAGAGAGAATCAGGAAGATCCTCCTATTTAAATCCCAAGTGTATATGATCATTAGAGCCAAAATAAGTCATCAGAGACTCAAGACAAATTCAAATCAGACTATCTGGGTTGATAAGATTTAAATTTTTATGTGTTTCATTTTAAGAAGAGGGGCACTTATCAGACACTTTCATGTGTATTCCTAGCCAAACTAATTTTTCACTTAAAATCAAAAATAAAATAAAATATCAGTTTGTTTCATGTACTACTCCATTCAAGATTTCCACCCACAATCCTTATAAACAGGTCCTGCCCTGTCATACATCTAGTCTGCTGTACAACACCTGAACTATGCAGATTCCCTGGAGAGACAGTTAATGATTATGCCAGATTCTGGTCCAATGCACAGAGGGCCCATGTACAATTCTAGTTTCAGAAGAGATGACATGTTGTCATTGGATATTATAGAATGCATGTCAATGTTTCCTTAGAAATCTTTCCCACACCAAGTAGAAATTATTTTTATACTAGAGGCTTGGCGCACGAAAATTCATGCACTCAGGGGGGTTCCTCAGCCCAGCATGTGCCCTCTCACAGTCCGGGACCCCTTGGGGGATGTCCACCTGCTGGCTTAGGCCTGCTCCCTGTTAGAGGGGGCCTATGCTGGCAGTCAGACATCCCTCTGGCATCCTAGGAGCCCTCAGGGGATGTCTGACCACATGGGGAGAGGGCCTAAGCTCCAGTCGGACATCCTTAGCACTGCCAAGGAGGCAGAAGAGGCTCAGCTTGTGGCTGAGCAGAGCTCCCCCTGTGGGGAGTACACTGACCACCAGAGGGCCGCTCCTTCATTGAGCGTCTGCCCCCTGGTGGTGAGTGCATGTCATAGAGACCAGTCATTCCTGGTCGTTCTGTTAGGGTCAGTTTGCATATTACCCTTTTATTATATAGGAAGTTTTAAACAAAAGCCTTTCATTTTCAATAACATCTTGAGAAAGAGAAAAGTCCTAAGTATTTTCACCTTTGAGATATTTATTTTTAAATGTTTTTTGTTTCTCTGCTTAATAGCAACTTATGTCGATTTTCACTTACATTCATATGTTTACATTGAATTCGTATAAACTGTTTCCATGATATTCATTCTCAAAATGTTGCAGTGAACAAAAGGTAACTGCACAAGAGTTTTTAAACTGACAGCTTTTTATAGGAAGAACACATTCCACATCTTAAATTACTTCTCTGAACATTGATACAATTTTTCAACAAAAATCATTGTGGAAATTCATTGTTTTAATAACTAAAACCATACGGCCATAAAAGCGTTTTAAAATCATCTAGGTTTATTACCGATTTTTTAAAAAATAAATATCTAAGATTTTCATCTCAGAATGACCACTAGAATCCATCTTCAAGTGAAAATCTTCAAAGTCTTGTTTCAGGCTCTAACAACTAAATCAGTATAAATTTCAATTTTGATGATTAACAAGGACCATAGATTTTTATATAAGAAATATAAAATGGACAC
>NW_006286972.1:68667-78094 GCF_000327345.1 Myotis davidii | reverse complement strand
AGCAGGAAAAAAAAAAGAAAGGAAACAAAATAATTTAAAGGCCAATAAGCTTACATAAAAAATTTACTGGATTAAGTATTACTTATTCTTATGTTAGAATTTTAAGGAAGCCATCATGTAACCGAATTTGTTAGAAATTATGAGTTAAATATTATAATCATTTTCTTATGAGACTCATTTGAGTTTAGTAAAACTTAATAAAATGCCATGGAGAATAAATTACTGTTCCTAATTGCTCTTTCCATGACTATTTATAACAATTTTCTCCTGGATCTGGAGAAGGAAAATGTATATTAAGCCTATGAAAATGCAGAATGGTGCTAACCACCTGCTTAATGACAAAAGCAAGTTTCCATAATCAGTTAGTTAGCAAGTCCCAAATCCTGTTTCTATAATTAATTTTCTATGAATTAAGAGCTTTAAGTATTGGATATCTCCCACAACAACAACAACAACAAAATGACAACAGAGAGCATGTTTCTTGTCCATAAGCTCTGAAATTAAACATGCCATGTTAGCCAATTGAATAGGCCATTACATGTAGTAAATCAAGACCCATTTGTATTAAACAAATGTTGAATCTGTTGAATACTTTTCTACCATAGAATTGTATGACTTCTGCATTATTTTAGGTTTTCAGTTTTTGAGATAGGTACATATTCCATGACAAAGTTTGCACTTTCAGAACACAATGTATGTTCTACAGAATATATTGATATATGGCCAATGAGATTCGTGTTTATTAATTTATAGGTAAATTGAGAAATCTTGAAGAAAAATGTTATATGTCCTTCTCACAAAAGAAAGAAAAGAGAAAGAAGGAAAGAAAGAAAGAGATGAGGAGGTGATGAATAGGGGAGGAAATGGGACATCTGTAATATTTTCAACAATAAAGATAAATTAGAAAGAGAGAGAGAGAGAGAGACAGAGAGAGAGAGAGAGAGTATGTTTTTATTGATTTGATGAGAGAGAGAGAGAGAGAGAGAGAGAGAGAGAGAGAGAGAGAAAGTTCCAGTACATTTCAGAATATAAAATATGTAATCTCCACGACAGAAGTTGTTGTTTGTTTACTTTTCTTACTGTATCCTTATTACCTAGAATAGTGTTTGACATAGTAAATATATAATAAGTAATTATAGGGTGAAATACCTAATACCATTATACAGTTTAGTTTTATTCAAAGCAAAACCGATACTCCTTAGAATTTAGTTGTGCATGGGTATAAATTTTATATATTCGAAAAAGAATGGAATGCACTGTATTTATAAAGCAAGTTCTATAAATCTCACAGTTGCTCCAAAAGGGATTATAGGTATAAAGTCATAACTTATCCTCAACATAACCTATAAAATTTCAACAAGTGATGCTTAATTTTTGTCATACAGCTGTGTGAAAGCTATACTCTTAAAAGAAAAAAGAAAACTGAAACCTAAAAATTTAACTTATCACCACTTATTTCTACCTTTAAAAATCTATACTAATAAAAGGGTAATATTCTAATTAGTGCAGATGTCTTCTGAACATCCATTTGGATGTCCATCTGAACAAAGCCACAGCAGCTCCCAGGCAGCCATGGGCTCAGGCAGCCATAAGCCTGGTGGCTGCGAGGCCTGGGGCTCAGGCCTCATAGCCACCACAGCCAGCAGTGGCAGCAGCAGCAAGGTGATGGGGGCAGCACCTTCCCCTGATCAGCCTGGTTACCCTCTGCAGAGGTAGGCCAGACAGTGTCTTAGGCCTGCTCCCCATGGGCTCCTGGAATGTGAGAGGGGCAGGCTGAGCTGAGGGAACCCCTCACCCCCGTGCATGAATTTTCATGCACCAGGCCTCTAGTAAAATATAAAAGAGAATAAAACCAAGTAAGAAAAAGGACAAATATATCTGAAACACCTCAAATATAAAACACTTTTGTGTAAAAAGGATTGATATACTGAGTAAGTGTTTCTGCCAATTGAGCCTAAAACAAAAGAATGGATTTTAAATTTCAGCAAGTGAATTTTTCCATTATTTATTTATTTGTTTGTTTGTGTGTTTGTTTGTTTAAATAGGGGGAGGGAGAAGGAGAGAGAGAGAAATATCGCTGTGTTAGGGAAACAGCGATTTGCTGCCCCTGCATGCCCTCTACTAGGGATCAAGCCAGCAACCTGGGCATGAGGCCTGACCAGGAATCGAATGGGTAACTTTTTGGTGCACGGGATAGTGTCCAACAAACTGAGCCCCACTGACCAAGGCTCAGCAAGTGGATTTTGTGTTTAATGCTTAAAGAAAAGTTAGTAACTTACTTTCCCTTATTGTTGACTGTTTGGGGATCTTTTGTGGCATCCTTTTAGCTTCCCCCGCCCCTCCCCTGCCTCCCCCCGCGCCAGCATGGAAATGATGCCTCTGGATTCTAAAATTCATGTCTTTTATGAGTTCAGAACAAAGCTTCACCTTTCCTTAAACTACTTCATTCTTAACTAGCTTCTCTCGGATGTATACTAGAGCTAAGCATAAATGCTATGATTGTATCTGTTAACTTACATTTCATTTATTTTTCAATAATTCTATTTATCTCTTCTGATTTTAAGAGAAGTTTTCCCAGTCTATCATCTAGTTTATATCTTTCACCTATCTATATTATACTACTTAATGTCATTTTCCTTTTAAATTTCAATGATTAAAATTTAAATTATCCCTTGATTAAAATGACTGGACAAATTCAAATACATAAATTAATTTGATAGATGATTCTGTTGCTTAGAATCTGGACTTTCACCTGCACATTGTGTGCTGGGCCCTATGGGCATAATTGTAATATTTCAAGGCTCCGTGGAAGCCTTAACAATTGTTTTGTTAATGAATGTCATGGAAAACTAACTTTTAAATTATGGTGAATTGTAAACAATTCATAAGTCAACTTCATAAATATAAAAGGAGACACATTTTGACATGTTTTGAGTATAATGTCACAAATATAACATGGCTTTTTGGGTTGGCATAGCATTACATTTTCTATCACTCCATCATCTTATTTTATAAATGCACATTTCACATGATAACCTTACCCAGTAGGTACTTTTCTTTTTAGTCCTTACAATAAAAGTAAAAATTTAATATTTTCTACACATATATTTTTATAGGATATAACATTTTTCTTTCATGAAGGACATTTTTTATTTGAACTAAAAATATTTGGTTAGTTAAAATTCATCCTTAGTTGTTAATTTTTATGGATACACAAATTATTATGTGATTTGCTTTACAAAATGCTTAATATGCTTATCATAAAATTATTCTTTGATTTTGAAAAAAATAGGATGTAAAGCATCAATTTGAAAAATCAACATGTTCCATTTATAATATTAGAATAACTTTCTTTTTGAAAGGTATATATTTAAATACAGATGACAATTTGAGTATTTTTGAGCTTAGTTTGTAAAAACTGTAGCATCATACACAGATTCCATTATTATTTATATTTCTAAAATGTTATTCAAGTTCTAATCTCAGAAAGGCTTTAGTTCAATTGAAGTTTGTATAAAAAAATCTATTTTATAATAGAATTCACTTACCAGTCTTATGGAAAAAGCATCATTGTCTCAATTTTGTTTTGTTTGTTTTTTTCATTTAATTTTTTGATGTTGTTAGCATTTAAAGAACAGGTTTGTGGTAACAACATATAATAACCATATATGTTAGCAAATTAATTTTAAATGGAAGTGTAGGTATAAGTAGATAAAATATTTGATACATGTTCTTTCTTATACATAAAAATGTTATTTGTCATCAATAAGCACAACCAGTACAAAAATAAATTTACTTTCATGCAATTTATGTAAATTAATATATTCTAGAAAACTTTTGAAGTCACCTATTCCATAGGATAACAAATAAGGCTTTGTATACACAGTCTAAACTTGGGAATAGGCATTTGCAAAGCCACAAAATCTTAAATCAGTTAAGTAAATCTATAAGCTGACAGAAATGTAGGTATGTCTGGAAGCATAATATCTTTTTAATGCCGAAAATAAATGGGCAGCTTTCTGCTTAAATTGGAATGCAGTGTCTTTGAAGATGAAAAGGAAGGACCTGATCTCTCAAATTTCTTAGCATTGATTACATTATATTAATGAGGTTGATTTTAAATTATGAATGCTAGTCATTTCTCCACTTTGATAATGTTAACAATTTTGCGTTCAATGTAAAGGTAAAAACATTTGCTCTTGCAAATTTTCATAACATTGTAAGCAATCTAATTTCATTTTTTAGACTCTATTAAACTCAACAAAGATTCAAAAGACCTTTTCATTAAATAATCCCTATCTTATCTGCATTGATAAAAATCTTAGACAAGTTTAAAAGGTATCAGTGCTGATTAACTGCAGAACTGGGTAAGTTTGTTTTTTAAGTTTGTTTTTTATTCATGGTGCTTTGACAGGTAAAAAGAATAATTATGCAAAATATACTTTCCATAAATGTATTCCCATAGCATACTGGGGCCAAAAGTCTCTCACAACTTTGTTCTTGTACTTTCCTCTGCCAAAGTCAAAGACCATTTTCCTGAGCTCTGCCACCTCCCTCTAGGGGGGCACACATAGATAGTCCTTCCTGGACCAGTGTGCATGTGAGAATGTTATAAGGCTAATTGTCACTCCCAAATATAGTTGGAGTATTCCAAAGAACTCCCCGTAGGTGTACTGAAAGAATATTGAGGCTCCCGTGAGCCCACCATGTCTTCCCTAAACTAATGTTGATTTTAGTGTGCTATGTATTCTTTATTTTTATTGTGGCCTCTTTTCTCAAAATCTTGGACAGAGAATGCTACAATAAGTTGGGCACAAAAGATATTGTAAGTCCATTATATCTAGGTATTGTTCTCAACATATTATAATTTAACTAAATAGTGACATATACAAACACACAGTTCATTACGTATAACTGATTTTTTTTTCAAAATCATAATCTTTTCCCCATAACAGTAGTGCCTCATACTGTGATTTCTTTCATATTCTATTTGTTTAAAGATCATTTTTTTTTTTGCCAATCCACTGGCTTCTACCTAAAAATTGGTGTAAGATTCTACTGTTTTATTATTTTTATGTGGGTCTTCTAATGCTACAAGGAACACTGTTCCTAATTCTGCTTACTTAGTAGTTTTATTATTTATTTATATTTTATAAAATATTTTTTATTGATTTCAGAGAGGAAGGGAGAGGGAGAGAGATATAAATGTCAATCATGAGAGAGAATCATTGATCAGCTGCCTCCTGCAAGCCCACACTGGGGATGGAGCCTGCAACCTAGGCATGTGCCATGACTGGGAATTGAACCATGACCTCCTGGTTCACAGGTTGATGCTCGATGCTCAACCACTGACCCACGCTGGCCCGGGCAGTAGTTTTATTTTTTAAGTTCTTTAAAGTTTCAGCCATTGGTCAGATATGATACAGCTATTTTTCAGACTAAGCCTCCTGTAAAATATCATATGTTACATGGCTGCTTGGTCAGCATTCTTTATTAAGGGGCCTTAGGGAGGTGCCCATTTAGATAGAGAGTGAGACAACTCCTCAGGTGAATCTAACATTGAACCCCAAGGGCTGGCAGCCACCTGCTCATGCATGAAATGAGTACCGTTGTAGCATATTTGTTAATATATCATTTCCAACTCCTCTGTGTGTTTCCCTCTCATATTGGAAGTCTTTTTTTGACATAATTCATGATATGAGTGGTATTTCATGTCTCAAAATAATTTTATGTCCTTCCATAGCAGAAACAGTTTCATTTGAAGCCCAGTAACAGACCAAAAATTGCCTTTCAACGGGAATTTATATGGCAACAGCTTCAGGCAAATTTCTGCCCCAAGTTCCCAGCAGTTAATGTCGGCTGGCAGACGTGAGCTTTGACAAAAGACTCTCGGCGGCCTCAGTGCAAGTGGCCAATACTTATATCACTTGAGCCTTGGGGTGGAACCATCCCAAGATTAGGCCGGGTAAACTATGCTTTAGAATTGTGTTTTTTTTAAACTTTGAGTGTTTTCTGTTTACATAGCATCATTAAAATTCATCTTTTTTCCCTGGCATTTTTGTGAAATGGGACCAGTAAAAATCTCAGACGTGGTATGGGATTTCTCCACAAACGGCCAACTCATCAATCTTCATTCTTCTTCGTTTCCTTTAGGGGCTCCCGGACAACATAACTTAGTTTTGGTTATCTGAGGTATATCTCTAGCGTCTCCAGTTTACACAATTTTTTAAAGAATCTTGCCATTTGTCTTTACTCTCTAGGTTAGCAGGTTAATCTATGACCCTCTGTTGTTCATAAGATTAACCAGCATTTAGTTTAGCCCACTTGATCCTCAGATTGAGTTTTCAACAATGTATCATCAATCTGAGCATTAACAGTATTTTAATTTAATCAACTCTAAGTCTCTTCATAGCAGATTTTGTCAGTAATCAGCAGGACCTATGTATCTGTATGAGAATACAGTATGTGTTCAGTTTCAGTCCATGCGAATACAAATTAGTTTCGCTTTCTTTTGAAATAGGAATTGGAAAAAAATACAAAACAAATTGATCACAGAATACTGATTTTCTTTAGCATGTTGCACAGTTTGAATTGTTAAAATCATATTGGGTTCTGCACACTATGGAGGCAACACTATGCTTAATCCTTTGTAGCCTACTGTTACACTCCAAGATCCATCAGCTTTTCTCACTGATAACACTGGAATATTAAACAAAAATTTTGGATTACTAATACAGGTGAAACTTAAACTAAAATTTCCTGACAAAACCCAAATATTTTATGTTATTTTAAATTAGTCATTTGAGTGATTTTTGGTCATTCCAAAGAATTCCATCTGGCAGACCACATTTAAACAAGTGAGCAGATTGGCATGACTTTCTTCTTAATTTTTAGGTATTGAAAAAATTATCCCATTCAGATATAACATCTATTCTGGTAGGGGTAATGCATTAGTACACAATACTTGCATTCATAAATTTTTACTCTGAGACATATTTTTACATATAAGTCTTTCAGAATTGCATCACCATATCCCCTATCATAAGCAAATCACCCTTTAACTTTCTATTAGCAATTTCATTAGCAAATGTGAGGATAGAGGTACATTGTGCACAAGTATCCGACAATTTTCTCATTACTTTCAGGCCATTTAATTCATATCAATGTTCTCAGCCCTTCCTACTCCTGTGTCATGCCAAACTGACCAACCCATCACTCAGAATTATAATTTTCTCCTTTACTTCACAACATTAATCAGGACTTGTTCTGAAGAGACCATAGTTTCCATATTTATGTCATTATCACATTTTAAAAATTCATTTAGGCTAAGGAAAATTGAGTGAATCTGTTCTGGTCCTTTCATAATCTAAGAAGTTGATGGACCAGGTAGCCCACCTAATATTTATTATAATCCCTTAAAATGTTCATATTGACTTCCTCAATCTCACTGTAAATGAGCTATACAATCCCTTTCACTGGTTTAATTGCCCTGAAGTTATTCAGAGTTTTAGTCCTATTCTCTCCTTTCAACATAATTTCAAATATTTTCCCACAACTCAAGTGCCTTTCATTGGCCCCTTCAGGACGTCTACATAATTGGTGGTGTTGGAAATGGCCTTGTGAGGCGAGTGGAAACTGGTGTTCTCAAACTCAGCATGTTGGGTCTCCTTTGCTTCAGTCAACGTTACGACTGAAGTAAAGTCTGTTGAGATGCGACATGGAGTTGTAAGTAAAGCTCTTCCTGGGGAAATGTGGGCCTCAGTGTCAACAACATGTCTAACAAAGACGCTCCTTGTGGCCACGTAGCTGGTGGCAGCACAAAAGACCTAGCAGTAGAGGCTGCTGGCTTCATGCCTCAGTTGATTATTCTGAACCTTCTACGTAAAACTGGCGCTGGCTGTCCTGAGCTGGATGGTCAAACAGCCTACCCTGCACACAAGTTTGCTGACTTAAATAAGATTGATACTGACTGGTAAGAAACTGGGAGATGGCACCAAATTCTTGAAATCTGGTAATGTTTAAGGTCGCCATTACTGAAATGGTTTCTGGCTAGCCCAGGTGTGTCTTGAGAGCTTCTCTGACTATTCTCCTTTGGGTTGTTTTGCTGTCCATGACATGAAATGGGAAGTGCTGTGTGTGTCATAAAAACAGAGGACTAGATGGCTGATGAAGATGGCAAGGCCATCCAATCTGCCCGGAGAGCTCAGACATATACTATCACTAATGCCTGCTACTTCAGCCTTCTTCCATTTTGGAAGCAAGGTCTCAAAACTGTTTACTTCAATGAGACATATACGTTTAATAGTAGAAGACTGGTTAATGACAAAACCTTCAGAAGGAAAGAAGACTCCTTTATGGGCCATATTTTATTTAAAATATTTTATTGAGGTTTTAGAGAGAAGAAGGAGAGGGAGAGAAACATTGATGTGAGAATAAAACATCTATCGACTACCTCCTACACATCCCTTACCAGGGATAGAGCTCCCACAACCTGAGTATGTTTAAATAAGAATAAATTTGTTTAGAATAAATGCATCCTTAAACTCAGTCATTGAATACTAATTTTAACTACATACCATTTCTTAAGTCACAGGATATTTTGTGCAGAAGTCACCAACCTTCCATTTATTTTCCAAGGACACAAATTCCCTTGAGTACTTATTATTGTCGAACAGGTATTGTGGGAGGAATTGCTAATTTACATTGCCTGAATTCTGTGAACTCTGGGTATTTTCTCACAGTGGAGGTCTGAAAAACTGAAGCATTATTTCTCATGGCAATGTTTCTTTTTTCCAGGCAAGCATTTTGATGAATAGCATGGGCAGCTCAACATCTACAGTTATTCTCTCAGGTTCAATTCTGGTTCTACCAGTGAGTAGAGATAAAGACATAAAGGGCATTTTGGCAATTTTTCTTATGATCTGTGAATAGTGTGAGGAAAAAAATGAACCCAATGTTTTGTTTATAGCTGTGTTGCATATAGGAGCATTTACAGAGAGCAGCCAAAGAATTTTTGATCTCCAAGACTAGCTCTTGTCCAAGAGACATATCATAGAAGTTTCACCATCCCTTCACTGTTTGAAACATTGACAATTTCCAGGAAGCTTGAATATTTTTAGGAGTGACAAGTTGTAAAATGTGACTATAACAACTTATACAATGGTTAAAATAGCATTGGGACAGGAGTTTAGTCCCCTTTTAAGAATCTGAAGGCATTTTTCAGGTTATTATGCTATGATGACATTGATCTACCTCTCACCTGACTAAAAAGGTTTGCATGGGAGGTAAGAGTCACTGATGAAGGTTTTCATACATGAGCATGGGCTTATCCTATATAATAAAAAGGTAATATGCAAATTGACCCTAACAGCAGAATGATCAGTCGCTATGATGTTCACTGACCACCAGGGGGCAGATGCTCAACACA
>NW_006286972.1:17923-68332 GCF_000327345.1 Myotis davidii | reverse complement strand
ATGATGTTTTTGCCATCGATTTTAGAGTGGAAGAGAGAGGGAAAGACAGAGAAACACTGAGTGTGAGAGAGACACATTGATTAGTTGCCTCCTGCATGTGCCCTGACCAGGGGTGGAGATCAAGCCTGCAACTGGGGTATGTGCCCTTGACTGGAATTTAACTTGTGACCATTCAGTTTGCAGCAGGCCAATGCTCTATCCACTGAGACAAACCAGTTAGGGCAATTTTGCACAGTTTTCAAATGGGACCTTTGAAAATAGGAACTAAATGACTAGCAGAGGTTAAAATGCTCTGACATCTCCCTTATGAGAGATAAGCAAGCTATGGATAGAAAAATATGGAAGTTAAGTCTCTAAAATTAGCATTGAGGACAGACCTCAGAGGGTCCTGAATTCAATGACAGGAAGTTTATATACTTATTTGCCTGTGGGAAACCAGTAAGTATTCTTATGAAGGAGAGTGACATTAAGCACTGTATAAAAAATGTTTAAACAAGCAGAGGCATGAAAGATGCCATGATTGGTAGGATACTGGGTGCAGAGATGTCAATTAAGAGTCTATTTCAGTTGTCAAGGCCTTGCCAACAGCCTGGCTTTTAGAACTCTGTGTCTAGATATAAAATAAGTGTTGAAAATGAAGGAAATAATATTTAAAAAATAAACAAACAAAACATAATCACTGGAAAAATTATAGTCTATGTAGAACTGGAAGATGATACTATATATTGCAACCCTAGGTAGACCAGCTGGTGTCCAGAAAGATAAAATGATAACAAAATCTCTTTGTGTAGTTAAATCTCCTTTGTGATACCAGGGCATGGGAAAAGTTTTGTTCCAGGAATTAATAGCATAAAGATTCCAACATTTACCAGAAAAATGACCATAACCAGACTCCTGTTGGAGGCATAAAAACCAGGTAGTGAACAGTGGTGCCCTCTTAGACACAGCCTCAGGCTTCTGCATTCCTTCAGATCACAGCACTTGTTCACAGTACATATCACCAACTAAATCTTGATAAGCAGGTGATAGAGAAGAAATACACACACACACACACACAGTGGTACTTTGTTACAACATCAAGAGATAGAAACAAATGCAACAAGGAGGAAAGGTCTATGAGCCACTCTCTTTCCAGTCTCAGATTGTTTTGTTGAAGTTCACTGACAGTCTCTTTCTCTTGTACCTGAAAGAGTGGAGATCCAGGAATATGACCAAAATCGGGGGCAGTGTAAAAGGAAGAGAAGGTTTGTTTAACTGAGGGGTGCTGGGGAGATTGAATGGACAGATATTGGAAATAAGCAAAACATAAAAAGTAGTGAGGAAGAGAGCAAAGGACATACCTATGCTATCGGTTTTAACTCTTCTGTGTGACAAAGCTAGCACTCTTCTTCAGGGGAAAAAATCCATAAACACACAACCCCACTTCCAGTTGCTGAGTTCTCAGATGCACTGGCTAGGGGTTCAATTTATAGAGGAAATATAAGCATCCGGAGAGATGGCTTGGATGATCTTCAAGATTCCATCCACTTGCACACTTCTAGAATAATTATAAAATATAAGGATTGAGATACTAAATAGAGCCAATGATGGAAACATGGAAGGCAGGAAGATAATATATTTTTGTGGGGCAATAGGCAGAGGGAAAGGGTACCTGGGTAAAAGATTTTTTTCCAAATGTGATTAAATAAGGTGCTGTTAGAGCACTCAAGAGGATATAGTGACCAGATCATGAAAAACACGAAAGTGACATTTGGGCAAGTGTTTAGGGCTCTAGATGATGTCTGTGGGTATTAACAACAGCTCAGGAGCAGCTGAGATCCCTTTGGAAACGCACAGAAGGAGAAGTGTAGATAGAAGAATCAGAATTGTGGAGAGTACACATTCCATAATTATAGCTCTAAGGGAAGGAGCCCGAGAAGGAGCTAGAGAATAAACAGGGAAGTAGCGGGTATCACAGGCACCAATTGAAAAGGAGAATTTATGAACAGTTCCACAAATAGCTCATGTGAAGTAATTTTTACCTTTAGCCTATTAATGTTATAGAGTCTATGAGGTTGAACTCTGGAAAGTGAACTAATCTAATTCATATGAAGGTAACTTTGACATTGTTAGCGGGTAGGCTGAATTCCAAGAGAAATTAAAGTCAAAGAGGCCAGAGAGTCAGGGAATAATGGAAAAATATTTAACAACTACATTGCCTAGCAGAAAAGCTAAGTTTAAGTTCAACTTCCTACTTTGTTTTCTTCTAGTGATGAATGATGCATTTTTGAAAAATAAGGTTTTGTTTTGTTTTCCTTTGTTTTTGGTAACAATGCATCTGTTATCTGTTTGTATAATTCAGGAAAATGGGTTGTAATAAAAATTAATGTCACATAGAGATGATGAACGATGGCTTGTGTGGAAAGAATAGGGAGACATGAAAAACTTAAGGAAACAAGATTTATAGGATTTCTATTTCACAGGTTGTCTCTTTGTTCCTCATAAGAAAACAAGAAAGAACATTACTCTCCATCTTTGAGAACATGACAGTAAGAAAAATTTCTTCTAACAAGAGTTTTCCTCGAGGCTCCATAACTTATGATCATTTCAGTTACTTTTAAGTGTTTGCCAACTTAACATACAACTTTATAGAATATCTTTTACAGCAGAAATGTAGATACTTAAAGTGATTTATTTGGAGCTCTGTTTAGAGGGAAGAATGCATGAAAATTTATGAAAGTGTAATATTAGGATATCCAAAAAGATAAACTGATAGATTTGGGAGCATTTAGATGACCTTTGTCAGGTTAAGAGGTAAAGAAAAACTAACAATAAAGGCATTACGAGATACGGACCATTAGAAACTAATACCAAAATGAAGCCACTGATTTATCAAAATATTTGAAAAATGAACCCCCCCGGGGACCAGAGGAATCTGGTATGCTGATTGACACTCTATAAAGGTTTTAAAACGATCCTTATGTATACAGAGTAATTTACATGGGGAAACTGAGGCTCAGTTCTGTGAAGAAATTATGCCAGATAATCTAGTAAGTGGTAGAACTGGGAAATTGGGAGTGAACCAGTATCTCTGACAGGACAATGGTGGGAGGGTAGTATTAGTACCAGTAGTATCAAGAGCAGTGGCGGTGGTGGCAGAACCTAGTAAATATTCTAAATATTCCAGGTACTCTTCTCAGTGCCTTACATGTTTGAACTCATTTGTTTATGATGACAACCATATCGCATAGGTTTCATTCTCATTTTATTTTTCAGCTGAGATAGGGTGTGTAAAAAAAACTAGCCTAAGGCTGAGCCACTGTGGCTTAGTGATTGAGCATCGACCCCTGAACCAGGAGGTCACAGTGCGATTTTCAGTCAAGTCACATGCCTGGTTGTAGGCGCAATCCTCAGTAGAGGACCTGCAGGAGGCAGCCAATCAATGATTCTCTCTCATCATTGACATTTCTATCTCTCCCTCTCCCTTCCTATCTCTGAAATCAATAAAAAGATATATTTAAAAAGAAAGAAACTAGCCCAAGGATACATACCCAAGCTACATCATGTTGAAACCCCTACATTGACTAACGAAAGCAAAGTTAACCAGTCATCTCAGGCGAGGGTAGTCTGTCATCATTGATGTTTCTATCTCTCCCTCCCTCTCCCTTCCTCTCTGAAATCAATACAAAATATATTAAAGAAAAATAATAATTCTGCAAGTTAAAGCAATTACCTTTTTGGATACACGAAGAGAATGTCACCCAGTGCAAAAAAGGAGACATTCGAGCAAAAACAAGCAGCAGGCTGATTTCCGGAGGAGAGGGCAGAGAAATGCCTCTGAGTTCACTGTCCCAGGAGGCAGAGCTGCCTCAGGCCAAAAGGAGTCCAGACAAGGCTTTTGATCGATTCTTATTAAAACTGGTCAAAGGCAAACTCAGAGAAAATGGTTCCCATGACTGGAGGGGAAACTTGCAACAAAGGAAACTAAACGTCTCGTATGTAGGTTGAGCAACAGTGAGAAGTGAGGCTTAGCCAGGGGATCTGACCCCGGCTGACATTTCTGCACCTGCGCTCTGAGCTCCTCAGGCAGGATGGCCTGGCATTGCTCCTGCACCAGCTTTTGCACAGTCTGCTCCTTTGTATGAGTGTCAGGTCTCAGCCACTGCCCAGCAAGCTCCAAGAGATGCCCGAGGCCACCCCTGGGCCCAGCTGCAGACAGGATGAGTTCCTGATTATATTCTTCACCCAATAAGTATTTCATTGACTTCAATTAAAAAAAAAATCAATATAAATATCCTCATAATGTAAGTTCGACAACCAGTCTGTTGCTTTGGGAAGTTCAGTCATTTCTTTAAACTTAGCTGAGTGATGTGTATTTGTGTAGCTTGTGAATGCTATGTGAAAAATGGAGTAAATGTCATAAAAACTAAGAATAAATCTGTGAACAGTTAATTGCTATAAACAACAGTGTAATGAATTCTAGCACTCCGAGGAACATTGCGTCTTTGTTGGAAGATGCTTACATAAGCTCTCAAAGGGCTGCAAACAGCCTTCAAAGTCTGGAGATGGGGCTGGCTCCAAGTTTTCTGGCTGAAGAAGGCAGCTGCATCATTTGATGGAGGGGAACATCAGAAAATTCTCGGGCTGAGCGGATTGCTTTGTGGAAGGGATAAGAAAGGAAAGAGGAATCCTTGGAATTACTTCAATAGAGATTTTTCTGCGAAGACAGGAAGGTTGACCGAGGTTTGATTAGATTGCGTCATTGGGATATTTGCCACAAAATACTTTTTCATCTCCTGTAATAATTTTCAGTAACATCTGAAACACACACACACTCAAAATGTTGAAAGTGATTGAAGTGATCTCTTTAACAGTGATTGGGATAAGATCAGCTTCCCTTTCGGCACAGAGTAAAGAACACCAGGAGAATAAGGAGGAAGTTATAAACAGTGCTTGCCTAACACGTTTCCTTAGGTCAAAGCAACTTGTGTTAACACTGCATTGCCCTTTTCTTACTGTCTTTTAAAGGATAATTAAAAACATTGCATAATCATGGATCTCATACAAATATGAAATAAATATGTCAGTGATTTTATTTAGTTCACAAATTAAAAAGGTGTTATTGCTAGCTCAAACAAAATTAAAAATTTTCACATTTCTGTGCAGCGAGGGTATGTTAAAATTATTATACTAATATATGCAAAAACTACTCTATCCACAGAGCAATAGTCAATTGCATTCTACTAGACACAACTACTTAGCACTTCTGTGGATGAAACTCATTTTTATTATGTCTTCTACTATTTTCAGGGTTGTATGACATAAGACACACAGATAAACTGGGTGTGTGACACAGACAGAACACTAATTAATCTCGTTTTTAAAATGTTCTTGTGCATTTTGAAGTTCTCCTTACACTTTAAATCTGTAAGTGACAGAAATAAAAAAAAACAAAAACACGAAACAAAAAAAAACGTGTTAAGTCAGACCTCCAAGGTGACAAATAATACATTATATTAGTGAAAGCTCTCACCTTTGGGTCTAAACATGATACTATGAAAACAAGCAGATAACATTTTTCTTGTATATTCCTTCTCTATCTACATCAGTAACAAACTAATTTTATTATCATTTAAACATTTTTTAAATATATTTTTATTAATTTCTGAGAAGAAGGGAGAGTGAGAGGTAGAAACATCAATGATGAGAGAGAATCATTGATTGGCTGCCTCCTGCACACCCCTCAATGGAGATCGAGCCCACAACCCATGCACGTGCCCTGACCAGGAATCAAACTATGACCTCCTGGTTCATAGGTTGACACTCAACCACTGAGCCATGCTGGTCAGACTACTGTCTTTAAATTCTACATTTTTGCACTGCCTTCCCCTTTCTGTGAAAACAATATAAAATTAATTTATAGCCAATAGCAAGTTACTAAATAAATCATAATAAAAACTAATAAAGAAGATTGGGAGGAGTGGCCATTTAGAAGTGATGAATATTTTAAGGGAATATGAAATAATAATAAATGGGAAATTATTTGGGCACTTACAGTGTTATAGACTTAAAAGGGGGAATTTAATTTCAGGTTGTGAATGCCCTGATGCAATACCATATCATAAAATACGAAGAAATCATTCACTTTAGAGAATTGGAGCATGAAAATCTGACAGTTGAATGAAAGTGAATGTACTATAAAGGAAAGTGGAGATTATAGGGCTAGAGAGATAGGTACAGAGGTAGGTATATAAATGAAAAATTTAAAGAAAAGAATCCCAGTGGAGTTTATACTGCAGATAAATGAAGAAGTAAGACAGACAAAAGATGAAAAAAGTGCCTGAGCTGATCCATTTCTTAGCTATCAATGGTATTTCAAACAGACTCCATGTACTTTCTGCTTTTTACCAAATAATCACCACTAATGTCAAGATAATCGATGTAAAATGCATCTCTGTATGGCCATAGTCATTGTGTGTCTAATTTTAAAATGAACTTGGAAAAAAAATAATTTTCTTCAACAGAGCTACATATAATCTAGCAATTTTTAAGATTTCATGTATAGATTGTGGAATATGGGGCTGAATTATTTTCATTTCTATAAATAATAACCATTTGTATTGATTTAAGTAATTTAAACAATCATTTAAAGTACGGTTATTTTTAGATGTTTGAAGTTTGTGAAATGAACACTTGTTAAATACATCGTAGGGGTGTCCTATGGTGAGCCCTCACTCACCGAAGACTGTGAGGGAAAGTGAAATGGAGAAGTTTAGCACCAGAGGATCTGGAGGTGGGACACGGCACCCCCCAAGGCACAGCACAGCTCAGGGAGCCACACAGCGAGGTCAAAGCAAAGTGCAGGCAAATAATTTGAAACTTAAAGAAAAAATTGCAAGAATAAAAACAACAGCAGATTAATCTATTATTATTTGATAGCAATTATTTATCATTTGTTACTACTTTCTCTTTTTCATGAAAAGTTAGGTATTGGCATAAAAGTAAATATAGGTATAAGTATAGACTGTAGATACAGGTTACATACTGATACATTTTATGAAGTATTTGAAAGTAAATTGTATTTTGTTAATTATATGTTTATTTGTTTGTTTCTCAGTGAGTGTGTTAGATTTAAGTAATTGATACTACAGTAGCTAAAAGTTTCAAAATACTCAAATTTAAAAAGAAAAATTCCCGTTACATAATGTTAAATTAGGCCTCCGGATAACACAAACCCATAAGATGGAGGGGTATCACATATATGTATGTTTATCAATTACTTTCCTTATTTTTATCTCCCCTATTTCCTCATCTGATGTAACTTTATCTTTAGTTTTTTGTTAGTTTGAAATAAATAAGATTCAAAACACTTAAAGGGAGATGATAACATAAATAGGTAACAATACTAACTAAAAACAAAAAGCAAAGACTCATATCCAGAGAATTTTAATAGAAAACATAATTAAATATTAATGTAATCTCATTAAATGTATCTTGTAGTTTGATTGAGGAAAAATATGTTTACTGAATAAGACTACATATTAGGAAACTATAAGACTATATACTTTAGTGTGTAATAAGCAAAGTTTCTTGAGTTACAACTAGAAGGCATAGCTATCAAAGAGACATAATATTAAGATATTAACATATTGTGTATACATGTAATCTACACTGTATCATATTATATATTACATACATACATGTAAACATATATAAATACTTTGTCTATGAAACGTATGCCTTATGATTATGTCATTTAGAAATCTTGTTGATTTATATGAAATCCCTAAGGGACTCTTGCATTTTGCTTTCAAAAAGATGAAAACTGTAATGGGTAGATTTCTTTGCAGAAATTCTAGGAGTGTGGGCTGCAGTTTAAAGACACAAGAGCTATTGGTTTTTCCAGACTTTGTTTTAATCTAGCTTCCACCTATTACTTGATGAGTCACTTTTCAGTTCTGAGTTTCAGCGGAAGAATGGGAATAATTATGCCATTTTTATAGGAAATGAAAATCATAAGTAAACTGCCTTATGTATAATAGCAGGAACAAATTCCTCCTGCCACTCACAGTTTTTTTTAATATCATTGCTAGTTGTGTTTCCCTGCAGGACACAAGGCTTTGTTTACCGCTTTGAAATATCTCTCCCCTTCTGTTATAAAACATATGTTCTTTGTAAAGGCTCATTTTTGGCCTCGTGTGCTTAATTATGTATTTATTATGTTAGACATATGATGATTTATGCCCATAGTGTTATCCAGTATAGCAGAGAAAAAGAGAATAAAAAATGTGTTTCCCTAGAAAGCAAGATGTCCTCTTTATCCTTGTGTGTCATTTACTAAAGAACTGACAAAGTCATAGCACAGGCTGCTTCTCACTATATTACTCTGAAGACAGTGAAAAGACTCAAACTGAGACTGCTTTGTAACTGGGGTCCCAGGGAGAAATTTGATGAGGTTATGTACAGATTACTTATTTGTGCATCGGGAAGAAATGAGTTACCTTTGTGACAGAGGCTCAATGGCACATGTGCTCTGCACAAAGGCTGGGGCAAAGATGCTAAATTGATAACCAAATATTTGAACACTGTACTGGATTCAGATTTATGTTACATTTGATTTCAGGAAAGAAATACATTAAGACACATATCAAAAAAATGTGAAAGTGAGATAAGAATAGGAAATAATACAATTTATAATAAAGACATGAATACTATTGGTACATAAGAATTGCGAAGAAAAGTACTTAAAGGAGGTGATGTATATCATGTTCAAAAGGAAATATCTTTAATGAGGGAAAAAGAGGATAAAGTAGAAAAAGAATCAGGGAATATGTTTAAGAGAGAGCTGTTTGCATGAGTTAAATGACAATGACAGTGACATAATGATTTAATTATAAGTACATTTTATAAGGAGCATCTTTGATTTTATGGGTAAGAAACCATAGAGGATTTTGACATAAGCTAATTGATTAATTACTCAACTGGTTTCAGTAACTCAACAGACTTGAAAATTTTAGGACTTTTTAATCTCAATTGATGAATTCAATTTCTCTATACTCAATCATATAAGTATAGCCATTTATGAGGGACGATAAAGAAATAGATATTTTTTCCAAAATATCAGCTTGCTATTCAAATTGATTTCAGTACTTTTGAACAATAGTACTTTTCATCTTCAAAGCATTTGAATATCAGTAATGGGTTGAAAAAAATCACCTTTGATTTTCTATTCCTTATTTCAACTTAATAGAGTTGTATTTGGATAGTCTGCCTGTATCACTCAATGTTGGGTTAGGGGGCACCACTTGATAGCACCATCTTCATGGAGAATATAAAAGAAAGGAGACTATGGCTAACAGAAGGCATTAATGAAGAGGCGGAAAAGAGAATTCAGAGCTGGGGACCTTTGAGAGGGTCATCAGTTAGAGACCAAGGTCCAAAAGGATTCAATATCCAGTTAAAATGTTACATATTGATAGTCAACTAATCTGGAAAATGGTTCAGACATGGGCCTTTAGATATAAATATCAGGGAAGGTAGTAAGTTTCTGGTGGAGTCTTAGGTAATCTTAGGTTCTTGCTAGGAATTTCACATAAGTGGCAAACCAAAATGAAGATTCCTAAAAAAAGATGGGAGCCAAAGAGTTGAGATCGGCAACCAAGTCCAAACCATAGGCAACAGTCTGGCGTACAGGATAAAACTGGCCTTCTATAAAAATAGGGCTGGCCTGTGGCACAGGTAAGCCTCAGATGTCAGCTGCTTAGCTGCCCAGGGCCGGCCCGAGGTGCAGGCAAGCCTCGGATGGTGGCTGCCCTGAACGCCCGAGGCTCCAGTAACCAGGGCCAGCTGAGGCTTGCGCTGCCGGCAGTGGCAGGAGCAGAGGTATGATAGGGTGTCACCTTCATCTGATCATTGGGTTGCCTCTCACCCCTGAGGGCTCCTGGACTGTAAGAGGGGGCAGGCCAGGTTGAGGTACCCCCCCTTCAGTGCATGAATTTTCATGCACCAGGCCTCTAGTAATTTATAATGCTTTTAAGAAAGCACACCCTAAGCAATAATTAACATCTTTACTTGCTTTTCGAAAACTCTTAAAATACAAGTGCTTAGTGCATGGCAAATCTTAAATATTTCTTCTTTTTCATTCTCCAAATGCTCGTAGGTTTCAGCAGAAATACATTGTACTATGGGTTACTACTTGTGCCTGAAACTATCCAGAAGGTACAAGTAAATTACATATACAGGGGCCAAGGCTACAATGGTATCTCCATATGTGCATTTGTGTATCTCCATCTGCTCATATCAATGGCTTCCTGGAAGATACCTAGATTAAATGATGAAAGAAGAAACCAAACCAAACAAACAAACAAACAAACAGGGTCTGGTTCACAACAGTAACTGCATCTATGCTAATCATAAATGTAGTGCCCCCGCACTACAGCCCTGCTCAGGAGTGGCCCTAAAAGACGTGGTGAGGAGAAACCCACCCAGAGGGCAGAGAAGAACACTACAAAGTAATGCACCTACCCAATACAAGCATGTATTGAGTTTTGTTATTTTTTATTATAAGCACTGAACATTAATTTTATGGCATCATTAAGAGCTAAGTACAAAAATTGTGTTTAAGATTAAATATTTGGTATTATGCTATTTTAATTATATGGATTTCAAGGCCAGAGTGCCTACAGGTGTGTTTGGTGGCAACTGCAAACTCAAGAATTGATATGCAAAAGAAAAGCAAAGGGCCATTGCATTAGCACAGAATTTCCAACCTATTAATTTCCCTCAACCAAACTTTGACTAGGTAATTTGTGACTGAAGGCCCAAGGGGTGTTTCCTTGTCTTTACTTATTCATTTACTGTTAGGAGACATGATGTCATCTTGAGATTTCATGTTAGTTTCTGCAATGCAATGGACAACCTGTGTGACTTGGGGCAACTTTTATAACCTTTTGGAACCTCCATTTTTCTACATCTCTAAAGTGATCATTAACTTAATATTATGTCAGAGCATAGGCATGAGTATCAAATCACAAGTGGGAAATCATAAATAGAAAAGTACTATCTACCTTTAAGTCACAGTATTTGTTCTTCTTCTGGGGAAAACTTGGGAGTCTCCATAGCATGAAGGGCCTCTCACAGATTGGAAGAGTCAGCTTTGCTGTGCCCATCCTTGTCTGCTTTATCTATCTCTGTCCAGTTGGGAGGGCATAATGCCATCCGACGATACACGGTTCTACTTCTCACGAACAACTGCACAGAAAACACACTTAACATACGATGCAACATGTGCTGGGAAACAAATGGAATGTGACAGGGAAAATGCCTGCTCTGCCTCGCTCCCGGGGAAATCACAACGAGACAGTGATGCTTGTAAATGAGGCCACATCAAGGGTTAACATGGAAGACAGCCCCGGTAATTGTGAACTTCAGTGGGACTACTTGCAGTCCATACTCCAGAGATTCAAGAAAGTGCTGAAGAAGATGGAAAGAATATTCAAAATTCAAGACCTGTGAAGGAATTCATTTCCCTCTCTAGCTAAACAGTGTTAGATCTAAAGCCTGTTAAGTTCTATTGATGCTTAAAGTGTATATTTAGTGATATATAAAACAGCATGTAGACTATCAAAGCAAAGTGAGGTAAAATATAGAATAATCCCACTGGTGATTCCACTGTCTAAAAATGCAAATGGAAAAGGAAAAACATGATAATCAAAAGTAATAAGGAAAACTCGCCATCATAATTTGACACTAACTTGGAAGCTTACATACTAAATTAGTCAACCTTCATTTACTTCCACAAAAGATCTCTCTCTCACCCAAATATTTTTTCATTCACCCATCAAATCCATTAAAATTTGAAGGAGGGTTCGGCTGGCACGGCTCAGTGTTTGAGTATCAACCTATGAGCCAGGAGGTTAAGGTTCATTTCCAAGTCAGGCACATGCCCAGGTTGCAGGCTTGATCCCCAGTGAGGGGCATGCAGGAGGCAGCCAATCAATGATTCTCCCTCATCATTGATGTTTCTATCTCTCTCTCCCTCTCCCTTTCTCTCTGAAATCAGTAAAAAAAGTTTAAAAACAACTGGAAGAGGGTTTCGTCATAGGCATGTATATCGCTAGAAACTCATGCATATGTTATCAATTTAATTCTTACATTAAGTATTTTCAAGATATAATATTTGTATTTTACCTTTAAGGCGGCCGTTCTCAACCTGTGAGTTGTGACCCCTTTGGGGGTTGAACGACCCTTTCACAGGGGTCGCCTAAGACCTGCGGAAAACACGTATATAATTACATATTGTTTTTGTGATTAATCACTATGCTTTAATTATGTTCAATTTGTAACAATGAAAATACATCCTGCATATCAGATATTTACATTACGATTCATAACAGTAGCAAAATTGCAGTTATGAAGTAGCAATGAAAATAATTTTATGGTTGGGGATCACCACAACATGAAGAACTGTATTAAAGGGTTGCGGCATTAGGAAGGTTGAGAACCAGTGCTTTAAGGAATCTGACTTGTGGAGCACTTAAATAGCATGAAAACAGTGTTATATTCATTAAGGAACAGAACTGGGATTTGAACCTTTTTCTTTTTTCTTTTTCACTTGAAAATCAAATTCTTTACCCCTGACTGCTGAGCACATAATTTGTTTGTTACAGTGAATTGAATTGAAAATTTTAAAGAATGTTTAGCAATTTCATAATAGCGTCTGAAAATTGGAGGCATCACAATGTGGAGATTTTAGATATCTCTATTTTATAGGCTGAGTGAGAGGAGGTTATAACAGTGAATTCTGTTTTCCCATTTTTTGCTCTCAAGAAGTATTTTATTAGGTCACATATTTGTTATGTCTTTTCTTGCCTGATTGGAGGTAGTCTCTGTAACTTCTTTTAACTCAGATTTACCTCCTAACCATGCTTTTTTCATTACAAATCTTTATTAAAATTACCTTGCAGTTTTGTTCCTAGGCTCACTCCAGCCTGAGCCTGCATCACTAGGATTGGGTCAGGAAAGCTGCATTTAAAAAAATTATAAATATATGTCTTCAACTTCTTCTCATCTGTTCTTCTCTCTCTTTTTTCCTTTTTAATATATTTTTTATTGACTTCAGAGAGGGAGGGAGAGGGAGAGAGAAATAGAAACATCAATGATGAGGAAGAATCATGGATTGTCTGCGCCCCACACTAGGGACCTAGCCTGCAACCCTGGCATGTATCCTTGACCAGAATTGAACCTGGGACCCTTCATTCCGCAGGCTGATGCTCTAGCCACTGAGCCAAACCAGCAGGGGCAGGGAAGCTGCATTTTTAAGAAGCAGACCTGTTTATTGTGACACACATTCAAATTTGAGACCTTAAATGTTTATAAACTGTTATAATTTGAAAAAATTTAAAAAAAGGGTTCAACTCTCAATAGACTAAAAACTGGCCTGGAAAACATCAGGAAAAACAAAAACAAAAATCCAACTTTTAATGACCCAGATAAATGTAAAGGAGTTTGCAAAGAGATTAAATAAAAAGAGTTAGATCCGTAGATTGTCAGAAAATCCAAGAAAGAGAGAAAACAGTTCTTAGAAAGAAGAGAATAGTTGTACTGCATACTACTGAAATATGCATAGTTTTTATCAACATGGAGAACTTTGGTTATCTTAGAAGGAAGTATTTTGGTTGAGTGGTGGGAATAGAATCAGATAGACTAAGTTGAGGCAGTTAGGGTTATATGAAGACAGAAGAAGAAGTCAAACTATTCAAGAAGTTTGATCATGAAGGGGAAGAGAGAGACGGAGTAGTAGAAGAAATATATGGTCTAGGGAAACTTTATTTTGTAGGATGAGCAATATGTGAACATGTTGAAAAAAATCAGTGAGAAGGATCCAACCAACTGATTGTGACAAGTTGAAGAGTTAGAAAAAGGAATTGATTGATAGTACAAGATTTCTTGGAAGGTAAAGACAGAAGGGATCCAAAACAGGGGAAGAGATTGATTGTTCGCAGTGAGAGGGATACCTGCTAATTTTGTTTTGGAAGCAACGGGAAAAGCTGGTCATCTGGGGATGGAATTTGCCAGATGAGTGCAAAAAATTATGAAGAGGAAAAGGGGCTAATGCATTGCTATTCAAACTGTGGTTCACAAACTGGCGTTGGTTCTCAATGAGTTGGTTACCAGTGTATGACAAGGAAAAATACAGAAAATGGAAGTCTATGTTTGTAAAATACTATTGCAAATGCATAATATTTTATCTGATGAAACTTATAATAATAAATTAGTGCCATATATCTTATATGTCTTTGGAGATTTTTAAATTTAAGTTTTAATAGTTCATTTTTATTTTGTATTATGAAAGTATTGGTCCATAAAGAATTATAAACAGCCCTGGCTGGGTGTTGCTCAGTGGTTAGAGCGTTGGCTTGCTCACCAAAGGTTGTGAGTTCGATTCCCAGTCAAGGGCATATACCTAAGTTGCGGTTTGATTCTGGTCCCAGTCAGGGCATGGGTGGAAAGCAACTAACCAATATGTCTCTCTCACATTGATGTTTTTTTCTCTCTTTTTCTCCCCTTCCTTTCCACTCTCACTAAAAATCAATGGAAAAAGTGTTCTCGGGTGAGAATTAAGAAAAAAAAAAGAATTATAAACAATGGTATCATCATTTACAACTACATTCTTTTATCAGGTCATTTGAGAAGCGCTAGCTCACTGTGCATTTTCTGGAATGCTGTTGAAGATTATGGACTAAAGGCCCTCAGGTAGGTTATTGTAGAATGATAGGGTGAGTGATGACAGGATAGTGGTTCTTATGAGATTCAGGGGTCTTAGCAGAGAGCAGGAGGCTTTTGATAGTGATTTTGGAGCGGGCACAGTTATGAGCATGGCTACAGCTGGCCCAGGTGGAGTAGGTGAGGAAGTCATTAGAGATAATGAGATGAAGAGACTGAGAGACCACCGTTTGAGATAAACCCTCTGTGGAAATGTTCAAATCACCAAAGGTGAGCACATTACTCTGTTCTTCAAGTGAACAGGCAGTGATGGTCTCCCTGGATGAGGTCTAGACACCTTGCAGCTGCTGTGAGTAGCTCCTGGGCCCCAGGGTGTGGGTCAGTGCCTTGGTTTATTCTATGTGTGTGAGTGCATGAGTGTGTGGGTATGTGTGTATGTATGCATTTGTTTCATTTTTTATTTTCTCCAGCTTCTGCATGAAGTGCCTAGCTTTTTCTTAAGAGAAATGTTCAGGATGGTGAGGAGCCCCAGGGGCCTTAGGACCAGATGTACACTGTGTCTGTTAATGCACCTCGGGTTCCGAGAATCAGGGCCATTTTTTTCCTTGGACCCAAGTTGTACTGGGAAGGCCATTCATTCAGTGGGAGAGGTGGCCATGTCTAGTTGTGAGACTGTTTACCCTGCCATAAGGTGTTTTAGCACCTTATTTATGTTCTTCCAGTGGGACATTTTGAGGGCTGCACCACTGGGTCAAGAGTTAAAGCTCTATAATCATTCTTTTAGTATCCTTAAGGAAAATATATTCTTTGAAATAGTTTTGAGCTTTGTTAACAAAAGTAATTATTTCCTGGAAGCTAAAAAAGGGCATGCATAGCAGTAAATGTTAAGTTCTATAGATTTCAACAGACCTCAGGATATTTTATGAAGAGTTATTAATGCCATACAGGTTTAACTCTCTTAGCAAGATGTTTCTAGCTATCTTTCTCTTCCAAATAAAGAGTAAAATATCTTGTGTGGGATTTTATACAAATATTAGAGGCCCAGTGCATGAAAATCGTGCAGGGGGGCAGGTCCCTCAGCCCCCTCTTGCAATCTGGGACACCGCAGGGGATGTCCAACTGCCAGTTTAGGCCCAATCCCGCAGGGGTCAAACATCCTTCCAACAATCTGGGACCACTGGCTCCTAAATACTGGCCTGCCTGCCTGCATGATTGCCCCTAACCACTCTGCCTGAATGGCTGATTGTCCCTAAACACTCTGCCTGAATGCCTGATTTCCCCTAACCAGCCTGCCTGATTGCCCTTAACCCCTCTTCCTGCCTGTCTAATCGCCCCTAATCATCTCTGCTTCAGCCCCCACCACCACGACTTCATCTGGAAGGACATCCAGAATGACATCTGGAAGGTTGTTCCACTATCTGGTCTAATTAGCATATTATGCTTTTATTATTATTATTGATGGTAAGAAAAACTTGTATTATTTAAAAATGTGTGATTGAAGATCTATGAAAATACAGTCAAATGAATGAATGCATATATCCAGGTATTTATATATAATGTAATCTTGAGTTCTGATTTTTGGGAGACAAGGAAAAGATCAAAAGTTTTCATGCAATTCAGATACTTTCACATACATACACTTTCATTCCATTTCTTTTCTCTCCCCAGGCAAGCATACACTTTAAAATAAAATTGCCTATTTAATAGTTTCCATTTCTCTGTAGAATCCTTCAGAAAATGTTTAAAGTTTCTCTCACAAGGTTAGCTAATTTTTTACAAATATGATAAGTCCAGAGTTTAAGTAGTCGTGTACTTTATGATACATATAAAAAGACTTATCTTGAATGTCGGCATTTTCTGGTTTCATACAATACTTAAGACTTAACAAAAGTTTTCCCTTTTTATCACAACATGTGATCCAAATTTGTACTAGGAAGAAATACCCGAAGGTTTTTTTGAGGGAGTTAAAATTATTGGTAACAATGTAAGGTGACATACTCAGGTATGTGCAAAACTACTCATTATGGTCTACAAAGAAAACGATGGCGCTTTTCATTATATTTTTAAATTAAAGAAGGAGTTAAGCTTGTGAACATAAAGTATAATAACTTACCTGGTCTTATACACAATAATGAGGTTTTGGTTGGGACACTCAACGAGGCTGAGGACTGTCCCAGATGTCCTTGCAGACAGAGTTCCGGAGTTGCTTTCACTTTTCTTTTGCCTTGAAAGTAGTGCTACAAACGACAATTTATTTCAGTCTATTTAAGTGAAAAGATTTAGCTTCCACTGTGAAGTGTTGTTCCACAAATGAACAAGTCTTAAAAAATATTTTCCCATAGAAATCATTCAAAGATAATACTAAAATGCAAGAAGTGAATAGTAAAAAAAAATGCCAGGGCAAACTTTTCTCCTGTTACTAGTAGATCTCTTGAAACATCATTATAACCAAAAAGCAATGGTAACCTAATGAAGCATGACAATAAATTAGTTAAAAATTGATATTACCATCTCATTGAAATGCACATTTATATCCACTGTCATAGTAATAAACCATTTAGGTGTGTGTCTGTGTCAGTAGGTGTGTAATAAATATTGTAACTTTGTAAAGTATCTTTTAAATTTTTCACATCCACTCACAATTATATAAAACAAACTAATTTAGACTTAAAGTTTTAAGTCAATATTTTAAGAAGGAATCAAAATCAATACCATAATTTCACTATTATTAATATTATCTTGATATGTTATAAAGAACTTATGAATTAAAACAGTGCAAATAATATACACTATCAATAATACTCTTCTGTTATATAATGAAAAAATAAACCTGTCGAAATATGTTAATGAGGCAGTTTTCTCCCTGATAACAGAAAATTTAAAAATATTAAATTTGCTTAAAATTTTTATTTCTTAGTAAATATAAAGAACATGCTGTACTATATAATGTATTATATATACATAGTTTGCTATGTATACATTACATACATTTACTAATATATGCATATGAGCATATTCACACACACATACTTCAAACTTAAAATATTTTACTGACAGAGATATACTAGCATAGATACTTAAAAATGTAATATTAAAATTAAAAATCTAATACGTTCCTTTCCTTTAAATGACCTATACATTTTTAAAGGCAATATTTCATTATTCTTCTGAAACTTTAAAAATAGGAGAAATATAGCTATTGGTAGTGAAGCAGATATTTATAGAAGTATTTATGTTAAAAATTTAAACCCTTTCATCAATAAATAACTTATGTCATTTAACCTTTAAATAATTTTTTAAAAGCAATCATGAAAAAGATCAGTATTCCATGCAATGCTTCGATAAGTTTATGTGCCCCCTTGACATTACATAGTGTTTTCACACACTTTATTTTGTTTTAATATTGACAAATGGAGCAATTTTCAAACTACAGCGGGTCCTGGATTAACTTCTTTTGCCTCAAGATCATTTGTTATAATGTTGATGAGAAGAAAAAAATTCATATCTGGGCCAGGACCTCTGTGTCTGTGTTCGTAGAGGTGCATGTTCAGCTCATGTCTGCTTGGGTTTTCTCTGGAGACTCCGGTTTCCTCCCACACCCTGAAGTTGTGCGCCTTAGGGTAAATGGCAGGTCTAAACTGTTCCTGTCTGAGTGTGGGCGTGGGTGTGAGTGCGCCCAGCGATGTAAGAGCGTCCTGTCCAGCCCGGAGTGCCAGGTGAGGTTCCAGTCACCTTCAAACTTGTACTGGAATATGCTGTTTAGAAAAATCATGAATAAAATATGTGTTTTTATTCACCTTTTTAAATGTATGTACAGCCCACATGTATCTCAGTGTTTAATATTAGAAATGTTGTCGGTCTTTGTTTAGAACTTTGCTGATTTTTTGAGACCAGAAATAAGCCAGTGCACTTAACTCATGTTTACATCAATTAGCCTATGATAAAACTAGTTTTGAGCCCTGACCGGTTTGGCTCAGTGGATAGAGCATCGGCCTGCGGGCTCAAGGGTCCCAGGTTCGATTCCGGTCAAGGGCATGTACCCTGGTTGTGGGCACATCCCCAGTGGGGAGTGTGCAGGAAGCAGATGATCGATGTTTCTCTCTCTTCGATGTTTCTGGTTCTCTATCCCTTTCCCTTCCTCTCTGTAAAACAATAAAATATATTTAAAAAATAATTTTGATATAAGATGTTTCACTTACCGTCATATTTTCCAACAAAGAAAAGAAATCTGAGGTTCAGGCACACACCTCTGAGAGACTTGAAGCCCTGGATTTGTCCTCCACCTTCTCTATGTAGCCTTTTCTCTCTCCAGGTTCACCCTGATGTCTTTTCATAGTATTCTCCAGGCTTAGAAAATAGGTATGACAGTTACTGCTGCTTCTCTTGTCTATTAAAAGGTGTATTTGATGACAATCAAATGACCAACAGTAATTGTTTTTAGCTAGGATTCCTGATTCTTTTAGCTTTTCTTCTTTTTTTTCTGTGTGTGAAGTAACATTTTTTAGGAATTTAATTTGTCATGATATCTTCCTTATTAATATATTACTTGTTGGTGCATGTGGCAGAGTCACATGACAAGATCCCATCTCCCATGCAGTCAGGGTAGTTATCTGATTGCTCTCTTCCTAATGGAATAAGAGTAGAATGTGTGTGCCTTTATGTTTGTACCTCTAACTGAATGGGTATGCCCCCTCCATCCTCACTTCTCAAGTGCAAGAAGGAAGGAGCCTGGAGCTCCGGGTGCCTTCTGGAGGAGAGCTGTCCACCAACCAGGAACTGTTATAGGAGAAAGAGATACAAAGCCCTTATGGATGTTTTTGTTATAGCAGCTTATCCTACATGGACATCAGACTTCAATACAATATTTTAAATTTAAATTTTAAAAAATTATTCTTTAACTTTTTACAATCTATTTTTTAAACATACAGGCATTTTTCTGTAAGTCTGACATTCCATTTGGTCAAATCATCATGTGAATCCTGTTTCTCAGTACATTTGATTAAAAAAAAAAAGAAAAAAACCTCTTGGAGGTTTTCTGTTTACCTTTTGGACTTTTCTGCTGGATTTGCTGAATGCACTGAATTGCACAGCAAGGTGAAAGTTAGCTCACATTTTACATCTGAAAGATTATATTATTATGAACAAAGCAGATACTGTGAGAAAGCACTAAAGTGCACAAAATCTGTCCATTTCCCACACCCCTGCATTATAAAAGCTCTTGGTAATACCTCAAAAATGACAGAATGCAGATGGTGTTCATGAAAATTCTCTTCCCACGGACAACACATAATACATTTGATGCCTTCATCTGAAGAAATTCCATGGAGCACAGGAGTCGTTTAAGAAAATAGTTGTGTGTAGTTGGCTACATAAATAACTTTTGTAAACTTTGCTTTAGAGTTGCTGGTTATTATGGAGCCTGTGAGTGACTGTAACAGTTGGAAATGGTAGAAAAGTGGTTTATTCCAGGACACCTACGGTAGTGACAACTTCCTTGGCTCTCAGGGATATAATCCATGGCTTATTTCCAAGGTTTAGAGACTCTTACCCTTTAAATTATAGAGTGATTAGATTGGAAATTTCTGCTTTTACAGAGACCAAAATTGACTCAGTAAATTCTTCAGAATCCCATGTTGAACCACTGTTTGTTATGAATTACAAATAATGCTCATGTGGATGCTAGAAGTCTAATACTCTGCACAATCAGATTTCTGCTCTCCTCTAGTCTTCACTTAATTAACACAATTTTCATGATAAATTACTGTGCCACTTAATACGACTCTCAGGACAAAAACAATTAGGAAAAGGATATTCTGAATAATGGAAGGCAAATAGTTTGTATATATTTAAGTAACCATGATAATCAACTGTAACTAAGAATGTGCAAACTTTCCCTAAGGTTACTGCAAAATTGTTCAAACTTATCTTCTCCCAGTCATGTTTATTCTTGTCCTCCTCCATCATTCAATCACAAACATTAACATTTTATTAAAATTTCTTATATTTACACTAATCACTGTGATGAAATGATTTAAAGTGATTCAATGAAGAAGTAGAGTGATCTAGACTTTCAATGTATACAGAAGTAAGTAAGCAGTTGCATTATTTAAAAAATACACATATAATAAGAACAAACAGCTCACTTGTGGTATTAGTCTGATACCTTGAAATAAGTTTTCACGTTGAATTATTATACAGAAAGATATATATATATGCTTGTGTGTGTTTGTGTGTGTGTATTTGTGAATAGAATTAAAGTTTAATTTCAACTTTAAATAAAACAGAGAGATCAAAAATTTACTTATACTACATTTATGCTTAACTAGTTTAAACTCTACTGTGTTTTATGTGGCATTCCATGACATGGAGTGATAGATGGTACAGAAATCTAAGAATCTCCTTCAGGGGAACTCATATATTCTGTACTCTTTCTAATTGTGAATGTTAAAGACCTTTTAGATTTTGTTGCATTTGGTTCGTATAAAAATCCAATAAAATTGGTCACCTTGAGGCCTAGGGGAGCTCTGTGGTTTGTTCAGCAGTCCATAGCAAGGACTACCCGGATGTCTCCCTCTGGCCCAGTTGCCTATTCTGTGTGGCATAAGCACATCTTTCCCCTCCTCCCCAGCATTGTTTTATTCCCCTTGTCCTCTTCTTGGTAGTTAAAGTTACACGACTTAAGGTAGGCAATTTCTATCAGGGATATTTTCTAGTGGAGAAGTTTGGGGCTTTTCAAGACTAACTCTTTTGCCTTTAAGGTAGTTGGAAGGTCTCCAGTTCCAATGAAAATGTTATAGAATGGCTGGGTCTTGTAATGGGAGTCTCCTTATATCCGTGTAGGCAGGCTTCGGGAATATCTCTAGTAAATCTGGTTGTGTGGAAGGAGGTTCCTTGGCAACAAGTCTTACTTTATCTTCTCACTACTGAGAACTATGGTTCTTGATAAAATAATAACCAACATATGGCACTGTAGTTAACATTCAAACAATAGTGACATGGAGTTTAAAATGTTTTAAATAGTGAAATAAATGATAGATAACTTTATTTTTCATATTTAATACAAACTAATTTTAATAGGCTTTTACTTAAGATTAAGGCCTTTGAGAGAAACTTAGTTATATTTATCTTTCAGTTAATTCAATTATTTTAATTTAGTCTTAATATAAGGATATGCATTATTTCCAAGGACTTGCCTTCCATGAAGAGGTTGCTTTTATGTTCATATTTCTAAAGGTCATTGGAAGTCAGAAAGTATGGTGGTATTCCTAGATTCACAATGAGGTAATTGTCATGGATCAGGAAAACTTGGAGTCTTCATAAATATTAACGCATTACCTAGAATCCTCAGTGTTGTCCTTCTCAATGACTTATGTTAATTTGGGTCAAAGGCTTATTCACATACATTTTTTATTTCCTCTAGAGTACCTTGCAGAGTGCTAAGCACTTGGTGTATTTTAATAAATATTTGTTAAATAAAAATGAGAGATTTAATAGCATTCGATGCTGGCAGTTCATTTAAGATTCTTTATTGGTTAGCTATTTCTGTGTAACCAACACCTGTTACTTAGAGATTTAAAGCTACAGTAATTTTATATTTTCTCATGCAGCTGACACTTTGGAAGGTTCTGTAGATCAAGGTCATACTTACTTGACCTTGACATATTCAAGGAGTAAGTCAGTTGGAGATTGGTTAGTCTAGGATGCCCTTATCTGGGCTGGATAAGCAGCGACCACTGTAGTCTCTCATCCTAAATCTGACTAGTCCACATAAATCTCAAGGTAAGTGGACAGAGTTCCAAGAGAGTGGCAGCATAAAGAGCCTCTAGAAGCCTAGGATCAGAACGCCATGCCATGACTGCCCTGTGCACAAGGACAGCTCTGGATCAAGGTGTAAAAACACAAGTTCAGCCCTAACAGGTTTGGCTCCATGGATAGAGCGTCGGCCTGAGGACTGAAGGGTCCCAGGTTTGATTCTGGTCAAGGGCATGTACCTTGTTTGTGGGCACATCCCCTGTAGGGGTGTACAGGAGGCAGCCGATCAGTGTTTCTCTCTCACCGATGTTTCTAACTCTCTATTCCTCTCCCTTCCTCTCTGTAAAAAATCAATAATATATATATAACAAGTTCACTTTTAGTGGGAAAAAGCTGCAATGTCAAATACAAAACACCATGCATATTAGAAGGGATGGTGAGTAGGGCCATTTTTTTTGCAACTGATATCTGAGACATTGAAGCAAAAATGAAAGCAGAATATGCTTGTCTCAAATTCCTACCTGATACGTTCGTAGTTGCCAAATTTGCTCCTGTCAGAAACTCAAAATGACAGGGATGAAAAAATCCACAACTGGTGTCAGCAGAATGAGCTTTTCAAGTGACTTATAATCTGTCAAAAAAGAGCAGTTATTCACACAAATGACCTAGCTGTGAATTTGTGAAAGCCCTATTGGTTTATGAACTGAGCTTTGTTAGGAATAGTACAATGTTTCCACGGGGAAGGCCTTTTGGGGTCCTTTGCTTTATTTATTTATTTTTAGCTTTTTGCATTATTTTCTATTTAAATTTATTTCAGTTTCTACAAAAGTCCCTTTATATTACAAAAAATTATTGTTAAAGTAACTATGAGAATCTTTCTTTTTCTCTGAAGTAAGTTTCAAAACAAAAGTTTTTGATGAGCAAACTTAGGAGCATTATTCACTTTTTTAATTGATAAATTTAATTTTTAGCACTGTTTTGGGTTCATAGCAATATTGAGCTAAAGTATATATTTCCCATATGTCCCCTGACCCCACACATGTATTTCCGTCCCCATTATCAATATCCCTCACCAGAGTGGTACATGTGTTACAACTGATGAACCTACATTGACACATCATCATCCAGAATCCATAGTTTACATCAGGGCTTGCTCTTGGTGTACATTAATCTCATGTAAAAATTTAATTTTTTTTTTTTGCCAGAGTCAAATTTTATTATTGTAAAAATATTCAAGCCAAAACCGGTCTGGCTCAGTGGATGGAGCGTCGGCCTGCGGACTGAAAGGTCCCGGGTTCGATTCCGGTCAAGGGCATGTGCCTGGGTTGTGGGCACATCCCAGTGGGAGATGTGCAGGAGGCAGCTGATCAATGTTTCTCTCTCATCGATGTTTCTGACTCTCTATCTCTCTCCCTTCCTCTCTGTAAAAAATCAATAAAATATATTTAAAAAAAAAATATTCATACAACAAATATCAATCTGAATGGAAATACGATGAGAATAAAGAAGTCAGTGATCAAAAATGAGAATCTGATGTCCTGGTTTATGGGCTTCCTAGGTTCAAGGGTGAAACCAGGCCTCAGGGAGAGTGGCAAGGGTCAGCGTCATCCAATACCCTGTTATAGTTGGGGGTTACCCGACCTAGAAGAGCAGGGGCCTCATTCATTCTTCTCAGGATTCTACCTTCTACTCTGTTTCTGAAATGGAGTATTCAAATCTCTTACCGGGAACTCATTCTCTGACCTACAATGCCCATAATTGTTTGTTAAAATCCATTCAATTTTCCTCTCCTTTCTCCTCCTCCTCCTTTTCTCCTTCCTTTCTTCTTCTGATTTATAACTACTTAGTTTACAATAATATTATGAACAACACTGCTTCCTAAGCTTATTTAACTTTATCATGGGCATGGTGAAAGATGAGAACCAACCCTAAGCTGATTAAACTACACTTCATCCGTATCAAGTCAAATCTATGTCCAAATCCAATCAGTGAGTATTAAACATACCCTAGAGCTAAAAAGGAGCCTATGCTGAAGAAGTGTCATTGTTTTGATAATTGAGATACTTTTTAACATTCTGTTTAGAAAATGGGTCATTTGAAAATGTCAATTACTAAAAAGTTAATCATAATTATTAATAGTGTTGAGATAAAATGAAGTAAATTATTAAACATTAAAGTATACATATAGTTTAGAGAGAATAAAAATTCAAATTTAGCTCATTCTGGAAGAGAGCTGATATAAACCTATCTGCTGTAAGCAAGGCATGTACTAGTATGCTATCACCCTTGCTCAGAAAAAGTATTCTTTTCAAATTCCCTTTTTATGAGTGAAGGTCCTCTCCAGGAACACTAAAATTGACTTAGACCTCCCAGGTGAGACAAATTTTACAAGTCATACCTAATTACAGAATTGCAGAATTCTCAATCGTTATAGAAAGCACAAGTATAAGTAAATACATGTTAGTAAATACTAACAGATATTAGTTTAAATAGAAAGTTTCCACATAAAGGTATTATTATTATTTCTCATTCCTACCCAAAAATATTTCAAAACCCTGTCACTGTAGAGTAAGTCTTGATTTTTATTTTGCTTCTTATCATAGTACTAGAGGCCCAGTGCAAGAAATTAGTGCATGGGGGTTGGGGGTCCCTCAGCCCGGCCTGCATCCTCTTGCAATCCAGGACCCTCAGGGGATGTCAGGCCTAAACCTGCAGTCGGACATCCCTCTCGCAATCCGGGACACTGCATGCACCAGTGACAATAACATGATCCTTCTGAGGCAATAGTGCCACTTTCCCCATCTTATGTGTGGAAAAACTGAAGCAGAGAGAAGTTAAGTAATTGGCTTTGTCACACAGTAATAAGTGTCAGAATCAGGGCTGACCACAAAATGTGTAAGCTAGAGTCCACGCTGCATCATCCTGCTTTTTCAGTGTTAGAGTAGTCTTGCCAGGTTTTAATTTTTAAATCTAAGAGACTGTTTCCAATATATAGCGTATGGTCCCTAGGCCTGGCCAGTGATCAGAGCTATCTGTGGGGCGACTGGCACGAATCCAGGGGCCCCCACTGGCACCCACCTTGGCTGGCAGCCTGCCACTGCCCACTTGCTGTCCCTGCCCCCCGCCACCACCAGCGGTCACCTTACTTTAGGGAGTGTCTTCTCCCTGGTGGCCAGCGTGCGTCATAGCTACCGGTCTTTCTGCCAGTCCTTCTGACTTTTGGTCAATTTGCATATTAGGGTTTTATTATATAGGATTAGTTTATAATTAAAGTATGTTAAACCTATTTATAACAGAAATCATTTTTCTGTGTCATAAATTTGTATATTCTCATTACTCAACATAATCCTGACCTTTAGTAGGCATCACACAACTATATTTATTGAATGAACCAATGAATTAATAAGAAAAAAAAAGGTGTTAAGAATTCATGCACAGTGAATAAGACTGAATGAATGTTAAGTCTGAGAATAAGTGTAAGATTGCTCATTTGCCCAAAGAAGGAAGATTTATAGACAAGGAAATTCCCAATATTCACAATTTATTAAACATTTGAAGGAAGTACTTTATTGTTTTTTTTTGTTATCATTTATTTATTTTTCATGACTTTAAGCAGCATTCAGTATAGCGTAATGTAAACAATGTGATTTATTAGAATATCTGGGCCTTTGAGCCGCTAAAGAAACAAGATCACTTACACTTTGTCATTTTCCTCACCACTGTGAAATCCAGCATCACCTACAACTCTCAACAACAAAGACCATACTTGTTAATAAGTCAGCATCTAACATGGTTCCTTGGTCTTACTTATGGCTCCGTTGAAATCATTGATTAAGAAATAATTTTACGGTTTTGTTTGTTTTGTTTTATGTTGTTAATCCTCACTGGGGTATATTTTTCTATTGACTTTTTTTCTTAGGGAGAGTGGAAGAGAGAGGGAAGACAGAGAGAAACATCAGTGTGAGAGAAACACATGGACTGGCCACCTAGCTCTGACCAGGTCCTGGCCTGGGGAGGAGCCTGCAACTAAGGCATATGCCCTTCACTAGACTCAAACCCAGGACCTTTTGATCTGCAGGCTAACACTCTATTCACTGAGTCAAACAGGCTAGGGCAAAAATGGTTTATTTTTAAAAGAGTAATAGTACTTCCTTAAAATAAGTAGGCAAAATGACAAGTCTTGGACATTTGGATTTGGTGAAAATATTGCATGGTTTAATTTGTTTTCATACTTGTCAAATTTCTCCTGTGTAGTATGTCAATGTAACATCTTATTAAAGTCACAACTAAATGCTCTAATTTGGTAAATAGCAAATGTCCTATCTCTTTACAAAAATTAATTAGAAAAAAAATAGTCAAGCCTCTCTATTTTTCACACTGTGTATTCCTAATTATCGACAAAATGTTTAAAATGAATATATATACAAAAACAGATATTAAAGACTCAGTTTTTTATCTTAATTATTCAGATAATACAAGTACTGGTGTCCATACTGATCAAAATCACCAGATTATTGTTCAAACCTCTGGTTCTGTCTCCCTGTGTGAACACATGTATTATCCCATATGCAGTGTTCTGAGAAACAACTGCTAGAGCTTCAGAGACTTGCTTAAGCATTTTATCTGTTTGTACACAACCTAATCTTGGATTGAAAGTCTTACTATTTGTATCTTTTGCTAAAGAAATTTAGCAGGTCTGAGCTCTCTCAAGAGAAACTGTAAATTTCTCAAAAGAACAGCATAACCTTAGATATGATATTTTATCTTAGAAAATTCAATATTTCCTTTCTTTAGGAGAATAAAATATGATTAACAATGCTTTGCAGCAAACAACACTTTAGGTGCAATAAATTTAACCATTTTAGTAGTCTATTTTGCAAATGCCTTCTAGTATTCTTTCCGTTTATACAACTTTTATGGGGAAAGCTTGTGAGAACAAAATTAATTCTACATTTTTCCCCCTCATTACCATCTTGCAATTTTTGCGTGTGTGAGTGTGTAAAGTGAAACTTTTCTTAAGACTATCTGTAACTTGTCTTTTAATATCAGTGGTACTCCTATGTTATTCTGCCTTTGAGTCAGGAGGTTGAAGAAAAAGAGAGTCAACAAATTTATTTGCAAGCATTCAAACTGTTTTGTTTCAAGACCAATGTCCATTGCTTATCATTGGCCAAGAGAGCAAGAGAGGGGTTCAATGTTGTTAGGTCCACTTCTCATGGTGCAATTAAGAGTGGGCTGTGCTTTCCATTTATGAATAATCATATGAAGCATTTTGCCCATAATGTGCATTTTATAATGAAAACCAAGTCTTTTCCCATCACCAATGAAACAACCATACATCTCAGGGCCTCTGGACGTTATGTTCCATCCAGCAGGAAAGACCCTGAGTTGGCTGATGCGTACAATATAGGGACAGTACAATTGTCACCTTCTTGTTGAGGCCTTTCCTAACCCAGATGGCCTCTCATTGAGGACTTTCCTAACCGAGATGGAAATGTCTCCCTCACTTAGTCAGTCCTAACAAATTATCCTTTTCCTTTTCTTCATAGCAGATACCACACCATAAAATTACCTTGTTCATTTATTTGCTGCCTTATTCATTGCAAGAATTTAGAAACAATATTTGGAACAATAGGACTTAGGTCACTTACCTACCTTTTTCTTTTAATAGATAGGGAACGTGTGACACAGGTATTTCCAAACGAGTAAATAGTGTGATATAAGAGCACGAGCTCAGTTATCCCTAACTTCCCTAAGTATCATCACTAAGTTATACTGATTCCTAAAACTACAATTTGAAAGACAGTAGGGTTTTGCTTATGACCCATCAGAGTTACTAAAAGTTGACTCACTGGAGAAGAAGCGTTTAAGGATGTAGAAAATTCTGAATTAGTTTTATTGGTAGAGTGGAGAAGATAACTCCAAATATTAACTCCATGTCATAAGTCTCTATAACAATTATTTAAGTACTAGAGGCCTGGTGCATGACATTTGTGCACTGGTGGAGATTGGGGCAGTCCCTCAGCCTGGCCTGTGCCCTCTCACAGTCCCAGACCCCTCAGGGGACATCTGCCTGCCGGGGGAGCGGTCCTAAGTCGGCAGGCGGACATCTCCCAAGGGGTCCTTAGCGCTGCCGCAGAAGCAGGAGAGGCTCCAGCCACTGCAGCTTCACTCACCAGCCGTAAGCCCAGCTTCTGGCTGAGTGGCACTCCCCCTGCGGGAGCGCACTGACCACGAGGGGGGCAGCTCCTACATTAAGCATCTGGCCCCTGGTGGTCAGTGCGTATCATAATGACTAGTCGTTCTGTTTTTCAGTCAATTTACATATTTGCCTTTTATTATATAGGATATACCTGTAGAGTCCTAATATTTTCCAATCTACAGCATCACACATAGAAAGCAATTTCTGCTCTGCTTGGCTGTGCATGATGCTTGAGCAAAAACAGAAAGGGCTTATTTGATGAAATGTTTCCCGTTTTTCTAAATATGTATCTACTTTTAGTTCTTGTTGAACAGAAACTGCAAACTATGTCCCTCTTCATTTTATATTTCAATTAAGTCTCATTCCTCCTCTTTCTACCTCTGCCTCTGAATCCTACCCAATTGGAATAAGGAAAGTGTTGTCACCCTTGGTCAAACATAGACTCTTCTATTCACTTAGTCATTCTCACTATTCCTCCATAGCTTTTGCTGCACATAATGAGAACAAAGGCTGATAAAGATGTTTTTTTTTTCGTTTTGTTTTGTTTTTTATGAGAGGTAAAATGGGTGGCAGGAGAAAATGGGAAAGCAAAATAGCACAATATTTTTAAACATTTACACAAAGAGTATTTCCACAGTATCCTTTCTTCTATAATTCCATTGGGAGCAACCCGTCTGCTGGGCATCATTTCTCCCCGTGCTGTCCACAATTCTCTCTCACATTCTCTCCTCCCTATTTTGTAAAATAAAACTGTATGCAGAGCGGAAGATAAGACCCAGTTTAAGTTGTTATTGATTTGTCAAAACTTCTCACATTTCATTCATTTTATAAGTTTTATCTTTATTGGCACTGGGAAGGAGGGCATTGTTTTCTCTGTAATTATTGCATTCTACTTGTTTTTGCTTCCCAAGGTTCCAAGCTTACTCTGTTTACCAGCCCTGTATTCTTTTATTAGTTAAGCTAGACACAAGTTACTGGATACCAAGAACTCCAAGATTTTAACTTGATGACTCATTTTGATAAAGCTCCAAAAGGCTTTCTTAGAGAATGCAGCTCTGTCACCCAAAACCTGCCCATTATTTCGCATTGATATTATGATCTCTGATTGAACTTCAACTCCCCTTTATTTACCTATTTTTGAACTATTACTAAATACAATATAGTTTAGGGTCTATGGTTACCAAACAATGCTGCAATGCTGAAGACAGTGCAGATCTAAAAGTGTTTACATTTGAAAACACAAATATTGAAAACATATTCTCTTATCAATGAGACTAGAAGAGCCTCTTGCTCCATTGCATTACCCATTAACATGCTCTATTTTGACATCCACATTTATAATGTTCCAAAGGTTGAATCCTCTTATGTTTTTTGGTTTTATACTAAATAGATGATCTTGAAATGAGCTATGAAACCAGAAGTCTTATTTTATTGGAGCTACATCTAACATGAAGGAAATTGTTATCAATTTTGCTTTCAGTGTCTGGCTAATGTTAACTTGAATCATGCTCAAATGTGCTTTATTCCTTTGTTTGGTTGTAAGGTATCTTATATTGTTGTTTTATTTTCAAAGCTAAGAAAGATTCAACTAAGACAAAGTTTGAATTTGCAAAGCTTCATAAAATTTGAAATAGTAACATGTGATTCCAAATGAAGTATAAATGGTATGAAGCTGTATACAAATATCAGAAATGTTTATTATCATAGTTGAGTTGTCTTTGGTTGGAACATTTATAACTTCTCTAGAGTTTTCTCCCTTTTCATTTTTAAGCATGAGCTATATTGACATTAACATACTTATTATGTACATTTTTTATTGACACTATGTTTGCTAGATCTATCTTGTGCTTTGGCATTTGAAATATCTCATCTGGCCGATGGGTACATTTTTCACTTTTCCTCATTAATATTCTGAGGCCCCAGGAATAGAGAGTTCTTCCCATACCTGGAAAATGCAATTTCCAAGCCCTACATGGTTGGTAGACTTGTGAAGGTGTTCCCCACAAGTTCTCTTTCTTTGGTTAATCAAGCACTAACCTAGGTACAGCTTTGAAGGGATTTTACACCTATAATTAAAGTTGCAAGTCAGTTGACCTTTGAACACTTCAACAGCAGAGAGTTTTCTCCTGGGGATAGCAGAAAGGGAAGTCAGAAAGACTCAAAGTAAAACAAAGATTTAACATTTCATTACTGACCTACAGATGGAGGGAGCCATGTGGTGAGAGAAGTGCAGGTGGCCTCTAGGGTGCTCCTGGATTACTGCCAGCAAAGACACAAGGACTTCAGTCTTATAATCATGAAGAAAGCATGGAGGAATATCAATTACAATTACATTTTACATATAAAGGAATTTTTGGAGAATAAACTCTTTAAAATTAAAATCTGTGTATAAGGTATACCCCTCCCATTTACTTTTATTTTTACTGGAAGCTAGGACCTCCAGAGCAATATTTAATAGAATTAATGACAACAGAAATATTTTATTTTTTACTTTTTAAAAATATATTGATATTGATTTTTAGAGAGAGGAAGAGAGTGGGATAGAGAGATAGAAATATCAATGAGAGAGAAACATTATTGTTTGGTTGTCTCCTGTACAACCCCTACTGGGGATTGATCCTGCAACCTAGGCATGTGACCTGACCAGTGACTTAAATGTCTAAGTAATTTGTCTGAATCAGAAACTTAGAACTTAATCAAAATGTTAGATTTTCTGTGTTACTAACAATAGACTTATAACCAATTCCCTGGACATGGGCACAAGGCTAGTGGAATGAGGGAGAACTGAGAAAGTCTTTTCATGATTCAGCATCCAAACACATATCTGGAAGAAGTAATCTTAGAAAAAGAGAAATAAAAATTCTCACAGAATGACCACAACCTTCTGGAGGAGTGGTAGAAGGAAGAGCTTGGAATATGCCAGGAGCAGTGGAAATCTCCAAGCAGACATGCCAGCTCAAAGAATTTTGGGTATTCATTTGGAAACAGTGATCTGATTGGTTCCTTATTTATTTCTCTAAGAATAAAATGGAAGTTGATTCTTGCTTGAATGCTCACATTTCCAACCTTCTGAGAAAAATGATGAGTAAGGTATGTTTCATATAGTAATAACTTGTCAGAAAAGTCTCTGTTATTGAGAATATCAATCTAGTGACAAAGTCTTAAAATACCTTCAAGTCTCATCCCAACTATTAACATATCTCTATATAAAAGGCTAAGTGTCTGTCTAACCGGTAGCTATGGTGCACAATGACCACCAGGGGGCAGACTCTTAACACAGGAACTGCCATGACACGCACTGGACACTTAAAAATAAACTGCACCACGGACCTGTCGCCAACAAAGCAACACTCAGCTTCCCCCAAGTGGGCCACATGCTCTGTCACCACCCCAGAGCGACACCCCACCAAATCGCAGCCAATGCTGCCAAGACCCCATGGAGCAAAATGTGGCCCATAACCCAGCCCAACCCAGAAATGGTCACTGTGGGCGCCAGGTAATGACATCACATAGCAACACCCAGCTTCCTCTCCCTAGTGACTAGCCTCTTTGGAGTTTCTTCAGCCCAGGAACCTAACTTACTTAATAGCCAGGTGTAAGCATTTTACAGTTTAACCAAATGTTTGTGAAGCATTTTCCCGTGCCTCATCTCATTTGATCCTCAGAAATCCTGGAGTAGGTAGATAGGAAACTTAGTAGAATCCTATTTTTTCATTAGGAAGACACAAATAGCAATAAAATATTTCTTCTAATTAATTTCTTTTTAATGTGCATGACTCCATGCGCCAGGACACTAGTTCTGTTATAGTCATGAAGAAGATAAACTGTTCAATGACCAGGATATGTGATATAATAGTTATGAAGAAAATCAATTATTCAATGAAGTAGACATTTTTTGCCATATTTATAACAGTTGCTTTTCAACTACACAGCACATTTATTATAATTTATGGCATAATATAGTTAGTAATTGGGGGAGTGCTATGTTTTTTTTTCAGTTCCTTAATTTCTCTGTTGGTAATCAATAGCTCTGATGCATTGTTACAACAACCTTATTAAAGCACTACTTTATTCCCAGCCGAATATAATGAAACCAAGGGAATGTTCAACCTTTAGAAATGTTTGATATAGTATCTCTCTAGGTGAGCTGAGAGCAAAATCAATGTACGCTCCTCATTTTATGAGCTCTATGGTGAAATGTCCCAAGTTATAATTCAGTGTTCTTCGTAAGATTTTCTGACCACATTCTATCTTTTCTCTTCTAGTTCTTTTGTAGCAATATCACAACTTTTGGCAGTTCTGCAAGTCAGTTTATCTCCTGTCAACCAGGATGGAATAAATATTCTGGTGACAAAGTGACATCAAGACCTTACTTTTCAGTAATACAGACATGGCTCACTATTTGAGACACTTTAAATTTCATTTAGCAAGATTCTTAATAAATTATACCTTTCCCTGGGTTAATAAAATTTATAGTCAGATGCTTCAAAGTTTAAAAAAATAGTCTGCTTTGCTTGAGATTTATAATACAATAGGTTTTGTGGGGTTTTTGTTTGTTTATTTGTTTTTTTAGGATTTCGTTAAGCTGTATGAGCACCTAATTGAAAATGCCTTGTTGCTATTGTTGAACAAGTTCTGATTGAAACACCTGGGCCTTTCTCTACAGAATGTTATAACAGTGTGGCCCCAAGTGTAGCCAGCAACACATCAACTTTATAAATCCCTTCAAATTTCAAATCTTCTTTAAAAAAAAAATCAGTTCAATTAGGAGGTGTGTGCCTTCAACTCCTATTGTATTTTTAACCTGTTTTTTTTTTTTCGCTGATTATATAAACTTAGTTTCTCTCATAGAAAATACTAAAGCCTGGAACACACTTTAAAGTAGGTAATACCTAGAAGGAAAAATTAAGACATTTGGAGAAAAGGCTCCAAGATTCAAAATCATTCTGCTCTATCAGCCTGGGAAAGGAAATAAAAATAATTTGTAAATATTAAGTAAAACTGCAACTAAAAACAAACAAACAGATAATAACAACAACCAAATGAAACTCTTCCAAGTCAAATACTTTTCAAATTCAAGTGCTGTTGACTGTGGTGTACTCAGCTGAGTGGACCTCACTTGCTGAAGAACATGATCAACCTCCCAAGACTAACTCTGGTTAGTCTTGAAATGATCACAAGTTGAGCTTATCTACACTCATACCTGTTTCTAAATAACAATTAATTTATGCTAATGAAGCCTCTGTTTAAAATAACAATAGACTTATGACAAATGCCTATAATTTATTAATGTTAGCCCTCTGAGATTTACCTGCATAATAAAAAAATCATGGGATAATAAATAATATACTCAAGGTCATGGTTGAGAGAGAATCAGGGCTGAAATTTGGGCTAAATCTGTCTGACTCATGTAGGAGTCTTCATCTAAAGCCACTACCTGTAATAAATAAGTTGAACAGTTGATGTTTTTATTGTGATAAACAATATGCTTCAAATGCTTTTGACATATTAAGTAAGAAAGATATAGTTTATCAATATATTTAAAGAAAACTAATAAAACTAAATACAATACCTTGAAGAAGTAATTTTGGCAGCAAGGAAGATTAATTGTCTATTCCTCAGTACCTTTATAGTTTAGAACCCACTATTTTGATACATTTTGCAAATTCAACTTTATAAATATACTGGAGGCCCAGTGCATGAAATTTGTGCACAGGGGTTGGTCCCTTAGCCCTGCCTGCACTCTCTCCAATCCAGGATCCCTTGGGGGATGTTTGACTGCCAATTTAGGCCCAATCCCTCTCACAATATGGGACCTAACCACTCAATTCCCTGCTTGCCTGATCACCCCTAACCGCTCTGCATGCCTGCCTGATGCCCCTAACTGCTCCCCTGACTGCCTGATCACCCCTAATCACCTCTGCCTGCCTGCCTAATTGCCCCTAACTTCTCTGTCTTCCTGCCTGATCTCCCCTAACTCCCCTCCCCTGCTGGCCTGATTGCCCCTAACCGCCTCTGCCTTGGCCCCTGCCACCAGAAGGATATCCAGAAGGACATCCGGAAGACATTCAGTCTAATTAGCATATTACCCTTTTATTAGTATAGATTTTCAGTAATGGTAAAATATTTTGGATTATGTGAAAATGTTTAACCTTAGGTAAAATGTCTACCTAATTCTGATTAGAAAAATCAAAAGAGGAATTTGCAATTGCATTGTTTAGCTTGATAATTTAAACTACTCATAGCCTTAGAGAGGCATTTTCTTGGGGTGTATTTTCCATAGTACCTACGCAGACAACCTTTATTCTACTTTTATTTATTGATCTCAACTTGTATGAGGTATCTAGTTATCATCTGCAAGTTGATTCTCTTTTTCTTATTATTTAGATGCTTATTTCACAGAAACCTTGATACCAAAGACCTTGAACGTTTTGAATGGGATATGTGAAGTGCCAAGACAACTAGGATCAGGACTGGTTGTGGTAAGTAACACTCATTGTTAGTAGTAAAGCCTCATTCTCTGTATAACCATCCTGAAAGCAGTTTGACATTCCTAGCATGCCAGCTGTACACTTTTCTGTCCTTCAGATCTCAAATACCTGTAGACATTTAGCTTTGGGTGTGCATTATTCTTTCTTTGGTTAAACATAAAAGTTTAGATCTGAAACATAATTTGGAACTGTTTTCATAATTGTAATTCTATTTACACAGTGGATATAAAGTGAAGAATGCTACAGAATTAGCTAAGCATTTTTAATGACAAAAGTATTCTCAACAGTAAATTGCACACTTAATGTGCACATTGATATTTTGATTTAAGGCTAGTGCCACTTTTAGTTGTCATTTTATAAACCATATCCTTGTTTTCATCTCCCCAGTCCATTTTTTGACTACCTGAATGAACACGCAAACAATATGTGAAGAAAACACTATATGATAACATGTAAATATTCCACATGGAGAACCTCCTCCTCAGATATTTAAAAGGACAGAAGCCAGAGCCTATCCCCCGATGAAAAATTCTGATTCTTTTAAGGGAAAGGCAGTTCCTTTCTAAGGATCCACAGTTCATTCTGGCTGTCACATTTACTGAGACTCAATATATTAAAAAATATTTTGGTGTTGGGGGACGATAAATTTAAAGGCCAGGCATTTGAGGACTCACACTGGAGTCTGAGTTTGGCCACTACTGAACTGTGAGACCAGAAGTTCAGGAGGGGTCCGAAATTGTGTCTCTTCCTCATTCTTTTCTCTTCAGGCTGGCCCAGTGTCTGACATATGGCATGCACTTACTGTGTGTTTGTTAAATAAATTAAAAAATATAGAAGCACATTGCATTCTCTTTCTCCAAGAGAAGACACTTTAAAAAATGACGGAGGCTGTTTGCTGTCACTTTTTTCCTGGGAAGGACACATCTTTGGTCAATGTAATCAGGGCCACTTTTTGAAAGTCAGACTGCCCATTCAATTCTGTATGAGGAGAGGGGTCAAATGGGAGCTTGTGCAGGTCTCGAGTGAGCATTAAAAAGAAGGTGGTGGGAGGATTTGTAAGAAGATGATTACTTCTCCTTGGTACCTTAGAAGGAGAGTTCAAAAAGAAATTGACTTTGATTTTCTTGAGGAAATAGTGTAGGCCTGCTTTCCCCTCTGGTGTAGTAAAATGAGGTTGCAGAGGTCAAAGACAATGATTCATGGATGTGGTCTTAGAACTAGGTGTGTTGAATTTAAAAAAAAAAAAAAGTGCTGCATTTTATGTGTTTTCCTGATAAACTGCAGAAAAATATATGTTACTGATTCAACCCAGTGCTTTATGATGGAGTGATGTTGCATAGAATTGTTCAAGGCAGGCTATATTCCAGCAGGCTCAAGTGTCATCTAAAAATGACCTGGATTTTTTTGGTTTGATTATTTATTTTTGTTTTTGAGGTCATTTACTTGGGATGAGATTGTTTAGATGAAAATATGTTTCTTAGGTATTTTTCTAGATATAGCAAGCTTTACAGTCAGAGTTTATTATGATCAAATGCTAATGTCAAATATGTTTCTCTAATTTTTTGTATTTTTTGTGATAGGACTTACAGGATAATTAAATTATTGCATTTTTTAGTAAGAACAAGTAATAACGTTAGTTATAAATGTTTTGCCAGTAATTTAGACACATTTCACTAACTACAAATTCACATCTTTGTGAGATAAATCCATTGTTTAGATAAAAAGTAAAATTCTTAATAAGGTGACAATAAGTAGGTATTATAGGGTACTTAAATACAGCACCTAACTTATTACTTAACATTTTCCCTTTTTGATGGCTTGAAGTCTTATTAAGAACCTATAAGTAGAATGGTTGGCATTGTTTTGAGAGAGAATATTTATACATACTCAATTCAATCTACAGGAATGTCATAGATAGGTGATTTCTCAATATCTTGAGTCAAAATCCTTATGGGCGACTCAAGCCATGTGTCAGAGAATATGTGGCTCCCTCTTGGAGGCAGTACTGCAGGTGTGCTCCCTACATGTGTCCAGCTGAGTGCTGCTCCAAGTGAGGGTCATGAAAAGTTGTTAGAAAAGCAGCATTTCAGGCCTTTCCTTAGATCTCCTGCATTTTAACAGTGACTCCAGGTAAATCATCGGATGCACGTTTGGTAGCACTGTTCTAGGCTTTTAGAAAGTAAAATAAAGCATCCACTTCATAGAAAGAGTCCAACTCATAGGAAAGACCATATTTCCCCTATGGAGAATTAGGGACTAAGAATCAATATGGGCCGATGATTTTCCCTACTAACAAATTTAAATGTGTTGCTAGTATATAAAATAACGCAATCAAATACACTATAATCTTGTATGTATTTCTAGAGGCCTGGTGCACCAAGTTCGTGCACTGGGGGGTGGGGTTCCCTCTGCCCAACCTGACCTTCTCACAGTCCAGGAGCCCTCAGTGGATGCCCTACTGACAGCCACAGTCTGGAAGCAGAGGCTCAGAGCAGATGTCGTGTGTGTGTGTGTGTCCGCTGGGGGCCTGCTTCCAGCCGCACTGGAGGCTCTTAGAGCAGGCGCCCCTTTGTGTTGATCCCTCAGGCTCCTGGCCTCCACCTCGGAGCATGCACCCCGGGTGTGTGTGTGTGTGTGTGTGTGTTTCCACTGGGGGCCTGCCCCCAGCCACACTGCGGAGGCTTGGAGCAGGCGCCCCTCTGTGTTGATCTCTCAGGCTCCTGGCCTCCACTGCATGTTTTTCTCTCCCTTGAGCTGTGGCCAGGGTGGAGTGTGCCTGCAGGCTGCACTTTTCTGCTCATGGATCACTGGATCACTTCAGAAATGGGGGGCAGGCCCTGCTGGGTGCTGCCTGTGGGGAACTTTCCTGCTCTGGGATCAGCAGGCCCACCTGGGGGCCACCCCCCTTCCACACTTGCCTGCTCTGGGATCGCAATGGGATCCCAGCTGGCAGCGGGGCTTAGGTGGCACACGGAGGTCCCAGCTGGGGCGGGGCTTAGGTGACACAATCGCGCCGCCTAAACCCAGCCGCCCAGGGCCGCACCTGGTCTGGATTATGTCTGGCGCTGGCCAACCCTGCCTGCAATATGCAAATTAGCTGCCATCTTGGATGGCAGCTAATTTGCATATGGCACTGATTAGCCAATGGGAAGTGTAGCGGAGGTATGGTTAATTACCTTTTTTGTCTTTTATTAGATAAGATATTTTTATATTAGAGTTAGATCAAAGAACTTTAGAAGGTATACACCAATCTATTTTACAGATAAGGTATCCAAGGCCTGAGAAGTCCATACCCTGGCAGATACAGCTAATAAGTTGCAAGAGTACTGTTTCCCAAATCAAGTGTAGGGCTTGCCCAAAAGAAGTACTTACTCTTCTCTACAAATTCACTAAATACTTAACCCACCCCTTGATTTTGACTTCAAAAATCTACACCTGTTATTCATATGCAATAATATCTGTGCATAGGTATGTGTAAATTATACATAATGTACCATTGTTTAATAATACTGACTTAGAAGAAAGGGATTAAGGGTTATTTCTGTTTTTAGGACAAGCAAATGTACACAAGAAAATATTTGCAATTACTATAAAACACAGGATTAGCTGTGAGCAATATTTTTGTTTGATACGTGATATATGATGAGAGATGCGATTGTGTGTGTGTGTGTGTGTGTGTGTGTGTGTGTGGTAGAGATCTTAAATTTTCATCTTCCATTACATGAAGTCAATGGAACATGGCTGATTTGAAAAAAAAAAAGAGAGAGAGAGAGAGAGAGAGAGAGAGAGAGAGAGAGAGAGAGAGAGAGAGAGAGAGAAATAGAACTGGGTGCATAAGCATATTATCTAAAATATAGATGTAAATTTCCAAATATGCATAGAAGATTTGAACTTTAGTGTCATTGGGAACACACGTTGGGAAGGATCTATTAACGGATGGCTATTTTCCATGAAAAGACTTATAGGTTTCTAGTCTACCAAACACCTACAATAACTTTTAATTTTTTTAACTTACAAAAGGAGAGGAAATAGTATATTACTGGTTCACTTTATGGTTCACAAACAATTCAACAAAACATCATGCAGATCAGTTTATTCTGAAACTAGTGCATTTAACTGGCAGTTTCATTTGGGTTACAGAAATCTCTCTATAAGTATAACTTGAACTCATCTTTACACAGTTCAGATGAGTAAAACAATATTTTTGGAGGTATTCCATAATTTATTGAAAGTATTTTTTTCTAAAGAGAAAACCAGAATATTGTTAATATAAAACATTTTTGAGTATCAGTAGGGGGCACTAAGTTTCCACTGAAATGAAAATAATAGCCCTGTAGCAGTCATAAATAACTTCTTCTCTTACTTTAATTTTAAAGGGAAAACATCATAAACTCCATGCTGTTTTAATTTTAGTATAGCTGGTGGGAATGCTTTTCCTTTTAACCCTTTGAACAGGGAGGTACGTATAACTGTTCTCTTTAACAGGGAATTTATTTTTTCTCCTCCTTCCACATCTGTCTGGTTTGCTTCTAATTCAACATTCAAGTGCAATGCTACTTTGCTCACTTTATCAAAATGAAGTAATTTGGATTGTTTACAGATAAGTGACCACCTAATAAATGACCTTCTGCTAGAAGCTCCTTTGAAATGAAGCAAAAGTGTGTTTCCTACCAGCTGGAGCCAGGAAGGCAGCTTCAGGAGCAACACACAATCTTGTATAATCAACCCTCCTTATCCACCCCCAAAGTAATAGAAGCATGATACTAGAAAACTAAAGCCACGCTCAAAATAATTTTAAGTGTTAGAAGAAACTAAAGCCATGAACATCAGTTCTGACTGGCTACTCGACATTAATCTCACAGTTTAAGAAAAAAACTCTTGTGTTAATACATTAGCAAATCAGAAAAAAATCAACATACATAAATTATGAAGAGATGAGATAATACTGGTGGATTTTCATGTTCTCTTTCATTCTGTTTCCTCTAAGCATTAAAAAAATGTAACAGTTCCAAGTATATGTTTAAAGTGTGTTGCTAAAGGGTGTTCAGCATAAAATGCTGGACCTGGCCATATGTTTTTGTCCTGTTCACTTATTTATGTTCAGAACTACAAAACAAGAACAATACAATCAAAAAGGTAAAACCATGAAGATCATTGCTCTAACTTGTGGATTTCTAATAAATGACATGAGAGATGTCATTCCTAATGGGTTTATGCTGATTTTGCTTTTTCACACACACACACACACACACACACACACACACACACATATTTAAAAAAAACACAACAGGATAAGATCACAGAATTGCAAAGCTATGAAAACTCTCCCACAATCCTTTTACTTCACCAATTAGAAATCTTTAGATACAGAAAGTTCACTCAGAAACCTTCAAAATCTGGAGTGAATTATTTGCCATGGTAGCACAATTGACAGAAAGTTCCAGGTCTCCTGACTCCAATCAGGGCTACTACTCCACACCACGCTGCCTTTCTGTGGGAAGTATAATTGATCGGCTCTTAATGAAATAGATTTCTTTATCAACAATTGAGAGGACAACCTGTACTCTAGAGAAAACAAATGAGTGCCGATCCTGTCTGCATGTGGATAAGTAACATTGTACTTAGAGGCGGAGGACACTATACATTGATACAGGAAAATGGAGTTCTAGGACCATTAGGAATTGCCCAAAGTAATGAGCTTGCCACTTATTGGATTCTTTTATCGGTTTTCTCTGTGGGAACAATTGAAATACTGTTTCAAAGAAGCCATATCAAAAAATGAAGCAAGATATCCAGCAAGAGCAAATACTTTTAAATATAAATGATATCGCTTAGTGTCCGTTAGGACACTTGAGAACGGCACAGAAATGAAAATCTCACCTCTACACCTGAGGTGGATTACTTCCCCATCGCTAATACCATTTGGACTTGTGTATCTTGTTTGCATTTGGCTGAGTGTGCTGGTTCCGCCTGTTTTTGTCTTCTCCTCAATATAATTAAATTAATTTTATATGCTGAGTCTGTGATGACTCAGGGTGCCTGTGTTAGCTGCCAATAAAATGTTTTGTTCAATACATTTCATGCTGGTTCTCTTTCTATTAACAAAAATGGAATTTTCAGGCTTCATTACAAGATTAAACTCTTGATAGAATTAAAGGTGTTGATCCTTTCTTACAGATTCCAAAGCAATTTTCCTCTTGGAAACCACCACCCTGCCAATTAAAATCCCAAACCACCACTTCTCAAAGATGAATGTTTTCTGCCCATCGAGGAAGACCTTGCTACTGCATCACCAAACTTGGCAAAGGAGTTAAACAATATAAAATTGAATTATTTGAAGCGAATGAAAGAAACGTGCATAATGGTGTGTATAACCACTTAAAAATACTTATGAGATGTGTTGTACTGCATCGCCTGCAACACAAGTATTTGAGATTTTATTATATAACACAGGATACTGTCCAACCTTATAAAACAGTGATGTTTTTTTCTTTTGCCTTTGCCATTGAAGAGGCACAGTAAAATTTTAAGATGGCAAACATATTAAAATAGTGTTAATTTTCTTGTTTACATTTGAATTCATCTTTCTGGGATGAAACTAACAGCCACTGATGCTAATATAAACAAGCAAAAACTGTTTAGTCTTTTTTTTTTTCTTCTGTTATTTTATTCCTTTGAGACAGAATTAATATTTAAGTTTCTTGTCTATTTGAATTGAAAAATAGAGGATCTTTTTTCAAGAGAACTTGTATTTGTTGTTTGTTTTTCCTTAAAGGTTATGTTTAAAATCATCTTTGGAGAAGATATTCTATGTTAAATAGTGTGAGAAAGAAGAGTTTGCTAATCTAAGTGGTTTACTTCTCATTGTTATTTTAACTGAGTCATGTTTCACAAAGAACTTAAAAGTTGGACCTAAGAGTTCATTAGATCAAAGGACTCTCTGCAGATAACTGAGGAGGTTTCTTTCTAGCCTCCCTTCATTTAGGCTAATTTTTATCAAACTATAAAGTATTCTATTAGCAAAGGAAAAGAATCCAATTTGAGTCATCTGGTATATGTATTCACTGTAGAGAGAATGCTTTGCTAAAACCCACAATTTGAAGTAAAACTCTCTCCATATGCAGGTGAGATGATTTTGTATATCAAAATATCCCATAAAATTCACACACTAGTAGCAATAATAAATAAGTTCAGCAAGGTTACAGGATACAAAAGCAATATGAAAAATAACACAATTTACATTTAAGTTAAGAGAAATCTAAGTTTGGCATAGGCAGGAAATTAAGCCAAGGCCATAGAATAGTAAATCTCAGAACTACGTTTTGAATTCAAATGTGTCTGATTTCACAGTTCATTTTATTTTTGACTTTTGCTTAACTATCTCACAGTTCTCTTGTGTTCACATTCAATGATCCAACTACTATTTTTAAATAAATGCAGAATAATATGTTAAATAAAAAGTATGCCTCAAATATGTATATGCCATTGTTGTAAAAATATATCCCCATTGTTCATGGTCTGGCTAAAGAAATAAATTGAAACTCACTTTGAGACTAATCATATGAAAAAAAAAGCTGTCTTTTGACCATTTTGACACTGAAAATTTCCAGCAAATTCTCTAACATTTCAAAGTCCTGGAACTCTGGGGGTGCTAGCTGCAGTTCATCTGTCAGATCGGACTGTGCTTCTAGTACTTTCCCTCTAGTTCAGGGTCTCACTGCTTTTCCTTGTCTTTGATTTCTGGCCCTGCTTTCTCCTCGCTGTGAATCAGCAAAAGGACCTTATTGGGCTGGAGGTGCAGAAACTGAACCTGTTTGGAAGAAAGTGGGGTTGTAAACATTCTTGGAATCATGGGGAGCTCAATAACAATGCCCTGACGATGATATTGAGGAAGAGAAATGAGGAAGTGACACTGGTCTCTGGGAAGCACAATGAGAGAGAAGGAAGGTGGGGTAGAGAATCCAGAATTCCAAGCTCATGTACCAGTGACCTCAAAGCATAGCTCAGCTGCTCTCTGTATGGCTAGCTCTGGTTCTGAAGGTGAGAAATAACAAAATACATCTCATTAAGACATTACCCATGCATATTATTATCAAGCAAAATAGTGATCTCTCTTCCGTTAAAAAGAATAGTATTTCACTCATTGCACATCATTGGGATCTCTATATCTTCCAGGCATTAATTGTGTAAAATTGCCTAATAAAGAAAATAATTTTCTTTTAGCTTATCAGCTTTGTGTGTTTAATCTGCCTTTAGCTGAAATGAGCAATGGAATTTGAATTCAGAAAACATGCACTTCTGTTCCACGCAGGAAGTTAATTTTCAAGTTCGTCAGATGTGTATTTATATGGTGATTGTATCTGTCACATAAACATGTTGTCAATCACTGCCTTCCTTCTGTTCTGATATGCTATGAGTTCCATCTAAAATGTGATGAATGTTTTGTTTGTGCTAAGTAAAAATTAATTATGGCAATGACAAGTGTTTTGGCAAACCACACATACTTTATTATAATACTGCATTAACAAAAGCAATTATTGAAGTTCTCAATTAAAAAATGAACATCTAAATCAAATTATAAAATAGTTTTGCTTGTTCTCTTTAAAGTCACTTACATTTTGAAAGAAAATTTGCCTAAAGCTACTATTATGATATAAACTAGCCCAGAACCATAAATTATAAAATCAATCAAAATGTATGAAATAACAAGAGAGTCTAATGAACATATCAATTTATTTTGCCTTTTCTCTGTACTGGGTTCAGATATATTTTGAATGAATGAGACTTTTTTTTAATTTTAAAAGATAATGCCTGCCTGGCCGGTGTTGCTCAGTGGTTATCAACCTATGAAACAGGAGGTCACAGTTGATTCCCAGAGAGGGCACATGCCCAGGTTGCAGGCTTGATCCCTAGTGTGGGGCATATAGGAGGCAGTCCAGCAGATCAATGATTCTTTCTCATCATTAATGTTTCTATCTCTCTCTCCCTCTCTGTTCTTATGTGAAATTAATAAATATATGTATATTTTAAAAGTTAATGACCCATCACTTAGCAATCACCACAGTAATAGTTGCTTTGAACAAAAATCAGCAATAAATAATGAAATCAGTGAACAAAAGCTTAAGATAAACGAGGATACTTACATTGTTCCAAAGTATCTCTGCTTAAGTACTTATTAATTACAAGTTTAAAAATACTCACTTGAAGGTGGAGAAACCTGGGAGGCACTACCTTAACCAAGTGATCAAAATTAACATCACCAGTAATGGGACAGATTGACACTATTTGTCTCTTGACATGGTTCACTAAGAAGAACACACATTATTTCTTTAATATTATTGCCCAAAGTATACAACCTGATCTATGGAAAACTTCAGACCCACACTGAGGGGTATTCTACAAAGTAACTATCCTTTACTTTTCACAAGTTTCAAGAAAAAACAAGTCTGTGAACTTGTTCCATATTTAAACTATATGACAATGAAATGCCTGATAATGGATTCTCTTAAAAGGATTATACTTACATTCTTGCTTTATTTTTCTGAGAGCTGACTATATTGAGCCATCAGCAATTTGCCAATTATAGTTCATGTTTTTCTACACAGGTACTGGGGCCCAAGGAGGTTTCTGCTTGTAGCACTTAGCATTAGCAAGCCATGACCCTCTGTGTTTGCCTGTCTATTTCTCCAATTGTGGGGTCAACAGTTGTCCTTGTGTCCTCACCTCTCTTACCGATCCAAGAAAAGTTGTTTTTTCAGTCTGTTTAGGTTTTTATTTGCTGTTAGGACATAATGGTGATATCCAAGCTCCTTACATGTGGAACTGGAAACCCCAAATCCTGGATTTCTTGTTAATACTTTCAAGAAGTTATGTAAACTGAATACTTAGAGCTTTAGAATTCAAAACTGTATAAAATAATGGCCTAGATAAACCATCCTGTAAAAGGATGGACCTAAAATCTTTTGGCTTATAAAAATGAAATAAATCAGCAATGTTGTTTCTAACAACTTTTAGAACTGCCCTTCAAATCCGTGCTCCATGTTGAGCACTCCCCCTTGTTCCATGGTGTGATGCACAGGTAGAGGAACTAGAATCTTTAAAACAAGTGACACAAAACACTATGCCTCATCTAGAAATTTTGGAAAGTAATTAACTTATTTGTGGAAATCTCTATCCATTAGGTAGATCTTTTTTGAAGCCTTCTTCATAGAGGAATAATTTTCCCAGCTCCAAATTGATACTTTTCCCAGTTCTTGCATAATTTTCGAAGCAAGAACTAAAAAAAAAAAAAAAAAAAAATAAAAAAAAAAAAAAAAAAAAAAAAAAGACTTTTCTTAAGGCTATGTTGCAAGAGACATATACATACTCTTTAAGACCTAACAGAAATAAGTTTGCCTCTAAAATAAGTAATTTTAGTTTGAATCATATAAAATCGGCAAATCTGACCATTTTGACCTGTGAAAATGTGTATTTCAGGTTAAAACCTAAGAAATAGGTGGGGGAACTAATATAAAGAGGAGGAATATGTTTCTATTATACTACTAATAAATTAGTTTCCAGATAAACCTCAGAATCTTCTTTAGAAATGTTTAAATTACTCAATTATGAGAAATAACAAATTCATCAACAAGAAAAAGTGACCAGTGAAGTGTGCAAAGGTCTTTATATCTGGCAATTTGACCCTGGAAGAGAGTAGAGAGAGAAGTAACAGCCACCTGAGGATGTTAGTGAGATGAAGGCATTCAAAATAAACTTAGGCCGAAGTAAGTAATCTAGGCATAAGTCATTGGAGCAGATTATATGAAAGCAATGAAAATCAGCATAAAGACCTCTAAAGCGAGTATTTAATTCTATCTCATTGTCTCATCACACCATAGCATTACCAAAATTTTAATGGTATTTCTTAAGTTCAATGTATATTTAGGAGAGAGAAATATACAAATATTATTGATTCAGTTAAATGAAGTATCTGAAAAAATGCCTCAAAAGGTAGACATGATGATATTTTTATTATTCATAAGCACCATCTTTACATATATCAAGATTTCCTAATGAAAAAAATAGAGTGAAATTCTAGAATAATAAGGTATTCATATATATGAGAATTTAATAAAAATCAACTACAATGTAGAAATTCAGGTGGCAAAAGAAGGAGTAAAATCCACTGTTTAGGCCCCAAGATTCCCTAATATAGAAACAGTTGCCCTTCTCATGCAAAGCAAATGTGCTTAATTAACCATGTCTGTTGCTATTATAGTTAAGAAAGGTGTCCCAAAGCCTTTTGGCTCTTTCATCAAATAAGCTATGTACCTGCAGGAAGAGAGAACAAAAATTCATGGCTGCAGACCCCTGATAATACCACTTTGTCTAGAAATAATGTTTATTTCTTTTTCAGTAGAAGAAAATATTGAGATCATCACCACCCCTTCCTCTGTTCTCCTCTCCCAGTTAGAGACCCGAAGGAGGCAAGAAAAGTACGTGGTCAATCATTTCTGCTCTACGTAGAATAAGAAGAGGAGCAAATCCAGCACTGCCCTTTGCTGGAAGCTGCAGATAAAACCTCCTTGCTCTCATCCTCACCATAAGCAAAGCCAGCTCTGTAGCTTAAGGACACTATTTGCATTAGGATGAGATCCAAGCATTGGCCGACACTGCATTTGATGTGTAATTATGTATTTGAAATCTTTAATCCCACTTTAAAAAAATATTTATTGTTGAAAGTATTACATATGTCCCCTTTTCCTCCCATTGACCCCTTCAAGACCCCCCGATGTCACCTCCCTCCATTTCATGAGTTCTTGAAATCTCTGATTTATTCTAAATTTCATAAGAATCACCAAAATTAAAGTATGTTCTGGTTCTGGAAATAAAGCAACCCCTAAGAACTTATTCTTAACTCATGGCGCATGAATTAATTTCAAGATCTCTGTCAATGATTTTAAAGGATGTGCAAAATCTGTACACAAGTAATATGTTTGTTATTCTAGAGAAGAAGCCAACAAAAGTTTCAAGCTAAAATGCAGGATAAGCCTCAATCAATGATGAAAACAAATTTATAAAATGAATAAACAAAAAATGTCATTAAATGTACTGTCCTCTTTAGGAAGAAAACTTTTGATACTGTTCTTGAAAGTGGAATGAAACAACACATCACTTGTCAGTAGATCTCTAGCAACTCTAGGAGAAAGTAGACTATAATTTAAGGACTCAAAAATCTATCTATAATAATAAAAACATAATATACTAATTAGACTGGGTGTCCTTCTGGATGTCCTTCCAGACAACCTTCTGGACAATGCCGGGGCTGCGAGGGAAGCCCAGGTCCCGGGTGCCAGAGGGAAGCCAGTGCCGGCAGCTGGGAGAAGGAAGGCCTACTCTTGCACGATTTTTGTGCATCGGACCTCTAGTTTATAAAGAATTGCGTCAAGCTCTTTGTGTGATGATTTAAGCGTGCACACCATCCACCTATCATTTTTTCTTCTGTGTCCATATTCATCAAGCATTATTCTCTTTTAAATTTGACTTTGTGTGTATATCGTTTTATAAGTAGATAATATATTATTCAGTGGATATAAACAGCAAGCAAGTAGATATTCAAAATTTCTCATAATTAAACAGCTAATATTTATGGTGAATTATCAGACATCACTAAAACTCTATAAAATCCTGTTTATATGTGTATATATGTATACGTAATACAAACTTTAGCTAAATGTCTGAGTTTTCAAAATCATTTGCATAAAAAAAGTTGCCTCTGGTAGTGGAATTTAGTAACCAATTTTATCATGTGCAACTAGCAAGGCAGGAGTAAAACTCAAGTTGGCATATAGGGGACACAAGTTAGTACACAGTGACTATTACAGTACTAGAATAGAAAGATCAGTATGTGCATATCTGGTAGGTGTCATCTAAAGTGCATAAAGGGTTTGGGAAAAGAAATACATTTCCATTTTTAATATATTGGTGCTAGAACATGTATTTCTCTGATTTTAAAATAAGGCTTTAACTCTAACCCATTTTCTAGGATTTCCTTATAATCTTACTGTTTTCCAAATTTTGATTACTTCAGTTTGATTAATATAAAAATTAAATGAACTGTAAAAAACAACAAAAAACCCAAAACATTATAAAAACAAATATTCAATGTAAATTTTTTATGATACATTTGAAAAATCCTTTTGTTGATAAATGCTCCATTGTTATTTTCTACATTTGCTTACATTTGAAGAGGTGGTACAACCTTGACATAAAGAATATCAAATTAGATAAAAATTATATGATGAATAATGAAATCATTTACAACTTCGGCATCAGTTGAAAAAAATTCAATTTACTATTCTCCATATGTTTACAACCTTGGTTATTCTTACATGATGACTCTTGCTAGTAATAGCATATGTAGAGAAGTATCAAGCATCCCAACTTATGCCAATTTCATACCCATTATGTTTAAAATAAATTGTAAATGCATCAAAATTATACAATTATTTAATATCAAATGGGGCTGCCTATTTAAATAGTTTAAAAGTTATAGTTAAGTTTACATGTTTAAGTAAGACAGCATTATACTTAAGTAATACATGTTTATTTGAGGGCACATGAGAATTGTTCATTTGAATATTTTTTTTTAATCTGTATTAATTCCTTCAGAGAAAAGGAAAATTGTTCCTGTGTTGTTTGGGTGAAAGAAGAAACTGTGTAAAGCTTCTGAAGGCAAATAAGCTATCACTTTACAAAGGGTAGCTAAGAGAGATGTGTTTCTCTTGGGAATGTATAAAAACAGTCACACTATGGAGTAGGAGCTCTTATGAGGAGGGTTGGAAAAATGAATATTGACCTGGAAATTTCCTGGTCTCCTCTTTCATGCAGAAATTGAGTTTCTTCTTCTGTTTTGGAGTTAGAGGTAATAAGGCTAGTTTCTGAAATAATAGGTGAATAAAATGTGGATGGAAAGTGAGATCTTAGCCTGGACATATTTATTAGGTCATTTCCACTGCACGATTCTAGGTCATTAATTCCATTACTCAACAAATACCTGTTGCGATCGTCCTATGTGGAAGGTTTGCATGCATTGGGTTATCAATCTCAGTGGTAAAATTCAAGAAAATCCCATTTTGTAATGCCTGGTGTATTTTCTCATGCAGTTTTGTTGATTATTTTGATAAAAATAGTGGTGATAATTTCAAACACTAAAGATGGTATTTTCTTTCAAACACAATGTAAAATGAAGCAGAAATAAGAATTTCAATATCAATTATAAGTCATTTTGCAAGAAAAGAAATAATTATGAATAACCAGTAAAATCATGTATAGTGCAGAAATCCTTTATATCATCATTCATGGGTTCTGTAAAGCCCAACAGAACTACCTGGTATATCCACTACACATACATGATTTAGTGATTTTTCTAAGCATTTGAGCATAAGTTACCTTCAGATTTGGGGGTTATCCTCCCTGTATCTGCTTCTTTTCCAAGATTTTTCTCTGATGTAATTGGTATGCCAGCCTCAAACCCAGCTTCTGAGTTCTTACCTTGGATAAGCCAGTTATTTTAGCACCGGTTAACATTCACACTCTGTAATTAAAAAGGGATCTCTTGTCATGTCCTATTACTATGAGCAAATTCTAAAAGACGATGCTTTTTATTAAAGATTCAGTTAAGAGCTGATGACTGTGCATTAAATGATCACTTAGTCAATTTCATTGTGCTTTCAAAAATTAAACTTGCAATTTTCCAAAATATCTTCGAATATTAAACATTCCTCTTTAGGATTTTCATGTGGCCCGACTTTAAATGCATACATACTTGATCTTATTTTTGCGCTTAGGTTTCTGTCTTGTATGCCCAGATTCACTGAGAGGGAGTTTAGGAATTCAAACTTGAGATTGACATAATCTTGGAAAGAAAAATGGAAATAAATCACCAGAGTGTTTTCCATATTACACAACACATTAAAGATATGTATTAAAGGCTAGCTTGGGAAGTAACATTCACAATATAAACTTGTGTCAGCAAAAATTTTAAATAATATTTTTAATATTTGCAAAATCAGAGATACAAATCTGCAGAAGCTATCTACACTAATAAAAGAGAAAAATGGTAATTGGCATAAGACACTACCCTTTTCATTGGCTAATCAGGGCTATATGCAAATTAACTGCCAACTCAGATGGCAGTTAACTGACAACAAAGATGGCGGTTAATTTGCATATGTAGGCACAATGCAGGGAGGTGAAAGGGAAAGCAGGAAGAAGCCCCCT
>NW_006286972.1:10494-17418 GCF_000327345.1 Myotis davidii | reverse complement strand
AGGGTGATGGGGGTCAACGCCTGAGGGCTCCCAGTATGTGAGAGGGGGCAGGCTGGGCTGAGGGACACTCCCCGCCCACACACACCCCCAGTGCATGAATTTCGTGCACCAGGCCCCTAGTTTATAATAATAAAAGCATAATATGCTAATTAGAATAAACAGCCAAATGAACGACCTTCTAGATGTCTTTCCGAACAACCTTCTGGGCAAAGCTGGGTCTGTGAGGGCAAGGCAGCCACCGTGGCTGCAAAGGCCGAGCTCCTTGCACAAATTTCGTGCATTGGGCCTCTAGTACAGACATAAGACAGAATCCAAATCTATAACTTAATCAAGTTTTGGAAGGCCAGATCTCCAAAATATGTCCAGTGGCGTTTCACATAAATACATCCCCTTACAGAGCAAGCAGGCGGCACGGACATCTGATCTTCATGTCACATCACACACTAGAGTGGAGAATTTGAAGGCCATTGAACACCGTATTTTCCCGTGTTCTGCATTACAGGAACACCTGTGCTACCTCGCTGCACACCGAGCCCAGGAAACGCAGTGTTCCAGAGCTGTCAGAGTGGTTCATTTCTGTCTTGGATGCTGCAGTCTAATTATGTTGGCTCTGGCTCTTGCGTTGGGCTGTGTTTTCATTACAAGCATAAAACAGAAGGTCTAATAATTTTTTTAAAACTAAAGAAACAGTTGTAAACATCCAGCTTTGTCCCTGTAGCATTCTTTAAATAACACTTCTGGTACATTTGAGAGAAAATGTGAGTGTCACTGAAATATAAAAATAATCCTTAAATCATCAGCTGTGTTAACAGAGCTACTGCTCTGTACTTAGCTAGTGCATCTCAGCCCTAACATTCTAGTTAGTTATGTAGTTTGAGCTCTGTATTTACAAACAGCCTGGTGGCTTAGACATTGGACTCCTTTTACTACCAGATGCTTATATTGATGCATCAGTGACTGAAATGTTGAAGTCCCAAATAAGAACACTTGACCTGATAGATGGATGGACTTGCTTACTTGACCCATTTAAAAGAGTGTAGAAATAATTATATTATGTAATTAATATTTTATTAATATATTTCAAATTTAAGCAATTAGTTTAAACAAAAAGGGGGAAAAAGCATTCTTTTAGGATGGGCATTTCCCTAAAAATAGAATGTGTGCTTCCCATGCATCCTGAAGAGGATTAAAACAAGTAAGGGATATGAGTTGGTACATGTGCCAAGAACTTTGTTTTAAAAACAGAAAACATTCATTCTAGAAAGGTAACTTGTGTAAGAAATTGAGCTCTCATGACTAGAATTGTGTCACACAAGTTCTGCCTTTCTTACATAGTCTTATGCTGAATATAGAATTTCACTTATGTTTGCTCACCTTAAATTAATGAGCTGTATCTTAGTTGTGTCTACGCTCAGTGGGCTTCTGAGGACCTGCCACCTAGTAGGTTCTCAAGTACAGGGTAGTTTTCCGTTACTTAAAATAAACTTGTATTTGATTTTTGAACATTCTCAATGAACATATTTACCTCTGAATGTATTAGTACCTGATTTTATCCATATTCAACATTTGATTTTAAGATTTGTATTTAGTGAAGATATAGAATATGAACTTAATCTTCCAGAAATTCCAGGAGAGCATGTAGAAAGGTAACTTAGAAATTGGACTAAGTTCTGGTGGCTTAGAAATTGGACTCCTTTTACTACCAGATGCTTATATTGATGCATCAGTGACTGCAATGTTGAAGTCCCAAATAAGAACACTTGACCTGATAGATGGATGGACTTGCTTACTTGACCCATTTAAAAGAGTGTAGAAATAATTATATTATGTAATTAATATTTTATTAAGATATTTCAAACTTAAGCAATTAGTTTAAACAAAAAGGGGGAGTTAACTAATAAACTCAACACATGAATTAAAATTATACAAACTTCTCATATGTGAATATAGCTAACAAAGTCCCAAACTAAAATTTAACATGTCAAGTTTATTAACATTCTAAAAGATCAATATAGAACAGAAAAGGGCAGTTTATCCAAATAATTCAAAGGTGTCTGAAAGTATGGCATCTGCTTCCTGAATTTTCTTATGCCGGGTTCCAACCCCAGCAGGTCCAGGGGTCCCCAAAGGTGTGGACGGAGTCGGCGAAGAAGGAATGACACAGAGACAGCGTTCAGTTGATCAGCAGCCTTGCCAGGATCTCTAGCCACAATCTCCAGCCAAGTTCTGTGTCCATGTTCTCTTGTTAGGTTCTCCAGCCATGTTCTCCAGGTTCTCCAGCCAGGTTCTGTAGCCATGTTCTCTCGCTAGGTTCTCCAGCCAGGTTTGGCTTAGGTTCTCCAGCCAGGTTCAGTCGCCAGGTTCTGTAGCCGGCTTCTTCAGCCAGGTTCTGTCTAGGTTCTCCAACCAAGTTCTATAGCCAGGTTCTGTCCAGGATCTTTTGCCATGTTCTCTCCAGCGAAGTTCTTCTGTCTCTAGGTTCTGTGTAGGTTCTGTCTTCTAAGTTCTGTCTTCTAAGTTCTGTCTCCTAAGTTCTGTGTGTAGGATCTAAGTTCTGTCTCTAGGATCTTCATCTAAGTTCTGTCTTATTCCTATATCCCTTTTCTAGTTTTATCTGGACCTTCTTTTTCTTCTTCCATTTTTCTCATCCTGTTCAATTTATATTCCCTTTTAGAAGTTTACCCTGTGGGTGGGGCTTCATCCTAGAAGGCAGTTTGGCTGGTTAGTTTTGAAAGTTCAAAGGGATCAGACTTCCCAGCCATTTCAGATCTTAATACAGAACATTTTTCTCTCCTAGCATTGCTGAGTTCAGAGCCCCACCTCCCCATTTCAGAGGCTCTTCTCAAATTGTCCTGCTGATCTTTCAAGAGAGTACCTGTTGGTCATATTGAATGTCCCAAGTATCTGAGATATGCCCTATTGACTTCTGCTACTTCCTGTGTAGTTGCTAAGGATGTTTAGAACATTATCTGCATCTATTCCTACTGAAGGGTTTGAGGGGGAAAACTCTTACCTACACTTACTATAAACCCTGTTCAGTTTTAGTTTGTTACTCTAATTGTACTGTCAGATTTGATTCGGGGAAAGGAGTTTGGAAAATATTGAACTCTCTTTCACTATGCATTTTCCCACATCCCTTTTAACCCTTTCTTGGCTGTAGTAATCTTGCCTTCCAATCGTGAGATTATTTATTCATTTACACCAAGAAGCCAGTAACCACAATAAGAGTACCCTAAATAGGTTCGATTATTCATTAGCTTTAAGGTAATATGATTTTCTTTATTTAATGCAAAATAATCCACATGGACCGATTTGTAAATCAAAGTGACTAGATAAATGTTAAATGAATTATACCATTTACACCACATGGACAAAAGTGGTAGAATAAGGAATATTTTCCTGATAACCTACGTTAGTCTATTTGGGTGACTTGATTACAAAATTAGATGACATCATGAGAGGATAAGTAAAAAGTGTGTTCATTCATATAAACAGCAAATATATGTGTTGAGTCTTTACTCTGAGTTAGATACTTTCGAAGTGACTATATTGGTGGGCTTGCTTATTATATCAGTATCTATAATCCTCATTATCAGTTGAAAACATAACATATACTATTGTTTTTGTTGTTAATTCTCTCTCAAGGATATTTTTCTATTGTTTTTAGAGAGAATGGAAGGGAGAAGGAAAGACAGAGAGAAACATTGATATGAGAGAGACACATTAATTGTTTGCCTCCTGCACACACCCCGACCAGGGCCAGAGAACCTGCAACCAAGGTATATACCCTTGACTGGAATGGAACCTGAGACCCTTCAGTCTGCAGGCCAACACTCTATGCACTGAGCCAAACTGGCTAGGGTAGTGGTCGGCAAACCATGGCTCACAAGCCACATGCGGCTCTTTGGCCCCTTGAGCATGGCTCTTCCAGAAAATATCACATGCAGGCACGCATGTACAGTGCGATTGAAACTTTTGGTCCATGTGCAGAAGTCGGCTTTTGGCCTGGGCGAGTCTATTTTGAAGAAGTGGCATTAGAAGAAGTGGGGGTACGTTCGCTGAGGTCGACTCCTCAGATTGAGGATGTTTTTAGCAAAGGCCAGTTTAGGAGCACCCTAATTAAGTTAATAACAATGTACCTACCTATATAGTTTAAGGTAAAAAATTTGGCTCTCAAAAGAAATTTCAATCGTTGTACTGTTGATATTTGGCTCTGTTGACTAATGAGTTTGCCGACCACTGGGCTAGGGTGAGTTTTATGCCTGCTTCTATAATAGGGAATTTTGCATGTCTTGCAAATTTAATCCTTACAGCAGCTCTCTAGCGATACAGTATTACTCATTAGCCCACTTCAGGAAACAGAGGCTCAGGAAGACAATACAACTTGCTGGCTTGGAGAATACAGATAACATTTAAAACCAGGCTCTCTTGCAACGCATGCATACGTATGCCTAAACTGAGTCTCCTGCTGCAGTATAAATTTATTTTTCTCCTCTGCCTTTATTTTATGGCAGTAATTATCAGTAATACTTTGGCCAAGGAACACTGCTTATAATCAGCATTAGTCAGCTATTCCTGTGATAATGTAATGCAATGAGCAACACAGATATTTCAGTGGCCATTAACAATACATGTTCACCTTGCTCACTTTGTTCATGTGCTGACAGGTTGGCTGGGGCCCCTCTCGTCTGTGCTACATGTGGAGTTCTTTAACAAAAATACCCCTTGTTTGGAAGTCAAGCAGCAAGAAGTGGCTACCCAGGCCTGCGCTTCTCACATGGAACAAGGGAGGAAGCCATCCATGAAAGCACTGCTAAAGCCTCTTGTTAGAAAGAGCATGCACATATGTACATTCACATTCTTTGACCGAAATGATGCATATGGCTAAGGCCTAATAAATGGGGCAAGGAGAGAAAAATTGCAAATGAAAATATAAAATAAACCAAATGTAATGAGACTCCACTCAAATCACAGCTGTTATTCATTTGTCATGTGACCATAGGCAAGGCATTTAACACCTCTGAAACTCAGTTTCCTCACTTGTTAGTAAAAAAAAAGATTTAAAATATATATGAAAGGCTAAATGACTGACCATATGTCCATCTGACCACCCAACCAACTGACTGGCCAGTATATATGATGCTTACTGGTAATTTAAAAACAAAAGTTGACTTGCTCATGTGCGACACATACAAAGCAGTTGCTGGCACCAATTGCATGCGTGTGTTTCGATCTGTCATTGTCGATTGTGAATTTGGTTGACATTTCTATTTAGAGAAAGGGGGAATAGCGATATTAATATATTTCTTTTCCTTTCAATGTGCACAAATCTGTGCACCGGGTCACTAGTCCTATCTAATACAAGAGAAACATGGTAATTAGCTGTACCTCTCCTACCCTTCCCATTGGCTAATCAGGGCAATATGCAAATTAACTGCCAGCCAATATGGCGGCCGGCAGCCAGGCAGCTTGAAACAAACAGGAGGCTTGCTTGCTTCAGTGAGGGAGGAAGCCAACTTTCCCCGCCTGCCACTGCCAGCCTCTGAGCTTGCAGTTTGAAACATTGTTATAAATATAGAAGCTAAACAAACCCCCAGAAACCTGCTTTCATCCCGCTGGGATCTCAGAGCTAGAGTTGAAACAGTGTTTCGATTATAGAACCCAAACAAACCAGATACCTGCTTTCAGCAGCAGAGGCCTCAGAGCTAGAGTCAGAGCTAAAGCTGGCCCAGAATAAAAAAAAAAGAAAAAGAAAAAAGGAGCAGTTGGGAGCTTCAGTCACCCACCAGCCTGAAAACAGCCTCAGCCCCTCACCCGGACTGGCCAGGCACCACATTGGAGACCCCCACCCTGAAGGGAGTGTGACCAGCTGCAAACAGCCATCAGCCCCATCACCCAGGCTGGCCAGGCACCCCAGTGGGGACCCCCACCCTGATCTAGGACACCCTTCAGGGCAAACCAGCCAGCCCCTAACCATGTATCAGGCCTCTATCCTATATAGTAAAAGGGTAATATGACTCCCAGCACTGGATTAGTGGAACTGCGAGGCCTCCCGGCACCGGGATCAGCGTGACAGGGGGCAGCACCCAAACCCCCTGATCGCCCTGCAGCTCTGTGTGTGACAGGGGGCGGGGCCAGAACCTCCCTATCTGCTCTGCTCTATTCATGACAGGAGAAGGTGCCCCAACCCCCTGATCATCCCTGCTCTGTGCCTGATAGAGGGGAACTCCCCAGCTCCCTGATTGTCCTGCGGCTCTGTGGGTGACAGGGTGTGGCGCCCCAACCCCCCCCACCCCGGCCTTGCTCTGTGTGTGACGGGGTAGAGCCATAACCTCCCCATCAGCCCTGCCCTGAGTGTGACAGGGCGCGGCGCCCCAATCCCCTGATCCGCCCTGCTCTGTGTGTGACAGGGGACGGTGCCCCAACTCCCCTATCTGCCCTACTCTATGAGTGACAGGGGGGAACTCCTCAACCCCCTGTTCGGCCCTGCTCTGTGAGTGACAGGGGGCAGTGCCCCAACCCCCTGATGGGCCCTGCTCTGTGCATGACGGGGTGGCACCGCAACCTGCCTTGTGTGTGACAGAGGGCGGTGCCCCAACTCCCCAATCAGCCCTGCTCTGAGCCCGACCAGGGGGTGCACCTAGGGATTGGGCCTGCCCTCTGCCACCCGGGAGCAGGCCTAAGCCAGCAGATCATTATCTCCCGAGGGGTCCCAGTCTGCGAGAGGGCACAGGCCAGGCTGAGGGACCCCCCCTCCCCCCTGAGTGCACAAATTTTTGTGCACCAGGCCTCTAGTATAATGATAAAAAGATATAGTGAGTTTGTTATGATAATTTAATATTAGGACAAATGTAAATGAATTGGTGTGGTTTCTAGTGTATGTTAAATATTCAATAAATATGTGTGCTAGACTCACAAGCTAAA
>NW_006286972.1:866-10382 GCF_000327345.1 Myotis davidii | reverse complement strand
ATATTAGACACCAATTCTTTATATATATATATATAATCTACCCCGTATCACTGTTGTCTTTCCCATCCTACTGTGGATCTAGTTTTTACATCTTAGAGAAAAACTTGAGCCACTCCTATGAAACATTTTTGGCTTTCTACTGGAAAAACAAAGCAAAACAATAAAAACCTGTTGTCGTTTTAATAAAAAGGACCTCTTATCAGAGATTAACATATCTAGCGTGCAGGAGGTGAGGAGGGAGTTGTAGAACATGTCTAAGAAACAGTGGAAGGCCAGACCAGATGGGGGTAATACACCACAGTAAGCAAGTTGAACGCCGGTCTAGATGAGATGGCAATCCTTCAGAGAGTTTCAGCAAAGGAGTTTGTTTGCCTTTGTGTTTATGGCATCACTCTAACTGCAGTGTTGGGAATATAGAGTAGCGAGTCAATTTATGAGGCTATGGCAGTAATACAAGTAAGGCATTCAGGTACCACTTAGCTGTAGAAATAATATAGAGCAATTAGACTTTTCATTTATTTTTAAGCTAGACTGAAAAAAAAATTGCTGACAAATTGGATATGTAGTGTAAGAGGAGGCAGAGTGCAAAGATGACTTCAAGTTTGGGTCTGAGCAAATGAAAGGATGACATTTGCAGAAGTGGGGGAGAGCAAGGATAGCATGGGACAAGAAGACATTATGCTGGATCTGTCTGATGTAATATATGCTTATCAGACATGATTCTTTGCCTCTTGTAGCTTCTGATGCCTCCTGACATTGTTTGGTTGATGACAGAATAACTTCAATCTCCACTTTTATCTTCACATGATTATCCTCTCCCTGTGTGTCTGTTTCGAAATTTCTCCTTTCATATAGGGTCACTAATCATTGGATTTAGGACCCTCCTTAATCCAGTCTGACCTCATCTGAAATGATTATATCTGCACAGACACTATTTCCAAATAAGGTCACATTCACAGTGCCCCAGGTTAGGATCTCAACCTATCTTTTGGGGGACACAATTTAATTCACACCTCCTTTGATCAGGAGTTAGGCAAGATCACCTCTGCTATTTGATATTGTACTGAAAGTCCTAGCTACTGCAATAGGACAAGTCAATGAGGTAAATTTTTATTAAAGAAATAAAACTATTCTTAGTTGCCATTGTAATACTGGCCTAAAAAAATTATGTTTACATATATACCTAACAAATATGTGAACAGTATATGCTGAAAATTATAAAATGCTTATAAAAGAAATAGAAGAGGACCTAAGTGAATAAGGAGAAATACTATAAAACTATGTAGAGGTTATAAAACTAAAGTGAACAGCTCTTGACAAAACAAACAAATAGACAAACAAAAACACAAAAAATCATAAACAACAACAAAACAAAAAACTCTGCTACTACCTGTATAAGAAAGTATTTGAGCCAGTATTCTTCTGGCAGTTAAGGTTATATCTTTATCTGACATACACTCTTCATTGGAAAATTCCATAGTTTCATATAAATGGCAATATTTGTTAGTGTTCACTGATCAATTAGACAACTGAACACTTAGTTAATAGTTTTCAAGGCTGTGTAATCCACTCATGGTGTTTGTGAGCTATTTCCTATAAACTCTAAACCAGGTTCAATTCCAAAGTTTCATTTTGAAAACAATATATCAATTAGAGGATTGACTAAAGATTATTTGAAAAATATAAGGAAATCCATTTTTAATTGAATACATGAGATGTATCATCATGGCTATTCTCTTTTCACACTCTCCACTTACTGCGGATAAATTGAGATCTAATTATAAATGTCATACAAAAAGATGAAAGCTCAAACCCTGAATGTTCTATTAGGAACCAATCTTTCAGCTTTTTATCCTCTCTCATTTCTAAGTTGCTTTTGCTCTTTATTGTTTTGTTTTTATAATTTTGAAGCAATGCCCTTGATATGCTGATTGCTCAATGGATGTTTTTCATTGTGTACAAAAACTTGAGAATTACTCTATTGTTAAATGCCTCTTTGGTAGTTTTGCTTTTAGAGTTGCAGATGTTAAGACTATGAATATAATAACACCTCATTACATTTTACAAATGTGTTCTCAATGCAAAACTAAGAAGTTAGTATATAAATTTGCATTTAGAAAATAAGATTATTTGTAAGGACAAATATAATGACTTTGCATCCTACCTAAGCACTCATCACACACTGTTGTCATAACTTGCTTTGCAATTTAAGGTGCAACAGCAAAACTAATACACATTTCTTTTTCCTTCTGCATGACTTAAGGGGTAGAAGATTTGTTCTGTCCATAAATCTTAGCAACTTCAGAATATGAATTTTTTCTTTCCTTATTTAGTCAAGAACTTTCACCTTTTCACTTAGAAGAAGCAGTTTACTGTCTCATTTTGCTATATTCAAATTGATGGTATCATTACTTTTGTGCTTTGGGGCCATTATTAAGGTAAAGATTACTTGAGCACCAGCATTGCAATTCTGTGAAAGTTGATAAGATATCCAAGACAGCTACTAAGCAACTCACAGTTTGGCAGTGAAGGAAGTGTGGATACCCTGGACAAAGGGATCATGTATTTCCTGGGAAAGATGGAGTGTGATGGTGTGAGATGCCATCATGATACTCATAACAGTGTGCATTTTAAAACATCATTTTTTTCCTGGACTTTTCCATTTAAAGTTTTTGGATTTCATTCAATGGCAGGCAACCAAAACTATGAAAAGTGAAACAGCACATAAGGGAAAACTACTACATACCAATTATTTTAGTTCCCATAAACAGAATTTAAATATGAAATAATAAAATATTTTCTTTCTTCAAGAGTATGACTTCCTTTACAAATCCATTAATTTTAAGGAAATCTCTAAAATCTTTGTTGATGTTTCTTCTGGATGTTACCTATAGCATTTCAATAAGATAAGCAATTAGATTGCAAAGTAAAACTTAGCAGCATTAAAAGTCTTTAATTTTGAGTAAAAGTATGATTTAAAATAATAAATTGTTTTATCTAGATATGCTATTGCTTATAGAAGATGCCAATCAGATACAAAACATCTAGCAAAAATAAAATTTTGGAGTATTTATAAAGTCTTTGTTCTTCCACTACTTCCAAAGCTGCTATTATATACTAGAGGCCCGGTGCACAAATTCGTGCATGGGTGGGGTCCCTCGGCCTGGCCAGTGATTGGGGTTGATTGGGCCCTGGGAGGTTGGCCTGCCAGCCTGAACCAGACCATTGGGGCTGGCCAGTAGAGGGGAGGAGCCACAGGTAGTGGCCAGCTGGCCCCACCCCCGATCGGGGTAGGAGGGCCGATCAGTTGCAAGGTCGGCCAGGGGAGGGACCGTGGGCAGTTGGCTGTCTGGCACTGCTTTCTGGTCAAACTCTTGTAGAACTCCTGGTCGAACTCCCAGTTGAGGGGACAATTTGCATATTAGATGTTTATTATATAGGATGATCCATTTTTCAGAAATGTAGGATATACCATTCCTAATTTATGTAGTGAGTGAATTTATGAGGATGACCTCAGACATGTGCTCTGTACCCACTTACAAGGTGATGCTTTTACTTACTCTGTTGAGCCAGATAGCAAGGAAAACTAAATCAAAATAGTTTTCTAGTGTTCTGATTTTAAAAACTATTTAATATAAGCTATTATATATCCTAGAACAGGGGTGGGCAACTTTTTTCTGAGTGAGTGCCAAAATCAGCAAAATCTCTGACTCAAAATTCTTCTGCATGACAACCCTAATTTTTTGAGAACATGTTATGCCTACTTGATATCTCTTAAGGTGTATGTATGTGAAGAACCTTGAAAAAATAATAAAATTCATTTGAGCGACAAATACACAGTATATGATGATGAAAAATACATTTATTTTTTAATGTAATTGCTCTTCACCTCTCTCGAAAATCCATGTCTATGGTCTTTAAGATAACTTGTTATGTAAAATTATTTATATATCTAAGGTGCACCTACACTGAATTTATCTAAAAAATAAAAAAGTCGAATTAAGAAAAAAATTGTAAATGGAAGATTATAAGAGAGGGTTTCATGTGCCAGCAAAAGTTACTTGTGTGCCATGTTTGGCACGCGTGCCAGGGTTGCCTACCCCTGTCCTAGAACAATTCAAGCACCTATGTTCAATATAAAATGGTAAAATAACACCAAAACACAGTAACTTTTGGATTAACTTCCTTTGAGTATTTGCACTACTGCAGCAGATTCTGAATTATTTACCACGGTGAAAATACTATCTGATGGATTAAGACCTAAAATGCCTTACTATTAATTTTATTGATTAAATTAGCAAAAACATCTCATTGGTTTATAAATTTAAAGCCACTCAATAATTCTTAGGATTATGAGCGAACTAAAATATAGAGATTTCTAAAGCATATCCAGGAAACCATTTTTTCCTGGAGGTTTTAGCAAGCGTAGATGTTTATATTCATGAATAAACCATTGCTGGGAGGAATTTGTTTTTAGTGCCTTTTCTGGAAAATAATTGAATCCCCTTATGAAATAATGATGAAATAATTCCATAATAACTATATTCAAATTCATTATTTAACGTGAACATAATTTTCCTATGAGCAATAGGCAATACCTGTTTTAAAGATAGTGCAATCTAAATGCTTATGGAACAAAATAATTTGCAATATAGTCTGTATCTTGAGATTTAAATGTATTGGTTGAATTCATTTTACCCAGAGGGTCAGGTCTATTATATTGTAATTTGTGAGCAACCTAAATGTAACCACAGACATTCTCATTTTGGTGACATTAAAATTAGTTCCTTATATAAAAGATATATCAGAGATTAAAAGAGAGCTACATCCTGGAAATTTGAAATTATTCTACTACTTTTATGTGCCCATTCATTATGATACAGTCACAGCATGAGAGTCTCGACTATAGACTGATAGAATAGATATTGCATCTTTGACAAGCAAAGTTTTTCTTGAGCAAAATATTTTAAAGAAGTTCTTTACTTGGAAGCTTATTCATATTTCTAATTAATTCCATTGAGATAAACATATATAGAGCTTGCTTTTGAAAATGAATTCTCAATGTAACTTTTCTTTTTTCATTTCTTTTTAACATTTTGATTGTTAAAATTGAAGACAAAACGTTCTGTATATTTGCTCCCAGTTTCACAAAGAACATTTGCACAACTAAAGGTAGATTTTGCATTTCTATATAATTTCTAACCATTAATTTTGTGGTAGGCAAAGTAAGAGCAACAATAGAGACAACATTTATTACCTAAGGTTTTTACCATGTGCCAGGGAGTGGGTTCCCTGCTTTGCATCTTTATCTCTTAATCCCCACAAATTCCCCTGAGAAGATTTCTATTGCTCCCATTTTACAGAAGAGGAAATTGAAGTTCATAGTTCAATTTAACAGGATTGAAAACCAATAAGTAATGGGGCCAAAAATGAACCATGTTTAAAATTGCCAAAGCTCATGTCCTTAAGCTCTACTGTCTTCCTAACAGGAATCTTTTTGGAAGCCATATCTAATAAGCATGATGAAATGAAATACGTTTATAGAACCTAATAGATAAAAGTAGAAAAGAGAAGGAAAAACAGCAGGCAAGTTGGTATATGTAATTGGGTCCACTGCTGGGAAGGAAACCATGCTCACTGGCACCCTCTGATGCATTGATGATGGGGCGTCACCTCTAGTAATGCTGACTGGCTGATTCAGTTATTTCATCAGACATTAACTTAACATAACTCTCTACAGAGTCTTGATAAAACCAATATACAGTTGCTTCTTGCAAAATCATAAAGGTAAAAATGAGTCATTTTAAATATGAAAGAAAATAAAATACCTAACAATGGTGTATTCAAATTGTTGTTTAGGAAAATAAAAATACAGTGCATGTCTTTGATGTTCTGTCTTAACCCCATATCTTAAATCATTACTAGGTTCATTTTATTTTTCTGTTGTATTTTAGAAATACTTCTAAGATGAAGAATGTAAATTGTTTTCATACATAATCATAGAGTCAAAATTTATTGGTTATATTTTTATGCATGAATAATGAAATTGAAGTGTCATTAAAGAAATATGAAAAATAACACTAAAAGTGCCATGGCCTGGAGAAGAAATGTCAAGATGGCTTGGTACTGACAATAATAATATAGTGAGAGAATGAGTAACATATGCAGTTGTGTTGGAGAGCTAACAAACTGAATTACTATCCAGCCTACAAACATGATATCTAACCCCTAGATACCCCACAACAGTTCTGTATTCTGTCAAGTATTAAAAAAGAGGTACCACACACTGTTGGTAATGTGGGTGAATGGGTCACATACACATACACACACACAATTTTATGTATTATAATATGTATTGAATTTAGATAGATTGAGAAAAATCAAGGGAGGGAGCTTAAGTTTATCATCAAGCCTCTAAAATTTGAACAAGGGAAAATTATGTTTTCTGACTCCATATTTGCAATGAAAATCATAAGAATGTTGGGAAAAGACTGATAAATTTAATTGTTCAAGAGCAATCATATTTCCTCCATGTAAGTATTGGCATCTATGCTCATCAGCTATGTACTGAATATTTGTGCAGTCCTAAATTCTATGTTGAAACCCTCATCTCCAATGTGATGGCATTTGGAGGTGAAGCATTTGGAGGTGAAACTTTTGGGAGGTCATTAGGTTTAGATGATCTCATGAGGATGGAGTTCCATGATGGGATTAGTGTCCACATAAGAAGAGATCAAAATCCGCTCTATCTCTATCATGTGAAGACAGCAAGAAGGCAGACATGACAAGCCAAGAAGAGGTCTTCACCAGACATCAAATCTATTGGTACTTTCATATTGGACTTCTCTGCCTCCATAACTATGAGAAATAAATGTCTTTTGTTTAGACCACCCAGTCTATGGTATTTTGTTATAGTAGCCCACACCAACTAGACCAGTTTCCTTTATTCTCCAGTGATATTATGGTTAGTTCTCTATGTAAATCACTCTAAAACTAGACTTTGAAGTATCTTGAAGTCATAAACCATTAGTGTAGGGCTGAATGAAATCCACTGGCCTATTGAAATTACACAGGATCTATTGGGCGAAATAAAAATCTCTCACATATATCTAGTATTTTAAATTTTCTAAAATGCTTTTTTACATGTTACCACATTTAGCACAGTCACACCGACCCTGCGAAAATGTTATTATATTTTATTTTCAGGTAAAAACAACTGGTTTTGAACAAGACAAGAAATTTGCAAAGTCATAAAGCTAGGACATTTGCATTTTGCACACAATACTATTCATACATACCTTTTCTACTTTTAGCCTGGCATTGATGTCTTAACCAGTGGAGTTATTCTTCAGCAAAATTACCTTTTTAAGTCTGTATCCTCCAATGACTATCCAGGTTATTTTCTGTGCATTTAGATTTTATCATAACTGAGTGATGATAATTTAAAATGTCCAAAGCTGCATATTTCTATTTGCTTGGTTTAATCTTTTGAAAATTGTTAAAATGAAATTATACTGCCCTGTTCTTTTTGAATGGATATTTTTATTGATTTCAGAAAGGAAGGGAGAGGGAGAGAGGGAGAGAGAGAAACATCAATGAGGAGAGAGAAGCATTGAACAGCTGCCTCCTGCAAACTCCCCACGGGGGATAGAGCCCTCAACCTGATTCATTGGTCTATGCTCAACCACTGAGCACACCAGCCAGGCTTCTACCTCTATTTTGATTAAGATGCTAATAAGACAAATATCAATTGCCAGAGTGAAGGAGAATTAGACCTTTCCTTTATGCAAAAATTACAAAAACAATTTAGAGAAACTTGGATCACCAATCCTGAATCCTTCAGTCAAATCAAGTGTAGTAAGTTGAAAATTAAATTGTCCTGCTCCTCTACCACCAAAAAAAAGGGAAAAAAAATCAATATCCTAGTCCTTGCAAAGTAAATGTGCGAATGTTACCTAACAGGACACATTCCTTGCAGATAAGATTAATTTACAAATCTTGAGATGGAGAGGTTATCGTAGACTATCCAGGTTGGCCCTTTATGCAGTCATATGTATCTTTATGGGAAAGAGGTGGAGAGAGATTTAACATACACAAGGAGCAGAAGGTCATGTGAAGACAAAGCAAATTGACTTGAAGCTGCTGAACTTGGAAAAGGAATTCCTGCAGCCACCAACAACTTAGACTCAGAGAATGCGTTTACTTCTGGAGACTCCAGATAGAGCATAGCACAGTTGACATCTTGCTTTCAGCCCAATGGTACTGACTTCAGACTTCTGGACTCCAGAACCTTTGAGAATAAATTTCTGTGTTTTGTTAAGCCATCCAGTTATTGATAATTTGTTCCAGCAGCCATAGAAAACTAATATATTACAGAGGGTAACAGTATGGTATGGGGTAATTTTATTCCTTTATTATTTTTAACTAAGCACATAGATTATTTTAAAACTTCTGTAAATGAATTTTTATCTGAAGTTCAGAATTACATTTTGAGTTCTATTTCATTTTCCTGAAAAGCAAAACAGAATTTTTAATTCAGAGGTTTCCTTTGTGTTTCAAACTGGGTATGATATTTTAAACTACTGTTTGTAGGTTTTGTTTTGTTTTATGGAATCCAGGCATGATTTTGTACTTCAAATTCATAAAAATATTTATTTTTCCCTTTATTAAATTTACTTTGATCCTAGTAATTCTTCCCTTCAACATACTTTGGCTATTTATTTCATATAGTTCTTCCTCTAGATTCGTAAGGCAAATCCTTAACTTTTTCTGTGGTACAAAAGCAATTACTAATTTTTTCTGAGATATGACTTCAATGGTATTACATAGTATTGATTGGAAGAATCTTTTGTCATTTCAGCTTTTTCTATAACCCATGTGCCTATGAAATGGGTATTTCTGCTTTTTTATAACTTTCTCTTATAATTTCAAACATATAGTTACATATAGTCTCTGTAAAAATACAAGACATTCTTTCATACCCTTAATACACAGATTTAACAATTGTTTACCTTTCACCTCATTCCTTTACAATAATTATTCCTCCATGATACCACTTCTCAGTAATTCTCCCCTGAAATCATAAAGAGAGAGAGAGAATAGCATTTAAAAGCTAAAGAGGCAAGTGTAGGACTCTTAATAATGGTTCGATTCTTAAATATGATTCTGAAATGTAGATAACGACTTGAAATCCCAGTGGGAAAATGTAAACACTGTTGTTTGTAAAGGAGCAGAAGTATTCCATGCAAACAACTTACGTGGGTAACTATCCTTCTAAATTGTCATAGTAGGTATTTCTCCATCATTGTTTTCTTTATTATCAGTTGTTCATCAGGTTATCTGAACAGAAATACTGTGTGATATTAAGTGACTTCTGAGTTTTCAATTAATATATGAAATTATAGAACATTAGGTGAACTTTTCAACATAATTCTATATGATGGAAATTATTACTTTTTCAATCCTCACTCGAGGACATGCTTAGAGAGAGGGGGGGGGAGAGAGAGAGAGAGAGCG
>NW_006286972.1:0-355 GCF_000327345.1 Myotis davidii | reverse complement strand
AGAGAGAGGAAAACACTGATCAGTTGCCTTCCTTATGTGCCCTGACAAGGAACCGAACACACACAACCTTTTGGCACATAGGACAACACTCAACCAACTAAGCAGTGGAAATTATTTTTTAATTTAATAAATGTATATCAATCATTCACTATAGGAGACATAAAATTAAGTCCTCAGAATCTTCTTTGATGACAACTATTAATGATAATACCACTACTACTAATAATAATTTGACTATAGCCTTAAGGATGAATACTTTTAGAAGTCTATGTTTTGTAAATTCAATTTCAATTTGCTCCTTAATTGTTTTGCTTAAAACATGTGCATTTTAGAATTCAAATATTTAATATTCAAT
>NW_006286971.1:577070-635018 GCF_000327345.1 Myotis davidii | reverse complement strand
AAATAAATAAATAAATAAAATGGATCCAGAAATGCACAAGACTGGGGTGGGGGAAGCAGATTTAGTCAGAGGCTGGCCCTTCTGAAAGCAGCTTAGCAGCCTCCAGCAGGAGAATGAGATCGGCAAGCTTGTGCTCATCAGTGTGCTCAAGGGAAGGAGGTCATGTCCGGTCAGCACTTATGACATAGCCTCAAGGAGGTGCACATAGCGACTGAAGCAGTGTAAAGTCACAGGTTTATTTTACAAAATATTCACTTTCTTTAGAACTCACAGTATCTCAGGAGGCCCTGTTTCTGCTTAGTGATGGGAAAATTGACTAGGACTAAATATGAATCCCAAATTTGAATGAAAAAAAAAATGCTGCATTGAACTAAGCCACCTGGAATTAGCAAGATCAAACTTTTTTTTAACTTTTTATCACCGTGCTTGCTCCACCCTGGGATGGACTCTATTGCTACAAAAAAAAATAAATAAAAAAGCTTGACAAGCTCATGCTCAGTATTGTATTCTGGAGAAAGAGGTCAAGGTCCTGTCCATTCAGCATTTATGACAGGACCTTTAGGGAGTCCTTCAGATGGCTTCACTAAAATATGGCTTTCCCAGGTATCGTAAGCCAGTGGGGTAGTGTGTGTGTGGGTGAGAGAGAGAGAGAGAGAGAGAGAGAGAGAGAAGAGGGGAGACAGAGACCAGAGAGAGAGAGGAGTGTTGAGGTATTATTAACCTTGATCTCATCTGACTTTCAATCCTATAATACTGGAAAGCAGCTGACTTCCAAAGAATAAACTGTTTCAGACTCCACAGTTCTTGATGGCATTCAAGAATTTGTCTCCCCTTCATATCTATGGCATTGGGGACCTCCGTAGCTACCAGTACCTCAATTAAACATGGATGCACCCACATTTTTCTACTGCTGTGTCCTTACTCTACAAGCCAGACCTGGCACAGAGTAGGGGACCGTGCCCTGTCCTCTGTGTCACAATCAGAACATCATCATCCAGAGTTCAAATCAGAGCTGGCCACAAGAGGAACCTCGTTTATGACCTCTACCTCAGTAAGAGTGCAGAAAATGAGACCATTTTCAAAGAGAAGGATACACTCATTCTACACCTATTACCTGTTCACAAACAACTGATTTTTAAAAATACTTCATTTTGTATTTCTACTAAATTTCTTACTTAGGATAAAGGGAAATGGATACCCTATGGTATTAGAAAATCAGTGCTTAGCAGACCATGAGAAAAGACATAGGAAATACCACTGCTAATTCTCTTCCATCCTATGATATCAGTCTCCAGCTTATGCCCTTCTGTGCTATAAAACCTTCTGTGACATTATCAGACCAAAGCAGTTCCTTTAATTTTAAATGTAATAGGAGGATTACTTACTCCACACATCAGATACATAATAAATGCTGGGTGGATTGGCAAAGCTTTGCAGGAATATGCGAGCTATAGTGGTTTGGTGAATTCTGTCTGTTGTAGACTATTGATTTATACAAAAAAGTATAACTTCTATAAAGAGAAGTATGTGAACAAATACTTTAAAATGAAAATAAGGCCGGTCATGAGAAGGCATTTGATGAAGTGAATTTTTTTCTTCATCCTGGGCTTTTCTAAGAGAGCCACACTGCTTATACAAATAATGCTATTGATACAAATATTTACAACATCCACATATTTATTTTTCAGACTTATGCATCAATGTGCCAAGCGCTTTACATATATCACCATATTTATTCTAACAATCTCATGAGGCAGATTTTATTATATTTCTCATTTTTACACATAAGTAAATCTCTCTATTTAATAGGTGTTTCAGCATTTAAATCACATCTGCCTGACCCCACACGTTACACTCTTAAATACTGTTTCTGCAGCACAAACAGCAAACAGGTAAAAGTTGCACTCTGTCATTGGCTCTCACTCTCTCTGAATTATTTGGAGTTCCCTTCCTTTATTCTCTTCTGTTGACTCATTTGGTTTTCCCGTATCCCCATTTGGTTAATTTTGTGTGTCAACTAGATAGAGCCACAGTGCCCAGATATTTGGTCATATGTTAATCTGGGTATGTCTGTGAGAGGCTTTTTATTCAGATAAGATTAACATTTAAATCAAAAAGCTGAGCAAAGCAGGCTGTTCTCCCTAAAGTGGGCAAGTCTGATTTAATCAGTTGAAGGCCTGAATGAAACAGAAAGAGTGACCCTCCCTGTAAGAGAGAATTCTTGCCTGGCTGCCTTTGAACTGGGACATTGACTTTTTCCTGCCTTCAGACTCAGATGGAGTTAAATCATCAGATCTCCCAGGTCTGTAACTTGCCAACTCACCTTGTATATTTTGAGAGTTGCAAACTTCCATGATCAAATCAATCAATATTCCTTTCTTCCTTCCTTCCTTTCTTTCTTTCTTTCTTTCTCTCTCTCTCTCTCTCTCTCGCTCTCTCTCTCTCTCTCTCTCGCTCTCTCTCTCTCTCTCTCTCGCTCTCTCTCTCTCTCTCTCTCGCTCTCTCTCTCTCTCTCTCTCGCTCTCTCTCTCTCTCTCTCTCGCTCTCTCTCTCTCTCTCTCTCGCTCTCTCTCTCTCTCTCTCTCGCTCTCTCTCTCTCTCTCTCTCGCTCTCTCTCTCTCTCTCTCTCGCTCTCTCTCTCTCTCTCTCTCGCTCTCTCTCTCTCTCTCTCTCGCTCTCTCTCTCTCTCTCTCTCGCTCTCTCTCTCTCTCTCTCTCGCTCTCTCTCTCTCTCTCTCTCGCTCTCTCTCTCTCTCTCTCTCGCTCTCTCCCCCTGTTTTGTGTGTATGTGTGTTTCTGTAATCTTCTATTGGTTATATTTCTCTGAAGAAGCTTTATTAGTATACCACATGACCTAGAACCTCAACCACAGTAATATTGTTGGCCATAGCAGTATCGTCAACCCTGGCCTCTTACTGGACATTGGTCTGGTTCCATCATGGTACTTAAATACAAAGGAATCTTACAAACATTTTATGTATTTGAAATAAATAAGAAAAGGGCGAAATAAGGTTTGTGCTCCATATGCAAATTTTATATTCAGAAACTCAGAGGCATTCACAGAACCCAAGAGAGGTTAATACAAGGAAAAATATTACTATCAGTTATCTTTTCTTTGGTCTCTCACCATTTTATTTCTTAGTCCTTTACATCATCATATAAGAAAGTAGTCTTAACACCAAAGAGCTTGGGGGTCCTAGTTCAAGGTTTCAGTGAATATTTTCATGACCTTTCAATTATATTTACATCCATATATACTTCTCTATTTTCTATTTTATTCTCCAATTTCTATTTTACTGTTTAATTATCAAGTTTGAATTTGCTTAACCTCTTTGAATTAATGCATTTTATAAATTGTTCAATCGTCCAGAAATGTTCTGCCACATGCTATCTTGTTCATACCATGAATCTCTTCAAAATTGTTCTTTACTCATAGTCAGTCTAGAAGCCCAGCTCTGCAACTAGAATACCAAGTCCATTTGCCAAGAGCAAGGGCTCAGACCATGACTTCCTCGAAACTATTATTATGATTCCTCCTTTAAAATTGTGGCATTACAACCAAAAAAGAAAATAAAAGGCTTAAGTGTATATTTATTCAACTTAGCTTAACTTTACCTATGCCAGTGGAAGAAGGGATAGAGACCATCAGTGGGTATTTAGAAGATTTCAACTCAGAAGATAATATGGAAAAGCCATAATATTCACAAGCTTTGGGAATTTCAACCATCATGCATGTTAATCCCGTCTTGTGTCCCCCTTACTGAAGATCTGTTAGTATTTTGGAATCCAGTGGAGTCCTAATACTCTGTCCCATGGATGATTTAATTCTGTACCATGATGCAAAGATTTCTTCTTACAGATCATTAGCACACTTATTTGTATTGCTCTAATCTATTTCATAAGTTCCAAGTTGTATATCTATAATACATATTTCAAAGTTAACATATTTAAAATAGTAGACATTTTTCACCTAAATTCTTTCTTCTCTTGTCTGAGACTCAGCAAATATTTCCCTCCTCCCCTCAGTGTTACATTCAGAAGTCTAGGGTTGATTTATTATTTTTTTCCTCACCAAATTCCAATTCCTCAATGAGTGGTAAGCTGTATTTCAAAACTCTGTCTGAAATTTCTCCTGTGGTCCTACCCCATTATAACTACATTATCTTACATCTGGCCTAATGTAGTAGCCCCCTAATTGTTCTTTCTCCTTTTCAATCCTTATAATTTATTCAAGGAGAAGTCAAAATTAAATGTTAACATTTATATGAAATCAAGCTACTTCTTGACTTAGAACCTCATTTTGGCTTCCTATTGTTCCTGTAACTATAAATGTCACAAAATCAGTGACTTAAAGCATCACACATGTATTGTCTTATAGTTTGGGATCTCAGGAGTCCAAACTAAGTCTCAATGGGCTAAAATCCAGGTGTCAGCCAAATTGAGGCGTGCATTGTTTCTGGAAGCTCTAGGGATCAAAGTCAGAAATGAAATATTACGTCGTTGTAAGCTCCATCACTCTGGCAGTGATTCTTCTGCCTTTGCTTCTACTGTTAAGGATCCTTATGATTACAGTGGGCTCACCTAAGTAATGCAGAAAAGCTCCCTATTTCAAGGTCAGCTGATTAGCAACCTTCATTCCCCTTTGTCACATAAAGTAGCATAATCAGGGTAATAAGCCATAGCCATCCTTGGGCCATTATTCTGCCTGCCAGAGATTTATGAAATAATGTTTTAGTAGATGCAAACTACTTTTCAAATAACAAATCTCTCTACGGCTTGGTCCTTCCCCAGCTCCAGCTCTCAGTCTTCATTTCACACAGCCCTCTCCTGCTCATGGGACTCTGGTCACATTGGCCTTTAGTGGACTTCTGATCTAAACAGATATCACTTGCCACAGAATCTTTGCACTTGAGGTTCCTGTGAATGAAAGGATCTGTCCTCACATGGTCACTTGTCTCATTCTGGTCATTTTGTTCATTGCCTTGGAGAGAATTTTCTGGCCACTCCATATAAAAGAGTTCCAAATATTACACTCTTTTCATGTATTTCCTTTATAGAACTAATCAACATCTGAAATTTTATTTTTTGTTTTCTTGTTTAATGTCTTTCTTGCCCTCTAGAAAGAAATATATATGTGAGTAGGAATCTTATCTGTTGTTTTAACAGCATTACCTCCAGTTCACAATGGTGCTTTGCTTGTAATTTCTCAACATATATTTATTGAATAAATGATTGAATAATTCTATGAACAAATTTTAAGTGAACGTTACCAAACCAATCATGCAGGTAAATATTTCTTCTGGGAGGAAAAGTATTTGTCAGTCTTTTATCCATCTCCTAGAGCTAGCCATTTTTTTCAAAAGGAAAAATCTGTTGGTTCCTTCTCCCTCTAGGGAACCAAGCATCATTTCTCTTAGGGCATTTTTAGCTCACAACAAAGTTGTCTTTATTCTGCAGTTCCTTAATCCCTTTTTCATCTGATGCTCTGGGAAACACAAAAAAGTAGCTGTTCCCAGAAGGAAAGACTAGAGAATTGGATTAATTTAGAAAACAAAAAAAAATACCATGATTTTCTGTAATCTAAATGAAATGTGAAGGTCACTCCCTGCCTTTATTTATTTATTTATATTTAAATTATTGGGGTGACACGGGTTAACAAAATGATACAGGTTTCCAGGCACAATTCCACAACACATCATCTGCACGCTGTATTGTGTGTTCACCACAATATGAAAATATTTTAAAATTTGTCTCTGTTGATTTAATAAGAATTTATTCTGAGCTTATTATGTACTTTAATTACTGTACTAGCACACTTTGGTGTGTGTGTATGTGTATACAATTAAAACCCTTTTCTTTGTTAACATATGAGATTCTGGAATATAGAGTCTGTCTCATATCTGAAACACTAGGACATAGCTCAGTGCTTGGCAGAGAACAGAAGCCCAGGAAATAGTTACTCAATAAAACAATTTAATAAATATTTGTTAAGTCAAATTAGTATATGACAGAATTTCGTAGACCTGGTAATTTCAAGGTATTTCTAGACATAGTAATAATGGCTTAATGTTATTTTATCATTAAATCTAAGCAAATGCAAAGTTCACAATTCACAGAAATGCCTTCATAGTGGGTTCCTACAGCTTCTGTCTCCCAGTGATCCTTGACTGCTGATGGAGTATGCAAATCTCCAATGAGGCTCTGCCCTGGGTCGTACAGGAATTCGATACTGTGCACAGTGTTGGAAGTGCCCAACTTCAATTTATGTTCCCAGAATGTACCAGTGTAAAATCTGCTGGTCCATTGCCTTTAGGAAAACAAACTCTGTATAACTGGATTGTACGCCAACGTGATAGGTAGAAAAACCAACTTTCTCTTATTATAGTTTTGTCAGCATCCATAGGTTTTCTAAGGACTGTCATGCATTCTAATTTAAAACCATGTGCCCCCCGCCCCCCCCCAAAAAAAGAGAACTGAGAATGAAAGGCAAGTTTTAAATGCAAAGTGCTTTACTCTTAGAATTACTGCTGAGTACATAGAAAAGGGAAATGCTATTTAAAAGTTCAGGGAGGTGTCTAATAAGAAATAAAGAGGTCAGGAAGTAGTTATTTCTGACAAGCCTACATTTCAAATATATTTTATGTCAGTAACTTGCCTGGATATTTAAAAAAAATAACCAAAACTCATTACTCACAAATTGTTTTTCATAATTATTGGCTTTGCACAATTTTACTGGACTTTCTTATCCCTGAATAAAATCATCAACGTCCCTAAACTTTTTTAAAAAGGAAATAAATAAAACTAATGATATTCCCTCCATCAGTCTCTTCATGTGTACGGACTGTGTGCGCATGTGTGTCAGTGACATCAATATCTTTTTTAAATGGGCTGGAATAGAAGGTAGGTGGGAAATGCTGATTGTTCTAGTTTTGTCTTTGCTTCACTTTGATAAAGGTTGAGGCGAAATGCATGAGCATGTTTACATGCTTGCAAGGAAGACACGAATTTTGGATTCGGTAATATTTTTATTTGAGTGACATATCTGGGAAGGAATCCAAGAGGTCTGCCCCAGAGATGATGGCTTGGGTCATCTTTTGTGGAGGATAAAATTAAGATTTGCTCAGGGAAAGGTTCCCATTATGTCTATAATGCTGCAGATGCCTGTATTTTTATTCATTATTCCAAAGCTTATTTATTGGGTCATTTCCATAAACCAGACACTGTTGAAACAAAGACAAATAATAACTAGGCCTGTCCACAAGAACCTGTCTGTTCACGGGGGAAGAGAGAAGGTACTCTCTAGCCTGTAAGTAGTGCAGTGAGAGTTGAGTTAGTTCATTTGGAAAAAGGTATTCAATATGCTTTCAGATGTGGCTGTCAAGGAAAGAGGATCAGGAAAGTGATGTTTAGTGTGTGAACCAGACTACCCAAGCAAAGGAAGATCATTGTAAAGTCAATGTCACGTGCAAAGATATGGAGTCGTGAAAGATCAGCATCTTTAGGAAGTACTCTTTAGGTTTAAGCCACAGACGGATTTGAGAATCAGACTATAATAGAAGACAGGGATAGAATGTAAACCGATATGTAAGACTGCTATTTAGACTGTATGTTAGGCACTGTGAATAGTGGTGCAAACAGCAGGCCTGAGACAGGGAAGTCCTGATCATGGGAAGCTTTGCCTGTCATGGCACTTATTTCAGATTATCCTATACATAAAGGTAGCTGTGACAACAAAATAGGCAAAGGAATATACACATGGTCAGGTTTATCTTATTATCATTTAGCTAACTCTATGGAGATTGGATTTAAGAGAGAATACCAGTCAGGGAAACTAATTTGAAAGCAAGTGCATTCATTGGTCCTCACAAGAGAATATTTTAAGATTTGAATTAAAGAAATGAGAGTGATTTAATAATAAAAAAAAGATAGATTTGTCAAACATGTAAAATTATACCAGAACTCACCCTAACTGGTTTGGCTCAGTGGATAGAGCATCCGCCTGTGGACTGAAGGGTCCTGAGTTTGATTCTGGTCAAGGACACATGCCCCGGGGTGGGCTCCATCCCCAATAGAGGGCATGCAGGAGGCAGCTGATCAATGATTCTCTCTCATCATTGATGTTTCTATCTCTCTCTCCCTTTCCCTTCCTCTCCGAAATCAATAAAAATAAAAATACATTAAAATTGTACCAGAACTTGATGTGTGTGTGGGTGAGGTGAATGAAGGGCAGGAGTTGGTTTGTAGAAGATGGGTAGCAAGCATTATAGGCATAACAAGTTTAAGAGCATTAGACATGCTTTCAGGTTAGAGTACTCTCCTTGGGTATAGATGTAGAAGGTATCAGTGTGTTCATTAAACCACAGTGGTGCTTAAAATACCCTAGAAAAGTGTTTAGAGTACTGTCTATTATTTTTTTATTGTTATTACATATAACAGCTTTGAGAATCAGAGTAAATCTGTGACTGCTGCATCCAACATTTTGTATTCAATATCAGGGAATTCATGTTCCTCTAAGAGTATTTATTGGCCCTACGTTAAGAACCTACTGAGTTACATGAAAAAAAGGGAGGAATAGTAATAAAATCCCTGGGGAAACTCTTCAGGAAACCATTAAAATCATTGACTTCAGCGTTCACCGAAAATATTTTCTGTAAGGAGCTCATCTCTATTGGATATTTACCTTAAAGAATAAATCAACCTCTGAGTCCATGGATTAATGAATTATTTCATATGCCATGATCTTGCAATGTAGAAAATATAATTTAAAAAAATAAAACAGTGAAAAATTATTTTCTAAGTCGAGATACTGTGATTTTTTTTAATTTTGCCATAAATAATAAGATTTCCAAGCAAATTCAAAGTATTACTTGTCTGAAGCCCAAACTACATTTGTTAAAGCATGTATAAATAATACTGTTCTTTGATGATTAATTAAGACTTTTGGCATGACCACCAACACCAAGGTCCCTGCCAATATAAAACAATTTACTTTCCAGCTAAAAATAGCTCTAGCTGAATTGAAATTGACAGACAATGAACTAGTGATTGGAAACATTTTTTGAATACCATGCCACAATTTTGTTAATGAAGATGTATATTAAGCTCTAGCCGGTACATTATTTATGAAAGCAGGGATGGTTCCAATTTCTATAGTCAGTTCCAGGACATAAATTTTTGTAAGTATAGAGAAGACACATGCTGCAGGCATGTCATCATTATAGGGGGAATCCTGAGTCCTGGGTAGAATTGGTCTAGGATGAATGTCTCCTCGTTTCTAGGTCTCCTTGCCTCACCACCCCATCCCCATTACATTCTAATTTTCTTATTTAAAATAGCATTTTTAAAATAGCACAAGGGAGGAAGAAGATAGGAAAGCATAGAGTAGCATTCTTTAGGTGATGTTCTCCTTATTATTTTACTGATTTAAAACAGAGAGTTGTCTCTTTCCATAGCAACGTTATTGCTGTTCTCTGACTTGGAAAGTCTAACATTTCAGTACATCCTCTTCTTTTTTTCTTGTACTGTATCTCTGCCAATTAATATGCATCAATCTGAAAATAAGGGAAAACTTGATTAACAGAGAAAAAAAGATAAGTACATTTAATTTTACTTATTAAAAGTCCTATGGGAGGTGATTTTAGAGATAGTTTAATAAAGGCCATAACAGATTAGGAGCGATGATGACTTTCAAAGTCAGGAGATACCAGCAGTTGTCTCAAAATCTAAATACCTATCATATGTATAAAAAATAACACCTTAAATTAAATTTACCTGTAATGTATATTCTCAAAATTATAGCATTTATTGCTCTGATAAATTTTAAGCTCAGTCAAAAATTATCTAATCGTGATACAGCATGAATGCTTTGAAGCAATCATTTGTAGATTTATATATTTTTTTTAATTGGGGAGCATTTATTGAGCACATCCTATATAATAAAAGGGTAATATGCAAATTGACTGAATGGCGGAACAACTGGTCGCTATGATGCACACTGGCAACCAGGGGGCAGACGTTGGTTGTCAGTGTGCTCAGCCAGAAGCTGGGCTCATGGCTGGCAAACGCAGCAGCAGTGGTGGGAGCCTCTCCCGCCTCCGTGGCAGTTCTAAGGATACCCGACTAGTTGGACATCTCCCAAGGGCTCCCGGACTGCGAAAGGATGCAGGCTGTGCTGAGGGATCCTCCTCCCAGGAGTGCACAAATGTCATGCACCAGGCCTCTAGTAGAGAATATTTACATATATAGACAAGAAACCCTATTTGTCATTGACATAAACCAAACAGTATATGCTAATTCTAGCTAATAAATAGTGAGACATATAACTTCACAGTAGATAATTACTCTGAAAATAATGTAGTGTGTACTTCAGAAAGGTTGTTTTGCTTTTTTTTCTAGGGGTTTTTATGAAAATATTTATACTTAGTATATCACTGTGTCCAAGGACCTTTATATATATTTTGTGTTGTACTCAGCCATAATATTATACTACTGTATTCATTACTATGCATACTTACTTATTATCTGTGATAAACGAAAATTATATGCACACTCTAAGCATCCAATTATTACTAAGCTTTAGCAAATACATCTAATGATGGTTAATATAAACACTGATCCTGACTCTCAGGCAATACTGTTGTACAAAGAAGCATAAAGCTTGACTTGCCAGCCAATTTCTATGTAGACAAGAGGAGCTGATGTAAATTTTATGAGAAATGCTGCTGAGAAATGATCCAACAGAGTGTGTCTAGCCCAGAAAAGAGCGGTGATCATGAATTTAAGCTCTAGAATCAAATAGCTTTGAATTGTAATTGCTGTTTGAACTTGGAGAAGTTACTTAATTTTCCCGTGTCACAGCTTCCTCTTCAAATAATTGGGAATAAATCCTTATTACTCTGAGATGCTTAGCATAGAATCCAGCAGGCCCATGGCGACTCTTAGCCTTACTCATTAGCTTATTAATTATATCATGTCACTGGCATTAAAAAGATTAAAAAGACCTTAGGGCTGGGTGAAAAAGGTGAAAGGATTAAACAAACAAACAAACAAACAAACAAAAAACACCTCATAGGCACAGACAACTGTATAGTGATTACCAGTGGGCAAGAAGGGTGGGGACAAGTGGAAAAGGGTAAGGGGCCAGGGAGGAGGGGGCACGAGGGATAAATGGTGACTGAAGGAGACTTGACTTAGGGTGATGAACACACAATACAGTGTACAGATGATGTATTATAGAATTGTACACACAACTGAAACCTATATAATTTTATTAACCAATGTTACCCAATACATTCAATTAAAAAAAAGAACTTGGACTTATACATTTTTTTCCCTTTAATTGAGATATAATTATGATACAACACTATTAGTTTTAGGTGTACAACATGATGACTTGATATAGGTACAGATTGCAAAATTATGACCAGAATAAGTCTAGTGAATATCCATCACCACACATAGTTACATGTTCTTTTCTCTTGTGATGAGAAGTTTTAAGACCAACTCTTCTTGCAACTTTCAAATATGAATATAGTATTATTAACTATAGGTATAAAGCTGCACATTATACCTCCTCCAGGACTTATTTCTTTTATAACTGGAAGTATGTACCTTTTGAACATGTTCATCATTGTTTTAACCTAGTGTCAATGTATAAATAGTAAATAAGCTTTAGGCGGTTTTGCTCAGTGGATAGAGTGTTGGCCTGTGGACCAAATCGTCCCAGGTTCCATTCATGTCAAGGGCACGTACCTCAGTTGCAGGCTCCTCCCCACCCCGGGCCCTGGTTGAGGCTTGTGTAGGAGGCAACCAATTGATGTTGACTTTTCTCTCTGTCTTTCCCTCTCTCCTCCACTCTCTCTAAAAATCAATGAAAAATATCCTTGGGTGAAGATTTTAAAAGAAAGTAAATAATTCCTGCATTTTCTATTCTATGGGCTTACTTTGAAAAGCAAATACAATAATGGATGCTTGAGGGAGTGGGGTGTACTGAAAAGAGCCAGGCTGTAGAGCTCCTCAGACCTGGTCTCAAATCCTTGTTCCTGGATTATTTCCTCTTGGAGCATCTTGAATGAGATTGTTAAAATGCAAGTTTGATGTTATCACTGTCCATTAAAACTTTACATAGCTTTCTATTATCTTTAGACTATAATAAGTAATCTTCAAAATTGTAGGTAAAGCCCTGTATGAAAAGGCCCTTTTCCAGATTTTTTTTTTAAACAACACTTTTATTTATTGATTTGAGAGAGAGAGAGAGAGAGAGAGAGAGAAAATGAATCATCCATTTGTTGTTCCACTTATTTATTCATTCATTGTTTGATTCTTGTATGTCCCCCAGCCTGGGATCCAATCCTCCACCTTGCCATATCAAGAGGACACTCTAACCAACTGGGCTACCTGGACTTTCCTGTATTTTGCATTCCATCTCATGCCATGTTCTCATCACCCACTAGACAGCCCCACTGACTTTTTTGATTCCCTTGTGTTTGCCAGAAATTTCCCCACCTTGAATATTTCAATTAACTAGTGCCTATATCTGGATTGCTTTCCCCTTCCAGTTCATCTTTCTGGTTTTATTTTTTTCAGGGTGTCTTCTCAACTGTCACTTTCTAAGTTGCAGCTATTTTAATTACCTAAATGGAGCACTGTTTTGATTCCTTGTGATACTATTTATTTTGCTTTACAATACATCACAAAATGCCACTATATGTTGTTTGAATATTTGTCTCTGTTGCTCAATCCGTGAAGACGACGGTATGTCTATTTATATTACAGCAGCTGAATCACCAGGTTCTAGTGTTTAATATGCTCTCAGTAGAAAATAAAGAAGAATTAACATAATTCCTTGAGCATTATAGTTTTCATTTGAAAAGATGGATGTTAATAACACCTTGCAAGGTTTTTTTAATACTGGAGGTAATGTGTGTACAGTACTTTTTGTAGCTGTCAAAAATGTAACTATTATTAATGATAAGTAATAATAAAAACTACACTACATTTTAAAGTAGAAAGTTATTTTTGCTCTGTTGAAATGGGTGGGATCACATAAAGAAAATATCCATAGATACGAATAGTTCCCTGTGGTACAAATTTAACTTACGTATATTTCCGGGACATCTACAAGGAGAGATGTAGCAGAATGCACATGATACCCCAACTATGATTGTCTCAAAGAGGAGTGCTTAGGCTGCGCTGGGCACACCATAGGGAGGCTTGAGTGGAGAACTATGCAAGTTCAGGGGGGTCAGGAATAATCTAGACAGCTGTGCAACAATGGAAGCTTTTTAGTGGAGAAAATAGCGAGACTTCAGAGCCCATTGCTTGCCTTCAATCTCTTCTTCCATTGAATTAACTCAATCCTGTTGAGCTTTGCAAAGCTGCCAAAGGTGAGGAGAAAATTAGTGAGCAGTGGCATACCGATGTGGGAAAATGTTCTAGGTGGATTGGGATCTGGCTTATTATTAACGGTGTCTGACCTACCTTTAGTCCTTTCCAATTATCTCTACTACTTGCTCAACCAGAGTTCTTTCCCCAATTCACTGTGTTTCATTATTACTGTTTTTTATTCCCAACAATAAATCACACTTAGCATCATGGAGATGCCCAATGCATGTTTATTGAATACAGCAAGTGTGGATCACTCAGGGAGGCAGTAAGTGTAACAGTTCCACTTTAGCATGAGACAGGCCAGGGCTCAAACACCAGCTGTGTGCTTTCCATATTGAGTTTCAGATTCTTCATTCATAATGATGACAATAATAATTCTTAGAATTGAAGGATAATTAAATAGATTTTAAAAATTATTTAACAATATAAGTGGCATTAGATAAGTAAAAGTAAATGGAAGCACTCACTAATAACTAAATGGAAGTACTCACTAATGTATTCACTCTGCTATTACCAGTTGTTATATATGAGTATAATTTAGCAATCTGAGTGTAGAATTTGGAAGATGATAAAGATGGAATATGCCAAGTACTAGGAATGCCAGTGAGAGAGGACAGCATATAGTAAAGGAAAAGTGAAGAGAGAAATTCCAGAGAGAGGTAGCAAGACAGAAGATTCGGAAATTGACTGAGACATTGGGGCACACTACAGAGTCTGTGGAATCTGAAAATATGTAGCTAAACGGATGTCCTTTGTCTTTAATATGCCAGGAATGTCTCATTTCAGTTATCAATGCCAACTGACTCTGGTGGAAAAATTGTGAAATTGAATGATGACCTTTAAGTTCAGATTTTTATGAACTTAATATACAAATCATGATTAAATTTCTCAGATTATTTTACCAATTTCTTGCTCTCCTCGATGTGTGCCAAGAAAATACCACCTGTTTATTGCGTATGTTAAATTGTTTTATAAAAAAAGGGACAGCCGCTTATTTTTGTTCTTAAACACTAAGTTATATTATGGGGTAAGCAGTTCAAGCATGTCTGTAGTTTTCTAGCCTCAGGATGTTTTACCTTCTACAGTTAACACTAGACTATAGAGGATGCTGTTCTTCATGTACTGATCAAGAATCTCTGTGTGTTGGTATCCTTTTTATTTTATTTTATTATTGTATTATGATGGCTAAAAGTTTGATTTCTAGAATTAGTCTCATTTGCCATGAAGCAAAAGACTTGACCTGTCTAAACATCACTCATTAGTGAATAATAATGATTCAGGCATCATTGCATCTGTTTGTAATGACTATCCAACTAGGTAATATATGTAAAGGGTCTGGCATTTTGTACATAAATAAGTTTTGGTTATGTGATCTACAGAATTCTTTCACATTGATCATTTAGCTGTTTAAGATAATCATTTGAAGCAAACATAACTCATATCCTTATTTACAGAAAAGGAAACAGGTTTAGAAAATATATCTTATTTGTAGACTTATTTGTAGGAGTTGCAGGTACAAAAGTCAAGATCCCATGATTTTTCTACTTTAGTATCAATTCTTGTGTGTGTATGTATGTTTTGTTTGCTTTGGATACTTGAAGAGTAAGTCAATAATTGAAAAGTTAGTGGGAAGAATAAAGAAGGTATATACAGTAATAATTTACTTGCCTGGCTGGTGTTGTTTAGTGGTAGAGCATTGACCTCTGAACCCAGAGGTCATGTTCCATTCCCAGTAAGGGCATGTGCCAGGGTTGCGGGATCAATCCCCAGTAGGGGAGTGCCGGAGGCAGCCAATCAATGATTCTCTCTCCTCATCGATGCTTTTATCTCTCTCTCCCTCTCCCTTCCACTCTGAAATCAATAAACATATATTTAAAAATAATTTACTTTAGTTCAACCATCGTTTATTGAGTATGTAGTATAAATAATGGAATGCATACTTAAATCACATGATATCCTTGACCAAAAAATCTCAAAGTCTATTGTGTGATGTAGACATTTACAGAATTGAATGATCAGAACAACATGTGTCCACCAGAAAGGATTGATGAATGAAAGTAAGTTCACTCTTTCTGGGGTGAGAGAAGGGATAGGATGGAGCATATTGAATCTTGAGAGGAGTCATGAGAAGAACATGCTAAAGCAATGTTTTAAAGGATGAACAGAGTTTCTCACATGGAAGCTCATCCCAGGTCGTGAGAAAAACGGCTAAGAAATAGAATATTGTGATTTTGACATAATAAGAAACTCAGTATCACCTTAATCAAAACATAAATATTTGTCAGCAGTGGTCCAAAGGAGTAAGACTGTAAGACAAACAAGGGCCAAACCATCAAAGTTTTACTGAAATACAAGTGAGATCCGCTGAGAGACTGTGGCTATCCCCAGTGAAGAAGAAGGTACATCTCTTCTCTTTGCCTCAGAAATTTTCAAGCAAGGAAGAAACCCTAATCATGGTCTCAAGTCATGTGGCCCATGTTGGAAAGTTCCAGGAGTACAAGGTTAGAGATCATGGTGCCTCATGATGAGTCTGTCACTTTGATTTACCACCTAAGGATAATCTACCTTGTTTTACCTCTTGAGCATTATTCTGGGAATTAATGGTGTAACACCAGGTAAAGGATGCTAATAACCGAGAAATACCCACCTTGTGAGCACCTCTCACAAGGTAGAGTTTAAATGGAATTTTTATGGTCTCATTTCTAACTAGCACAATCTTGGGAGGTTGTGAAATCCCTTTTAGAACCACTAATTTAATAGAAGTCATCTAATTAAAAACCCACTAAATAATACTTGTTTTAGCTGTTTCTTTAGGTTAATTGAATGTATGCAATTTACTTTTCAAGGACTTTTAACTACGGTCCCCACTGAGACTTTAAAAAGCAGCTGTGTTTATGACACAATCTGGTAAGAGATCAGGCATATTTCAGTTGATTGAGTAAACTAAACATGTAGGCCACTTAAAAATAAAAGTTTATAATTGTATTGAAACTATCATACAATATTTCAGAGCAGCACTTGAAACTAAGCAGAGGCTCAATCACTAGGGGTTTTGAATCCGATAAAGTTCCATTTGGATCATAAAAATGCCAGTGCCCCACCTGGAAGGGCTTCAGTCAAACATCTGCTCCTTCACAGCTAAATGAATGTGTCAGATTTCAACAGGTGCTCCTGAGACAAAGCATTCCTTACCCAACCAGCAATGCTGCAGTCACATTCATTGGTAAGAGTTCTTTCTGCTGATTCAGGGATTACTGGCATGACAATAAGGCTCTTTATTTTCAGAAGCATGTGGGTATGTGGAGAGAGGATTAAATTTGAAGTTCTCTGTGATTAAAAAGCAAAAACCGCCCTAGCAGGTTTGGCTCAGTGGATAGAGTGTCGGCCTGCGGGTCCCAGGTTCAATTCTGATCAAGAGCACATGCCTGGGTTGCGGGCTTGGTCCCCAGTAGGGAGCGTGCAGGAGGCAGCTGATCAATGATTCTCTGTTATCATTGATGTTTCTCTCTCTCTCTTCCTCTCCCTTCCTCTCTGAAACCAATAAAACATATTTAAAACAAAAATAAAAAACAAAAGTGGATTCAGTCTCATTAGTAGTCATGTACCAACAAATCTGAGATCTGATTATAATTGATGAATTAGCATCTACAAGAATGATACCAATACTTGTGCTAAAAATTCTAACTAAAGTAACTAAAACACAGTCTCGGTGTGTATTTGTCATTATATTGATTATTATCAATTATATTGAAACGATTCAGTCACTCAATATTAACTTATATTAATGAAGAACTGAATATGCTCTAAGATTATTTTTGTTTCCTGCCAAGTTTGTAGGAAAATGGTTGAAACTAAAATCTTACTGTTCATTGGATTGAACTGAAAATTTTCCCTAAATATAAATGCTTATTTAATGGAAATTAATTATATGCATATAAGCACATATTTTTATCATTTTTCCCTCTTGTGCCTTTTGGTTATTTTCTTGACTCATCTTCCAACCACTCCTGTACCAGGCTGAACTAAGCTCTATTGAGGTCACATTTGTAAGTTACAGAAACACAACAGATGTAAATACTGTGTGCAAAAGCCAATTACCAAAGAGATATAATGATGTGGGTTAAGACATTTAACATGCATTATTGAAATTGGTCTTCTGTGCCAGGTCTCAGCATATGTCCCTAGGTCTTCATCCAGCTTACCCATCTGGATTCCTGCTTTAGATTTTGGGCTCTGAAAAATATATCTGTCTATCTCTTCCTCTCTTTATGCAAGTCATATATTTTAAAAATGTGCCATTTCCCTAGCTGGTTTGGCTTAGTGGATAGAGTGTTGGCCTGTAGACTGAAGGGTCCAGGGTTCGATGCTGGTCAAGGGCACATGTCTGTGCTGAGGGCTCGATCTCTAGTCATGCAGGAGGGGGCCAATTCATGATTCTCTCTCATCATTATGTTTCTATCTCCCTCTCTCTCCCTTTCTCCCTGAAATCAATAAAAATATATTTTTTAAAAAATGTGCCATAGACATATTATATCCAGTACAGAGGTATATTTTGTAGTTTATTTTGTAATTATAAGATTTTTACAGGGTAGTGTGTGTATTGTTTCATGAATTGAATGGCAAACTAGTTTTAGCATATATATCCAAATACTATGAGCTCATATATACACTGCCAAATTTAAAAGTAAACACAGCCTCACATGAAAATCAGTATCACAAATATCATAATTTAATTTATTGCTTGTATCTGACCTACTGAATTTTAAAATATTAGAAAAAATTTGTCTCAAAAAATCTGAAGAATTGAAAAGTCTCTTTAGTGACATGAACTTGTGTTCCCATTATGAAACACATGTATAAATCAATTTGTTTAAAGAAAGATTTAAAAATAGATGGAAAGCTGGGAACAGAGAAAGGAAAATCTGCTTGAGCCTCATATTATTACTGATGTTTCTTCTCATTTTCTCAAAAGTTAGTATACGGTATCAACCATTGTAATGCATCTCATTAGCAGTTTAATTTTTTTTCACGATTATTTCAATAGATATTTTTTATAAACATCTATATTTACTGACAGTAAATTTTTTAACAAATTGCAATAAAAAATAAACTTTTTCAGGTAAGTATATCTTTAAGAAAACAACATCCAACCTCACACTTAATTTTGAAATGTTGAAAGGTTTTACTTTTAAATTCACCAACAAGAAAACATTGTTCCATATCTCTACCTCTGTTTATTTTTATACTGAAAACACTGACCTTGTTAATCAGGCAACAAAATTAAATAAATTTGTAAGATTGATCAAGAAGAATCAAAGTTGCTACAAGGTTCAGATAACGTGTGCAGAAAATTTTTAAAAAATCAGCACAGAATGTTATGAGAAGTTTGTGAGCTTGCTAAATACAGAATTATTTAGACTAATCAATTGAATTTCTATAAACCAACCAAAGAAACCTAGTAAAATTTTTAAGGAAATAATTTACATATCATAAAAAATAAAACACATAGAAGACTAAATATATGATGTGTAAGAACTCATGAAATTATTAAACTTAAACAGCAATAAATTTATTGATATACCACATATGTATAGCAAGACTCAATATTATAGATACCACAAGTCTCTTGAAATTGATTTACAGTTTTAATGTAGTCTGAACCCAATCACAGCACATATTTTAGGAGAAAGGTGATTTTCAAATTTATATAAAATCAATCGCAAAGAGTCAATAATGGCCAAGATAGTCTTGATAGGAAGAATATGGATGGAGGACTTGTTCTAGAAAATATTATTATTTATTATAAAGCTATATAAGTTTTGACAGAGCATTATGGGCACAGGAATCAATAATGGAAATAGGTTGCACACATACAGATGCTTGGTATATGGCAAGGGGCACTGAAGAGTAGCGGGACAAACTGGGTCTTTTCAATAATTGATGTTTCAATAATTCAGCATCCAGAAGGGAAACACAAGAAATCTGATTCCCATTCAAATTCACTTCTGGTGGACTAACTACATTATTAAGAAAGGTATTTCAAAAGTATTAGAAGGTAATATACAGAGGTGGGCAAAACTAGGTATGGAAAAAGACATATAGGTTATGATCATTACAATGGCTTTATTAACTCAAATGAATGTCACATTTGCACAATGGTATATAAATGATATGCATACTAAATTACATGAGATATTACAGTGCACTTAATTACAATCTCATAAGTGGTCAAATTGTTGAATAATAGTAAATTGGTCAATTAATTTGTTAATGAGTATGTTAATCTGGCCTGCTATAACAATTTACCATGGGCTGGGTAGCTTAAACAACAAATATGTGTTTCTCACCATTCTGGAGGTTGGTTAAGGTGTCTAGTGAGAGCCCACACACTGGTTTTCCCATGCCTTCTTCTCATTGTCGTCTCACGTGACAGGGAGCGGAGATAGGAAGCAAGCTATTAGGGAACTAATTCCATTATGAAGGTTCTACATTCATGACCTAATTATATCCCAAAGGCCTCATCTCCAAATACTATCACATTGGAAACCAGAGTTTCAAAATATAATTTTTGAGGGAACACATATGCAGTTCACAGCAGATCATGTACCTTCTAAGTGAGCCTTATGGTAAAGAACTTTCACATAAAACTTTTTACTAATATTCACGTGAATTAGTTTACTTATTTTTAAAATGAAATACTAATGACAACCTAATCAGTAATTATGAAGATTAACTAAATTATGTGCTCAAATACACAAGGCCAGAAAGCGGCAAATTAAGACTTAATTGTATGCAATTTGAATACAGACTGTCCTCGATTTAATGATGGCTCCGCTTTAGAGATGGTGTGAAAAGGATACTCATAATAAATTACATGAGATATTCAATACCTTTATTATAAAATAAACATTGTGTTAGATTATTTTGCCCAACTATAGGCTAATATAAGTGTTCTGAACATGTATGAGATAGGATAGGCTAAGCTAGGAGTTCGTGGGTTAGATATATTAAGTGCATTTTCAACTTACATTATTTTCAGCATACAATGGATTTATTGGGATGTAATCCCATTGTAAGTTGAGGAACATTTGTACAAGTTTATAGATGTTCCCTTAGTACCAAGGCCACTTCTTCTGAAAGTAGAAGGCACATCATTTCATTCAGGCATGAAATGATGTGCCTACATCAGAGATTTTAAGGACAGGGTTACGACAAGGCTTACCAGGAGTAAAGGTAGGGAGCATTTAGAAAGCTTCTCTAAAAAAATAGTGACATATTTTCAGAGATATATGTCCTTGAGTAGAATAGAAACATTCTATATTTGATATGTTTAGTCATAGTGAATCAGCTCTGCATGACAGGTGTTATCATGGGGAATAGGCAGAACATAGCACAGCACCAATCCACTGGGCAGGAGAAACAATCAAAGAATTCATAAGCTGGAGATGATGTCAGAAAAAGGTTCATTTTGGAGCGCTAATACGGTTTTGCATTAAGAAGTTCTTATGATCAGGGAAACAGCGAATGGCTGAATATCCTACGTTAAATGTCAATGAGATATAGCAGATATAGCAACTGGGCACGGCGAAGCAATCTCATAACAGGTGGCCAATGGGATCCATTAAAGGCGAAACAGAAGTTCAACCCGCTCCCACCCACTGTCCAAAGGAGTTGATATTTGAGTGAAGTCTCCTGTCTGGGAGTGGAATGGAATGCTCTTCAGGGTCTTGGGCACAACTTTTAAACACAGACTAAGACAAAAGCAATGGAAGAGGTGGGGAGAGACGCTTAAAGTATGGCAGGATTTTCTGAGGTCTTCCTAAAAGCCAAAGGTCCCTGGAATGTATCAGCCAAGTAGGAGTTTTCTGGAGTGATGTAAAGTTTCATGAGGGGTCCTTCATAGCACTTTATTCAAAATTCCACTGAATCCCGATGCAGGATGCGAAGCTGTAACACCTGAATTTGTACAAAAAGGTAATTGCACTAAGACTATTGATAGAGAGTTTAAGGGTCTAACATTGAGGAACTGGATGTGGTACTGGGGGAAAAAGGCTAGGGATACAGAAGATTTAATATTTTATCTAACTTTAGTGGGGTAGGCTCTGCAATTTTAAATGTCCACAATTCCTTTTATGACTTGGATTTATCTGCCACATCATTTATCTGTAGTTAAACTAAGTTTCCTTTCAGGATGGATATTAAAGATATATGGAAAAATCAATCTTAAACAATTTCATTTTCAACTTTTGATTAGCATTTCAAAACTTCTCATTACTATTGCCTTTTTAGTGCAAATGCATAGTATTGTCGATGCATCTGGGGCTTGCCTGGAAACTTAGCTACCAGTAATAGTGCTGTTTATTTGATAAAATGGATTCAGAATTTCAAATGAGCAACTTAAAAATTACCTTGGAGGCACTACTTTTATTTATTTTTTATTTGTGGGTTCCTTGCAAGTAATATCACATATTTCAGAATTGTTGCTAAGATATTGCCACCAGCATTCTGTAGGTGTCAAAGGACATTGGAGTAAATCTTAAAGCAAAATGAGAATGGAACAAGGTAATAGCTGGACATGTTAGGAGAGAGCAAAGGCATAAAAATTGAATGGCATAAATCATGTTTCCTAAAAGCAGGCAGTCTTGCAGGGACCATCTCTGAGCTGACCATACGGGGCTCTTTTTACTTGGATCAAACCTGATAGCATTCTGTCAGGGCATAGCCAAGTGGATAGATCAAAAGTGGTTTGGATTAGGCCAGGATTGGCATTTGAGAATTAACGGTTTAGTGATTTTTAAGAATGGCAGAAAAAAGTTAATATTTGGAAGAAACAGTAAATGAACTAGTGCTTTTCATTTGTCAGTTTTTTACTTTCTTACATTTTCCTCTTTCAGGTAGCTGAGTTGAGAAGGTCTCTCTCTCTCTTTTTTTTTCTAAAATACAAGATATTATATCAGGAGGTGTTAAAATAAATTTAAATCAACAAGGTTTTAAAAATCAAGTTGACTCACTTAGGAAGTGAGTTAAAATAAAAATGCATTATGATCTGAGGGAGGCTGAATTGGGTCATGTTAATAAAATGGAAGAAGCGTGAACAACTTAATGAAGCTTGGCAGTTTCATCATCACAAACATCCCCTGTTGAGATAATGAATTTGACAATAACTCTTCTCATTCTTACTGGTAAGAGGTGATGGCACACCGTCACTGTACAAATCTCAGGATGAGGGCCATTCATGCTGACTACGGGATCATTGCACAGTGACTGAGAGTGTGTAATTGATGCATTTTTATAAAGTGAGCTTCTTCATTTGTACAGAGAAGGATAGGATGAAAATGACACAGTTCTTCTAGTATCTGGGCAATGCAGCCAGAGATCTTAAGTAATGGTCAGTGACTTGCAGAAGCTGATAATTTGAATTGATTTACCCTAGTGTTGAAAATGACAGTGAAAATCTCAACAGGAAAGATTTGTTTCAAAATGACTAGTTCAGCAAGATCTCATCTATTCAACTCACTCCTGAACAGCGCTCAGGTTAATCCAAAAATTTAATTGTATTGATTTCAGAGAAGAAGGGAGAGGGAGAGACAGAAACATCAATGATGAGAGAGAATCATTGGTTGTCTGCCTCATGCATGCCCCACACTGGGTATCGAGCCCACAACCCAAGCATGTACCCCACCTGGGAATCAATCCCTGACCTCCTGGTTCATAGCTTTTGCTCAACCACTGAGCCTTGCCAGCCAGACCTAATCCAAATATTTTTGATACATAAATTATTGTGCATCCAAGTCCTTCCCATCACTTCTACTTCCTATCATCAACCCAGGAGGACTTCCCAGCAGAGAAACATGTTAGATGAAATCCTGTGTATTAGTTTATACTCTAAGTCATTGCTCCATCTGCTTTCATGGTAAGATAAGGTCCATATCTATCTAGAATATCTTTGAATACATAAATCATTATAATCTCTAAGGAATTTAAGCCTATCTTATCCAACCTCCTAAAAGAAACATGAGTTATTATTAGTCAAATATTCTGGTTTTCAGAAAGTTAACTGTCAAGCCTATTGAACCCCAAATTTTAGAGTTCTCTGGGGACTTTGGGTGAGGCAGGGTCCCTAGAATCCCAAAGGATCTGTCCACCTGGGAAACTAGGTGGCAGGGTTGGAGGGTCATGACTCATGACCTCAGAAATATGCTTATGCTCCTCAATAATTTGTGCAGTGACAAGAGATTGACCAAAAGGGATGTAAAATCCCTGTGAGATATGTTTGGTTGCCTTGGTACATGACTATGTTTGAGAGATAGCTACGTTACAGGCCTTGCTTAACCAGGGTGCAGAAAAAGATGAAAACAGGCTCTTCCTGAAGCCATGCCCTGCTCATAGGCGTGGTGCTTTGATTCAATGTTGCTTCCAGTTTGGAAGAACCTACATTTTCTGAAGGTCACACTCTAACATCTGTGAGTTAGTAACTCCAAAGCAGAAATAGAACAGAAGCTAGAAGTCTTCCAAGAGGTGCTGTGCTGAATTCCTAAAAGGATATGAAAAGAAAATGTCTGTACCCTCCATTATTTACCTCTTGGCTCCCTTTCTTTTTTCCTGAGTACCCTGTACCCTCTTTCTAATATTCCTTCTATTATTTCAGTATATTGGTAGTAGATAGACCAGAAGTCCATCAACCGAGAGGGAGGGTGGGAGTCCCAATCCATCCCTTGCTTGATTTCCCAAACCAATTCACACAGTGTTCTCTAGGGGAAGGGCACTGCTATCTGATGCAGAAAAGGAATGATTAGCAAGAAGAGACCCTACTAGTAGATGCAAGTTATTATTTCTCCCTTAAGACTGAAAAAAGAATCTTATGAAAAATGTTTCTTCCATCCATAGGGATTACTAGTAGAGGCTGCTAATGTCTGGACCACATCCTCCTAAACACAGGGATGGCCAGTGATCTAAGATGATACTAATGCAGTGCTCTGTTCTCTCAGTCATATACGTTGCTCTAGGAAAGCCATGAGATCTAAGCTAGGCTGATCCAAGTCCTATCTGAATTTTTTAAAAACTCAATTGGTGGGCATGAACCTTATGTGAACTCAGAATCAATCCTAGTTAACCCTACTCAACTATGGACACCTCACCCCCCTTTCCCCCCCACACCCTCATTTCAAGAAGTGATTCCATTTCATATACATGAACTGACATATAATGTTTAAAAATTTGAGAAGTCTGCATTTGAATATCGGTAACAGTCTTGTTATGAAATTAGTCATGTTAAGTGAGGTATATAACTTCCCAGTCTGTGACTCATGATATATATGGAGATAATTTCTCCCTCAGAGGCATGCTGTGCTGTTGTGATTATACCACCCCTGATCTACAGTAAGGATTCAATACGTATTACCAATTTTTATTACTTGTGACTTTTGTGAGACACTGTATATGCATATATACTATAAGGATACAACTCCTCTTTGCCTTTGTTTTTTTGAACCCTGAAGCAAGATATATATTATTGTTAATGTCCATTTTATTATTTGCACCTTGCTGGCACAGATGACTTTTTAGCATCAAAATGACTGGTATACTGTAGGCATTTAAAAAAAATAATATTAAAAAATTATTTACCATTATTGAGAGTCATCTATATCTACTGGAGCCTGTTTTCTATATGACTTATAAATATCATTCCACCATAGGTTTACCAAAAAGCTGTGCCATGTATTTTAAAAATTATTTTAAATATATTTTTATTGATTTTAGAGAGAGAAGAAGGGAAAGGTATAGAGAGATAGATCCATTGATGAATGAGAAACAATGATTGGCTCTCTTCTACATGCCCTGGACTAGGAAATGAGCCCACAACCCAAGCATGTGCCCTGACCAGGAATTGAACTGGTAACCTCGTGGTTCATGGGTTGATGCTCAACTTCTGAGCCATACTGGCCGAGCTGTGGCATGCATTTTTATTGCCCCCACAAAGAGACTAACTCCCTTGTCTCAAGGGACACATATTGTACTAGATTAAGCACTTCAACTCAAATGTTCTACTCCAGAAGGCATGTTCTCCACCATCACAGACTACTGCATATCACCAATATCTACATATTGCTTGAATTACATATAGCTCTTCTGCATTAAATTTATTCTTTCGAATCAATTTCAATATTTTCCAAGTTTTATTTAGGCACAGTTTAATTATGACAAGAAAAGTTGAATGCAGGAATGGACAAAAGTAATAATCCTATCTAACAAAGAGGGAATATGCAAATTGACCATCATGCTGTCACAAAAGATGGTGGTTCCCATAGACACAAGATGGTGGCGCCCAGTCCCTTCAGCCCCACTGGAGTCCCCCAGTCCTTTCAGCCCCACCCGGGGGTGGCAGGCACCCTCAACTGGGTCTGGCCACTCCTTGTGCCTGCCGCCAGAGTCCCACAGTTCTTTCAGCCTAGCCGGGGGGCGTGGGAGGGCGTGGCAAGTACACGGTGTGGCTGGACTCTCCCTCAGCTCCCCAGCCACCCAGGACCAGCCCGAGGTGCAGGCAAGCCTCAGATGTTGACTGCCCAGCTGCCCAGGGCCGCCCAAAGCTCAGGTAACCAGGGCCGGCCGAGGCTTGTGCTGCTGTCAGTGGCAGCAGCAAAGGTGTGATGGGGGTGTCGCCTTTCCCTGATCGCCTCCTGCTAATTGCCTCCCACCCCTGAGTGCTCCTGGACTGAGAGAGGGGGAAGGCCGGGCTGAGGGACCCCCCTCCAGTGCATGAATTTTCATGCACTGAGCCTCTAGTAATCATAATAATAAATAATGCAATAATGAAGTAATCTACATTAATAAAAGAGACACATGCAAATTGGTGTCACTCTGCTATGCCCACCAGCCAATCAGGATGAATATTCAAATTAACACAACAAAGATGGTGGTTTAATTTGCATATGCAGGCATGAAGCAAAGACTGAAGACTGAAGATAACTGAAGACTGAAGAGGCTTGGCTTCTTCGCTGCAGCCAGAGCAGAGAAGCCAAGCCTTGCTGCTGGGGCCGGAGTGGAGAAGCCAAGCCCAAGGCGGACCAAAGGCCTGGGTCCTGGGTGCTGGAGGAAAACGGTCCCAGCAGCCAGGGGAAGGAAGGCCTGTTGTGTGAATCTTCATGCAATGGGCCTCTAGTAAATAATATTAAAAAATAAACTGTTTCATGTACTCACAACTGTTAACGTACTTTTCCCCATCACTGCATTAATATTGTTCAGATCGATATTTTACTAGATATTATTAGACCTTCCTAAAGTGGGTAGAGTTTTCCCAGGGTGGATGGAACACTATAAAGGAACTCTCAATTTGGATTTCAGCACAAATGTAAACACTGGTTTAAACAGACATTAAATATTAGTGTTAAACATTAGAAAAACCCTTATAGGAAACCTGACATTGAGTTATAATCAGATACAAACTCTTCAAATACATAATTAAAAGTGTAATTGATTGTGTTTTTGGTAAAATAGGGCTATTGCAGACAAACACATTAGCATAGTATGGTCATTAAAGTGACAGCATGGATATTACTTTTCCTAATTTATTTCCAAGTGTAATTACATATTTTATTTACAGATATTTAAAAACAACAATAATTAAATTAGTTTGCTAAAGACAGAATTCTTTAAAAATATGTCTACCCAAACCTATGTTGCTTTTTTTTTCTTTCAAGAGGAGATATTTAAGCTGGCAAGAACAGAACAAATATCAGCAATAGAAAATTAAAGTGTATGATTGTGAGTTTATAGGCAAGCTCTTGGTTGCTTAAATTCAACTCTAATATCTTGGTTTTGAGGGTTTCCCTTCCAGGGAAATCTGGACACTTCTCATAGATAAGAACACCAAGTGGCGATCAGTAAGCTTGTAGAAGTGGTGAATAATGCACTCATCATTTTCTGTAAGGCAATTAATAAATATTGTCCTGTTGTTTAAAAAACAGAAGGTAATAACTTTTTTCCCAGAAAAAATGTCAGTTGAAATTTGCATCTTCACCAATCAGAATAAATAAACTTCTGATATGATAGTTTAGGTAAATTATAAAAGAGAACAATGATTCCCTGGAACAGTCAAAAATCACCCCAGACCAGCAGAATATATTTTTTTCCTTAATACATTTGTTTATCTGGTAGCTCAGGAAGTGTTTTATGACACATTAGATAATGGCATAATGCTCTCATCATTTTTGCTGTATTTGCATAGCATGTTCATTATTATTTTCCTAAATGAACTCGCTTTTCATTTTATTTAAATAAAAATGTTTAAAAAGAAAACTGATAAGCATAGTGGAAATGATATAGGTTCAAAGGAAGAAAAAATGTCTTAAACGAAAAAGCACTTCAGTTATGTAGAAGGTAGAGTTTTAAAATGTCAGAAGCAGCTCGAAAGAAATGAGTCTGACTGTGGCAGAGTCTGACTTGATCAGGAACCCAGAACCAGGGCTGTCAGGTGGCTAAAGGGACCAGCTAGTACTGAGGGGGCAGCTAGTACTGAGATGTCTGGTAGACATATGAGAAAGAAGAGAGTACAGTCACAGGCAGAAAAGTTGGAATAAGAATAGAAATAAATAGGGCAGGAATCGTCAAATATTGAGTTGCAAGAACAGTGGGGCAAAAGCCTTCTTAAGGGAGTATCAGGGAAACCATTGTTCCCCATAGAAGACTTCCTACATTTTTAAACTTTTTAAATTTTGGAGTTAATGTTTGGGTGTAATTAGGAAGAAAGTTGTTAGACTATGGAGTTGCTAAACTATGAAGAAAGATATTAAAGAAGCAGAGTGGAGACAGGACTCTGAGGTAGACCCATTTTGCTATTCTAAGGGTGCCACCTTTTAAAATCTACTTGATTCTTCATCCACCCAAGGCAGAGGCTTTATCCTGCATTCTTCTACGTGAGCTTGGAATTTGGCTCAGTGTCTAGTGCTGTGTTAATGTTATCAGGCGGAATAGAGGGCACCACTCGTTGAGATGTATGCAGCTGGAGAAACAGCTACAATGATGAGAACTGATGTGTGAGACAGAGGTTAGGGATGGCATGAGGACAGACATCAAGGCCAACAGGAAATCCATAGAAGAGGCTTAAGAGGGGGAACTCTTGGAGCTGAGAGGCAGAAATGATCACTAAGAAAATTAAGGCAAAGTGTGATTAAGGGGATTCCGATATGAGGATCTACATAATAAGAGGCTCTTTGGATGTTCAGGAATTGGTGGCATTGGAAAAGTGGGGGCTCAAGAACTTACATTTGTTGGCAGAAGTGGGAAATGGGTGCAACTGAGCTCAGACCATGATCACCTAAAGAGAGATGAGCAGGTAGTTATAGAGAAACAGACAGGGTGGCCCCTCTGAGGGCTGCATAGGTTGTCCTAATGCAGTGGTTTTCAAACATTGTCATCTCACAGAACACACAAACTAATTATTGAAGTCCTGCAGCACGTCAAAACATATTTTTGGCTGATCTGATAAAAAAAAGTAAGTATAATCTGACTCATTCACATTAGATGGCTATTGTTGTTGGCTGTTGTCATATTTTTATTGGACAATCTAAGGGAGAAAAGGTCAGTGCCTCTGACTAAATAGTCAGGTACTGCATGTTTTAAAAATTCTTGAGGCATGCTGGTCTAAAATTGATTTTTTATTGAATGGGATATTTCTCAAGTGCTGTGTTAAGGCATGAAAAATACTAGGTTAAAAACTTTAGTTGGGCATATAATGATCCATTGTTATTCTGTGAAGTAAAGCAACCTGGACTTTATAACAGGACTGTTAGAGCAATACATAATGTTCCCAGAGAAAAAAGGACTAGCATATTGCTTAGGATACAGTCAGAGAGAAGAGAAACCACTTGTTATTTTAGCAGAGATAATTAAAATAAGAAGTTGGTTGAATGAAATTCAAATTCAAAAGGGAACCACTGAGGTATTCCATTCCTAGGAGTGTGAGTGGCTAATGTTCCTAGGAATGGGAAGATAAGGGGACTGTTTTCAGGTTATTAGAAACTACATCTGGAGAAGAGGCCTTGTGGCATTAGACACCTGCTTTTTGAAGAGGCGATGCTGTAAAACAGGTGCTGATGTCTCAGAAACATGAGAAAGCAACTTGCAGAGCTAGAACTCAAACCTCTGAGGAGGAAGTGACAATGGCTGCTGTCAACACCTCTGAGGGGACACCATCAGGCCAGTTTTGAGAGTGTTGAAAGGTCCATGGGACCCACTGCTGCTGGAATTAGCTCGCTCTATCATCGTGTGAGTCCCTTGTTGGGATGATACGAAAGTCAAGTAAATAGAAACAAGTAAAATATTTCTCATCTCTCCCTGACTTCAATTTTCTCAGCTATTTCTACTGGCAAAAACCTAACAGCACACCAGCTGGCAGAGGAACAAGGTAATTTTCAGTCCCAGCTCCAGCCTCACACACACCACACACACACACACACACACACACACACACACACACACGCGCGCGCGCGCGCACAAGAAGGATGGATTTGGAGCTAAGAGACAAAACCTTAATAACTTACACAAATGTCAACTTTGAGACACTTCACAATTGCTTTCTTGAGATTTCTGTGCTCAGGCCTTTCCTCTTCGAAATGTTCATAAATTTAAATGATACCATGGTTGACATTATAACTGTATATGACTCACATATGGAGGCTTTTCTTGTCATGATAGTCGTAACAGAAAGAATCCATAAGCGTTCTTGGTGGAGTGAAATAGCTTAAAGTTTTACTAATGAAGGAATAAAGAGCAAATTGAAAATCTGAAACTGTCTAAACTTGGAAAGGAAACTTCTGACTGTTAATTGAATTAGAGTCAATACAGTGAAGTGACTGTCAAGTAAGCCTGCATAATTCTGCATTTTACTGATGTGTCTCTTAATGGTAACATTATAGTGGCTAATAAATATTGAATATATTCTATGTGCTATGCACCATGCCCAGTACATCACAAGTATTATTTTTATTAAAAAAAACAACAACAACACACCCACAGACTCTTTGAGATAGATTCAATTAGCATCTCCATTTTATCTGTGAGGGAACGAAAGAATTCTCCTAAGCTTACACCCTACATGGTGAAAGGATTCAAATCTAAATTTATGCCAAATACTTAACTAGTGTGTTATATACCCATGGTAGACAGCATAGCATCACTCCAAATATGCCCATGTCCTGATATCTAGAACCTGTCACTAGGTTACTTCATATGGTGATAGAGATTTTAAAGATGTGATTAGGATCTTGAGATGTGATAATTATCCTGGATTACCTGAGTGGGCACATTGTAATCATTATAAGTGAAACAAGGAGTCAGAAACGTTAGCATCAGAGAAGCAAACCCATGGTGTTGTGTTGTGATAGGGACAACTGGGTGTTTCTGGAAGGGACCTTTAGCTAAAAAGTGCAGGCAACCTCTAGAAGCTAAAAAAGGCAAGGAGACAGTTCCCCCCCCACCCCCCCTCAAGGCCTCTCGGAGAAATGCAGCCCAGCTCACTAACACCTTGACTTTGGTACAGTGAGACCAATTTACATTTCTGAGCTCCAGAATTACAAGAAAATATGTTTGTGTTTTTAAGTCACTGAGTTTGTGGTAATTTATTATAGCTGCATTGGGAAACTAAACAGTATCTTTTTACTACAGGGGAGATGGCCATCTAATTCTCCTGCTTCCAGTAGATGAGACATGGCATCTGTAATCTGCAGTGTCTATCTTAAAAATAAAAGACAAACATCAACATCCACAGGAGACATGTTAGAGAGAGGATCAATTTGCCTAAGCGAACCAGCAACAGCTTGTATTTATTACCTGTTTTCAAGTGCTATATTTCTAAACATGTATTTATGAGTTAGAAAGAGGGGAGAGGGATTGATTCCAAAATGGCAGGTGAGGTAGTATTCTGGGGTGGTTAAAATGTTCTGTATTTTGTCTGTGGTAGTGGTTACAAAAATATTCATTTGTCAAATTTCATAGAACCGTACATAAAAGTGAGTGATTTTAGTAATTATATCTTAAAATATGTAAGATTATAAGAAGTAAAACCCCCCAGCTGGCATGGCTCAGTGGTTGAATATCAATCTATGTACCAGGAGGTCACTGGTTTGTTTCCCAGTCAGGGTACATACCCTGGTTGAGGGCTCCATCCCCAGTGAGGCGTGTGTAGGAGGCAGCCAATCAATGATTCTCTCTCATCATTGATGTTTCTATCTCTCTCTCCCTCTCCTTTCCTCTTAGTAAAAAATTAATTAAAAAATAAGTGAAACCCTTATAGATCTAGATTATCTTCCCCCCTTTACCTCAACTACTCAATTCAACCTCCATCCCTCCATATAGAACACATATCTGTATTATTCCAGTTTTCAGATTCCGGTGGCTATTTTGGTTTTCTTTTTTTGCTTTTCATGAATCTTTTTCATTTACTGATTGGTCATATGTTTCTGTGAGTTTTTGCATGTATCATCTCAGCCAAAGCCTCTCCCACCTCCCAGGCCAGTTGAGATGCCATTCCTGTAGGCTTGCATACATACTGCACGCATTTCTCTTATGTTCCCTATTCATTTTGGTGAATTGTAATTGTTTACCTTATGGAACACTCACTAAACTAAGCTAATTCATTTATTCTCAGTGCCTTACTCAGGGTTAGAAGAGAAAAAGTATATGAAAGAAAGATTTTGAATGACCAATAATGAATAATGAAAGACATTATTTGGCAACAGATGTTTAAAACCCTACTGCCCTCCAAAAACTCAACAAAACCTTTTTCTTGGCATTTTTGTTTAAGAAAAAATTACATAGTATATACTCACATTATATGTGAACATTTTACAACTCTTCATTCTATGGCCTATCCCTCTGAAACACATGTTTTCCTATTTTTTCTCTGTGGTAGAGATCAGGAGAGTGAATTATCTACTCTAAGATAGATTATTTTTGTGGCTTAAGAAATGTCTAATTCAGAGATATACTTCTAAATCCAATCTAAACTTTAACTCAATGAAATACTTTTGAGTTTTTTGGAGTTTTACTACACAATAATGCTAGCACACAAGTAACTACTTCTCCAACTTTAAATTACTTTATATATTTATTGAAAAACTTGTCAGGTTCATAGATAAATTTTCAACCTTTATTTTGTGTATATCTGATGATACTCCCAGCCTACAGAATTTCAGCAGAAGATAGTGGGTACCCACATATATGTTGGTTGGAAGTGATGTTTTGTTTTTTTTAAAATATATTTTATTGATTTTTTTACAGAGAGGAAGGGAGAGGGATAGAGAGTTAGAAACATCAACCAGCTGCCTTCTACACACCCCCTACTGGGGATGTGCCTGCAACCAAGGTACATGCCCTTTACCGGAATTGAACCTGGGGCCCTTCAGTCCGCAGGCTAATGCTCTATCCACTGAGCCAAACCGACTAGGGCAGAAGTGATGTTTCTCAATCGCTTCTACTTTTTAAAACCCTAATCCTGGGTTTATAACTAAAGTTATAAACTAGGGACAACATTGTAAAGACAGTAGAGTACCCTTCACTTTCCAACGTGATTGCAAATTGATTCAGGATAGAAAAGTTTGAACTTGATGGTCAACAATCATGACTTCTCTTGTCCATGTTTAACTACCTTATAACAAGAGAATTGATATGTTATATTTTTATTTGGTATCATAAAGTTTTGATATCTTAGAATAAAAAACAACTTTGTTCAGGTAGCATCGTCAAACAGTGGGGTGTGTGTGCATGCGTGTGTGTGTGTGTGTGCACATGCACATGCTGAAGTTATGTGGAGTGAAGGGAGATATGCATAGATATACAAAAGACATTAGCCTTTTTAACTTCAGTGAATATATACAAAAAGACTGGTTCTACTATCAGAACACTAATAAAAGAGTCTAACCTGGCCAGTTGGCTCAGTGGTAGAGCCTTGACCTATGAACCAGGAGGTCATGGTTCGATTCCCTCCAGATCAGGGCACATGCTCATGCCTGGGTTGCAGGCTCAATCCCCAGTGTAGGGCATGCAGGAGGCAGCTGATCAATGGTTCTCTCTCCTCATTGATGTTTCTATCTCTCTTCCTTGTTCCCCCTGAAATAAATAAAAAACATGTCTAGTATGCTAAACATAATAAAGAGTTATCTATAGCTTATTATAATGTAACTAGAGGCCCAGTGCATGAAACTTGTGCACTGGTAGGGTCCCTCCCTTCCTCCGGCCTACTCCACCCCCTGGTTGAACTCATGGACAACTCCCGGTCAAAGGGACAATTTGCATACTATGCTTTTATTATATAGGATGTTTAACAACTATGAATTCTTTAGCTTAGATACCATAAAGGATATTTACTCTTCCATATGTCCACTTGTGTCATTTTAATGCTAATATCTGAATAGATAATGTATTTACCAATCAAATTTGAACACTTTCACATTTTTGCTTAATTAAAACACATAAAGAAAAAGAGAGGAATATTAAATTGAGTGGAAAGTTTAAAAACTACAAAAATTGAACATGTGTGAGGATAACTTTACCAGCATTGTTAAATGCTAGGAATTTTGAAAATTGAAGGTAGCCTTAATAAGAATTAATAAGTTAGACAGGAAATCATCACAAACCTTCCCTCATGGCTGCAAGTAGCTAATAGTATTACTCATAATAGAATAATAAAACTACATTTCTGCCTGTGTAGTAAATGCTGTATGAATTGGTTACTACTACTGTTTTCACATATCAATTGGAAAGTAGAATCCACAGAGAGAGAAACAATTTTGTCCTGGTTATTAACTCCCATCTTTAATCTTACTCTCCTATCAATTAAGATGCTTCTGGCAATAAGCAGCACAATACCTGATAAAAGGGATGGTTAGATAATTTAGCATCTTAGTTATGTTATGTTTTATAGCTTTTCTAAAATTCTCTAGGCCATCCTTATATTCAGAAAATGACAGGTGCAGTTCCAAAAATTACAACTTTCTGAACAGCTTCCAAAAAAGCAGAAGGGAAGGGAATAAAGAAGTATTTTTCTCTTGAGTCTCTTTTGTTAAGAGAATATTTTTCCCCAAAGTTTCACCCCAACTCCTAGGGAACTCCTTCACTTTGCCATTTTATTTAATTGGTTTGAACTAGTTCACTTTTATGCACTTAAATTATTTTGTAAAAAAAATTAAATGGCATTTTTATGCTTGACCTAAAACAGTTGGCTTTGATCAATTTATGGTTTATCCCCTATTGCTGGAAAGAGTCCAAATTCCCTGAGAACTTTGACAGCCTTATGGTTTGAAACTCACTTCACCTACTTACAGTTTTATGTTATCTTTGCACCTTAGTATTACTTTCTCTGGAATAATTTCTGTTTCTAATTTCTTATTCTCACTCTATTAGTTATCCAAGAAGCAGACATTAAGTAGGATGAATCATGTAAGAGATTTATTGGGAATAAAACATGTGAAAGATAAATGGTGAGGGAATAAGAGTAGGTAGGAGAAACCTTCAGACCACAGGGCAGGTATGACACATTTGAAAAGTGAAAGGAGGAAAAGGGATTTGGTAGGAAAAGCCTCAGACCACAGATAAACCTGAGTAATCCCAGCCACGCATAGCAAGAGACCTTAACAAAGGTTGCCTATTGACAGTTCTGCATCAGGCAGGACTACTCCTTCTCTACTATGCACACTGTTCTCAATCACCAATGGATCTTAGAATAAGGAGACTCTAGGCTCAGCATCAACACTATAGTTTTTCCAAAGGAGCAGAAGCTGATAGAAGCTGTCAGTCCTCTATGTTGCTCTAGAACAGCGGTTATCAACCTATGGGTCGCAACCCCTTTGGGGGTCGAACAACCCTTTCACAGGGGTCGCCTAAGACCATCAGAAAACACATATATAATTACATATTGTTTTTGTGATTAATCACTATGTTTTAATTATGTTCAATTTGTAAAAATGAAATTGGGGGTCACTACAACATGAGGAACTGTATTAAAGGGTCGTGGCATTAGGAAGGTTGAGAACCACTGCTCTAGAAGTTATCTAGAAGTTGAGAACAGCACACTCTCTTGGCCATCACAGTTCACTCCTTGTCCTGCACTTTACCCACATTTGGGACCAGCTAGTTCATGGTTCCCTAAGGAGGAACTTGAAAGAGGGAAGTTAGTCAGGTGAATTATAGCCAGTGTTACTAATGTTCTTGGGAACACACCAGTCCCTTGTCCTCTTTGCCTCTCTTTATACATTCTAAATTCTCTATACATCTAACTTCTTACCCACCTTTGTTAGCACCACCATTGATTTTGGTGGCTTGTATTGGAGTGTGACCTACTCCTATACCTCCTTCCCTGTGAAGAACATTCCCAGTCAGGATCTATGTCATGTGAGATTTTATGTCAGTGGGTCAGGTAGACTGCAAATCTTCACCGAGTAGACTGCCTGAGGTTCTCTGGGAAGAAGACGGAAAATCATGTACTAAATACTCACATAACTTATGAGGATGACCTGATGGCCCTTCTCATAAGGAAAGGGATTAATATAGATAATGTACTTGCCATTAAAGAGTTGGTTGGTCTCTTTGAGATATAATTCAGTGTCAAGTCTCAGCATCATGCAGCATTGTGGATGACCTGGAGAGCTGGGCTACTTGTTCATGAAACTTAACCAATCTCTCATCCGATTCAAGCTCAATGCCTCTATTTGTTACATGGGTTGAATTATATCCCCTTAAAATATATTGAAGCTGAACACCCAGGTTACCTGTGACAGTGACTTTATTTTGAAATAGTTTTTTTTTGCAGATTTAATCACATTAAAATGAGCTTTATCAGGGTGCTACCTAAACCAATATATATATAAACCTTAAGCGACCCTTAACAGACTGGGATGACCAGAATGACTGGTCGACCAGTTGCTATGATGTGCACTAACCACCAGGGGGCATATGCTCAATGCAGGAGCTGCCCCCTGGTGGTCAGTGTGCTTCCACGGCCAAATTCCTGCAGCCCATTACTCCCCCCCTCCGCCGACCCACCCTTTTCCTATGGGCTCCAATTGGGGGGCTGACTGGCCAACCTCCTGTGGCCCCTCTCCCCAGTGAGCCAACCTCTCGGGGTCCCTCACCCTGGCTGGCTGGCCCCCTGATAGGCCTGCATCACTGGCCAGGCTAAGGTACCCCCTACTTGTGCACGAATTTGTGCACTGGGCCTCTAGTATTCTTATAAAAAGGCAAACGCCACATGAAGAGAGAGACATGGAAGAATGCTATGTGATGACAGAAACTGGAGTGATGCCGCTGCAAGCCAAGGAATGCCAAGGAATGATGACAACATCAGAAGCTAGAGCGAAGCAAAGAAGAATTCTCCCCTACAGGTTTCGAAGGGAACAAGTCCCTGCTGACACCCTGACTTTTTACTTCTAGCCTCCAGAACTGTGAGAAAACACATATCTATTGTAAGTCACACTTGCCCTGGCAAGTTTTTATGGTACTTGTTATGGCAGCCCTTATAAAACTAAAAAGGTAGATTGATAGAATATCAACTTGGCTCAGTTGAGCTGTTTCCCAGAATAGCTTTTCCTGTATATTTCAAATTGATTGACCACAAGAGATACTGTTGATAGGCTTTTCAAGGAGAAAGAGAAGCCACAGCCATTTTGTTCTCTCTATACTCAGAAGGTCAGCAGAGACAATTTTATAATGTATGCACTTTGTCATTTATTTGCTGGCTACTCTGATTGGTTAGCCAGGCAGAAGCCAAGCTCCTACTCGTTTTGCGGGATTCTCTTTCAAAAGGCTTCTTGGACTCTTAGACCTGTTTTGGGTATTTAGCTCTGAGACAAAGGATCCAGGTTCTCCTGAAAGACACCTATTTTGTCAAGGGTGGAAGCCGAGAGGGATAACACAAGTTTCAGTCTGACCTACCAGTCACAGCTCATACTTGTGGTTTTTGGCTCAGGCGTGTGAATTCCAGCTTCTCCGTGCTGTACAATGGCCCCACTATAATGCCCTGGCAAGTTTTCATGTCTCCACATAGGCCAGATGGGCAAGGCTTACAGCTGCTCTCAGATTTGGCAAAACATCCTGTGATAATCCTAAAATATGAGACCATGGAAAGCCTGTGAGGAACGGCTTCAAGGTCATTTCCTACCCTCCTCTTTCCTGCCGGGGAGTTTCTGGTTCTCACTGCCACTCAGATACTAATAAAGTGGGAGGCTTTGGGCTTCACCACTCTTAAAATGCACCTGCAGAATTTAACACTGCTCAGCTAGAGCATGGCACCGTCTTTTCAGCAACCTGGTGCCCTACACCCCTGTTGTTTGGTCATATGGCCCTTTTGGTTCAGGTGTTAACTGACAACTTTGGTTACTCTTACTTTCTATACAAGTAATAAATTCTGAATCTAAAAGGGTTTATTTCCTTGTTTTTGTTTTTATTGTATTTTTTACTGATAGCACCTGTAAGCTTTGCCACAGTTTGTCAACACTTGCTGTCCTCAAGTTTTTATTAATTTGTTTTTCCTCTAATTGTCTTCCCTGTGAATAATGAGCCATCAGATGCAAAGACAACAACATAATTATTTCAAGTCAAATCTGTGTGTTTGTGTGTGTGTGTGTGTGTGTGTGTGTGTGTGTTTTAAATATACACATACAAAGTAGAAAGGCAAATATTCCAAATATTTGATTACTAGACACTGGCTGTGAATTGACACTAATCACCAGAGACTGACAACACCATTTTGGTCTATCATTCAAATTAGGGGGTTAATGGAGTTTAGATGATCAACAGATTTTCTACTCAGGTAATCCATTGGTGAGACAAATGGATACTCAAGCCCACCTTATGATTATTATTTCTCTCTGGAATGCAAAATTTGAATAAACTTCCTTAGCAACTGGCATTGCTATAGGCTTCCTAAGTCATAGAGTGAAACTAATCCTGTAAGAAAAGCCATGTGAAAGACACTGGAACTATCTCTACAAACAAAAGTAGTAATCCAAAAAGCAATACTATATTCCTTAGGAGAATGCAAAGATTAATGACAGGAATACTTAACCTGAAAGATGAAGGGTGGTGATTCCCACTCATCTCCATTCAATTCTATTATTTGTGACTGTGAATAAGACAACTAATCTTGGGGAATGAGAATGGATTATTACACATTTAATCAGTTGAGGCTAACTACAACTACTGTTCCAGCTGCACTTTAATTGCCAGAGCAAATCTACTCATCCCTTGGCACCTGCTATGCAGGCATTGAAATGGCAACTGCAGTTTTCTCTATGCCTGTTAGTAAAGGTGACCAAAGCAATTTTATTTCAGCTGACAGGGCCATCCTCAGGCTCCATTCTCTTGCCTTAGGATTATATCATATCCTGGACCACTGCAACCTTTATCACCTTTCCCTTTTACTAACCTAAGAACAAAAGAAATCTCTGCAACAGATCCAGGCTGCCATGCAAAACGACCTACCATTTGGGCTTTGTGAATTAGAGACTTGATGTTGCCTGACATGTCAGTTGTACATAGGGATGCTGCATGGAGCCTTTGACTGGGCCTTATGGATGAATTATTAGGAAGTCCCTTAGGATTTTTGAGCAAAGCTATGTTACCTTCTGAAGATTACTACTCTCCTTTTCAGAGAGAGTGTTTGGTTTGTTAGTGGAGACCGAATGCTTCACTGTAAGCTACCAAGTTCACATGTGACTGGAATTGCCCATCATAACCAGGGTATTGTCTGACTCTTCAGTCTATAAAGCTGGGCATGCACAGCAGCACTCCACAAAATAAGAGAAGCATATATGAGATCAGCACACCCAGAAGGCACACATAAAATGAAAGAGGAAGTATCCCAAATGTTTATTACCTGTACTCTTGGTTCACTGACTTCTCTTTCCCAATCACATATATGGGTTGATGTTAGAGGAGGTCATCAAGACAACGTGACCTCTGGTGGATCCATGAGCTGGACCTAGGCAATCAGAGACAAACCTGCAGTCGTTCATCCTAGGAATGTGCATTAAATTTGCCTTCCTTACACCAGAACCTGCCCCAGGGACACAGCCTTGAGATTGGAATGTGTCACTGAGACCATCTGAAAGGCACATGCGAGTGAGCCGAGCAAAGGCCTCGATATAAACTTTTAAGATTCTGGTGGGCGGGTGCTGAGATCTACTTCTCTGGCAGCTGCCTTAGACAAGCCTTGAAGTAAAATCCCTCGCTTATTGAATTTATTTGTATTGATTTCAGAGAGGAAGGGAGAGGGGAGAGAGAGATAGAAACATCAATGATGAGAGAGAATCATCAATCAGCTGCCTCCTGCACTCCCCCACTGGGGATCGAGCCCACAACCCAGGCATGTGCCCTTGCCCGGAATCAAACCCGGGACCCTTCAGTCTGCAGGCCAGTGCTCTATCCACTGAGTCAAAGAGCTAGGGCTTATTTAAGTCTCTTACCAAGTTAGATCTGTACCACTGCCACAATCTCCCAAATGACCTCCTGATTTCTTATTTTCTTCCTCTCCAACCCATCCTCTCCTTTCTCTTAGGTGGTCTCTTGATTATGCCACTTCCACCTTCAAAGTGCCCCAAAGACCTTCTTTTGCATAAATAGATTTCACTCTATGATATGTTTCCTCTTTTTACTGTAAAATACCTTTCCAGTCACATTATTTGCCCACTTCATTCCATAGTATTCTCACACCTTTGAATGTTTGCATATGCTATTTCTTCTACTTGGAATTCTTTTCTGTCATCTCTCTTATTTGCCTACTTAGCTCCTATCAAGTTTTTAAGACTCAATGCAAATGGTGTTTTTGCAGCTACTCCCTGCTCAACTGAGGAACCTCCTTAAGCAACCTGACCCTGTTGGCGGGTCTGACCATCAGACCCTGAGTGATGGATGAGTAGATTACTCTGACACAAATTTCTGTGAAAGAGAGGCTAAGGGGCTGTTTTGCTTAGGCTTTTATTGTCACACTAGCTTGATCTAAAATTAACCTCTAGATACAATCAGCAGGGTAAGTATCCCTGAGAAAGCACATGCTTCTGCAAGGTCATGTGTAAAAGACTAAACAGAGACCCTAGCAAAACATCTTGGGGATCAGACTTGTTTGGAAAAGTCAAGGCAGGGGCAGGTGCCTTCAGCCAACTCCTGTCCCATGCTACCCACAGTCTGAGAAAACGCTGAACGGGCCACTGATATTTGTGCTCACGTTTATTTTATTGCCCTCCCCTCCTATTCTCTTTCTTTTCTATCAATAGCAAGGGCAGAGCCTTGATTTTCTTTTCACCTATAATAGCTTTCAAAATGCCAGCTGTGACTATGTCTCATTGTAAGAAAGAAAAAATGGTCTTTGAAATTATGTAACACTTATTAAATAATACTAACCACCTTTTTCTAAAAATTTATAGTATTTGTCTTAAACTCATTGTGAAATACATACAAGCACCATTCCACTTACTTCCATTTAGGTCCTCAGGGATGCACTTTACATAGATTATGAGATTTGATGCAAATTTAAATAGACTCCACGGTGTAACAACATCATGTGTAAATGATATTTTAATATAAAACTAAATGCCCACGTTCCATTATGGAAATAAAAACAAATCACATTCTATAAGTAAGACCCATGTGAACAAAAGGGGCTCTGAGGTGTTTCTTTCTGGTGACAATAAATAACTGGTCAATTCACTTAATCTGCTGAAAGCTGAAATAAACCATTTCCCCTTTAACGGATCAATAGCCTGTGAGGCAGAGAGGGAAAAAAGGCCAATCTCAAATCAGAAAACCTGGCCCGAATCCCTGTCTTCAAACTCATGATTGCTTAATGCAATCCAAGAGCCAGTCGTGGAAGGAGGCAATATGCTGTAGAACACCATTGCTTCTTAAAGGTGCCCAATATGTCTCCAAATTATATTTAAATTATGGCTACCATTTTATTTGTAGAAGATCTTCAAGAAAGCGATGGATCACTATGATAATTACCTGTCTATCTCTTCATTAATCATGCAAAACACAAATGGCTTTGGGATTAAATGGACTTGTGTTGAAATCAAACTCAAACTAGAACCATATGTGACCTTGTATAAGTTACTTACTTTATCCAAGCCTCAGTTACTGCATGTTTCATGATTGTAATGGGCATAATAATAACACCTTGAGAAATTGTGGAATATATTAAATGAGTTATTACACCACTGAGGAGTCTTTTGGTTGCAATAATAGAAAATCTCCATATAGAATGTAAAAGCACATTAATTAATGCATGAGCTATTGGAATGAAACTGAGTGAATTGAATCAAGCCCTGATTAAATTAGTAAATTGTAAGACTAGCAAAGTGGACTGGGCTTATTGGCTATTGCCTGGGCTCCATGTTCTTCTATACCAGACAGGGTTCAACCAGAGAATCATAACTGCCTTATCAACAGGTTACTATATCAAGGAGTAGGAATCTGGCCTTGAACAATTATTGGAGTGAATTCAGCAGTCTCTGTCAAGTTGTTTTCGATGATGGGCTGAGCAGAGGAGAAGGTAAGAACGGAGGTGCGCCGCAGGCTAGAACACACAAATACAAACCGGAAGTCCAGGCCAGGCTGACACCTGTGTCCTATTTGCCTCAGGTGTTGTGCTGAAGGAGAACAAGGAGAGGACAGAACTTCCGGTTGATCTGCTAACAAGGTCTCGGGAATCCGAGGCTCCTCACCGCCTTCCAGTTGCTGGAACGTCCATCTGCCCCCTTTCGCCGCCGCTGGAGCGCTTTGCCAGGACGCAGCCTTGGGAGAGCCGGGCGCCCTGGAGACCATCGTGCCGGCAGACGGACCGAGCTCAGGTAGGCCTCCGTTTACACGTGTCAGCGCTGGCGGCGGGTGTGCAGAACCCTGGCGGCGCCCAGATGAGCGTCCTGTGCCAGTCCCCTTGCTCATTGCACCTGCTGCCTCGGGACCTGCCTGGAGAGGCCCGTCTGTAGGGCAGTTTGCACACCAGTGGTTATCCAGCAGCCAGGAGGCCAAAGGGCTGGGGAAAGGGACATCCGCGGGGAAATGCCCTGTTGGCCGTGGACCCCTCTGTGGGGAGGGTGACCCGTATGGCAGATGCTCACAGACCCCGAGTGAGTACAGGGACACCCACAAACGCCCAGTCACGCCGCTGGGTTGATACGCTTGTTTGGGGAGCTGAGCCGAGTGGGGCGCTCTGTGGCGAAAGAGGAAACGCGGGCCTGGGCGGTGGTTTGTGCTCTCCTGGGGGTCGTTGGCCGGTCAGCAGTTGAACTAGGGGCTGAAGCCGCGTTAGAAAGTCCGGAGAATAGCTGAGGTTAGAGGTGGCCGAGTGGATGTCCGCTGCTCCCCTGGCTCTGGGCCGGCCAAGTGGGAGAGCAGGATAATGAGGTGGAGACTCCAGAGTGGGATTCTGCAAAGCAGGGAGCAAGCTGCCTCGGATTGGAGTTAGAGTGTGTGGAGAAGCCTGATAGGAATAAGAGGGGAATTCCTGGGGAAGTAAGGAAGTGAGAGGAGGAGGGTGTGGTGACTGACATGAAAGGGTGAGATACCCAGCGCCTCTGAACAGAAAGGAAAGCAAATAGCAACCCCAGGCCCACCCAAATACCTGCCTCCCAACCTTCTACTTCTGCTGCTTGGGAGGTGTCTGGCCATGGAGGGTGGGCGCCTTTTCACAGTGGGCTTACTTGTGTGCCTGACCAACGAAACACATGTTTGCTCTGTGGATATAATGGGATCTTTCTCACCCAGACACATACACACACACACACACACACACACCCCATACCACACACCACACACACAACACATACATACCACACACACACACTCACACACCACAAACCACACACATACCCCATACCACACACCACACACATACACAACACACAACACACCCACACCCCCCACATACAAACAACACACACACACGCAACACACCACACACACACAACATAGCACACACCACATACCTACACATATACAACACACAATACCACCACACACACATACCACATACCACACACACACCACAGACACACATGCCACACACCACACACATGCCACATACCACACACCACCCACACACACACACACACACACACACCACATACAACATACACAACGCACACACACACACACACACACACACCACATACAACATACACAACGCACACACACACACACACACACACACCTGGCCCAGAAGTCAGAAAAACTACAGAATAATCCAGCACATTTTTGAGCAGTTGCACGCAAAGCTGTTTCAACCTGAAGAGGTGAGTCAGCAGGTTAACAATATGTATAGATTCCAGAGTGGCTGCTGCTTTACTTCTGACTTTCAAATCTCGTGTCCACTCCAACAAAAACGCACCAGAATTCTGGGAAATGTAGTTCAGCACAGCCACGTAAACACATTACAAAGACCACGCTGCCTTAGAGCTAGGGTGAGAGTCAGACCCCTCACAGCACAGAGAGCGTGACATTTTTACTGAGAGAATGGATGAAGTGGACGTGGAGCCCAGACAGCAGCATATCTCCAATGGATCTGTTTAAATTGTCCAAGTTCGAGCCTACCACATGGTAAACACTCACTATTGATAAAATGAACGACAACAAAAAAGCAAAAAACAAACTTTTGGATTGTTTAGACAGTGTAAAAGGCATTCAGTGAGTACTAGCTATGCCCTGGTGTACTTCATTGCTGCAAAAATCATTGGTTATAAAATGCCGCAATGGTTATGTCATTATCACAAACATTTCAGCTATCCTACGCTAACCCATATTTAATTTCTGTCATTCATCACGGTGTGATATCCCTTATTAATGTGACACAAATCTTACTCCATTGGGATGAAATAATAAAGGATGAACTGAAGGATCACACTGTCGTTATTTTCCTCGGCTCCTGGATACGGAGACCATGGTTAAGCGAAGACAGTAAGCAATATTCACAAAATGTTCTGTTCTCTGAAACCCTGCAAGCAAACTGGCATTTCATTTAATGGAGATCTTCATAGCCATCCTGTCCTCATGGAAACACTCATGTCACACATTAGTGCATGTGTCGGTCTATTATAACACCTAAACACTTCCATTAGATAAAAAGACCTAAACTGATTGTGAAAAATGCTCTATTTCTTCCCAAGTATTCTAATCAAACACTCAGTAGTACAATATGTTTTAGGCTAATTACTTTAATCCAGTTTTAATTAAGTTTATGTTACCATGCCAACAAATAGTTTTTAAATTGTTGAAATCTTGATGTTTCAGAATATGACTAAAATTAATGACCTAAGAGCATTTTACTCAATTTCGGAACCTTTTAGTGCAATTTAGCATCACTATAGCAATGATTTTAATATTAACAACAAATAACAGTAAAGAACTTTGTAAAAAAAACTGCACTGTACAATAAGGTTTATTTTTATATTCCAAATTTTGTGCATGTAATTTTTCCAGTGCACACCTACTTAGATTATATTTGGTTTAACAAAAATAAGATTAAAGACACAAGGGGATAGAAATACAGGCAAACACATAACAACTAGATATCAGCCCCACACGATCCCCATTTCCAAACATTCAAAGTCTGTATGCTGGCACTATTGTACATCCAAATAGAAGATTAAGACCAACAACCAGACAGGTGGCACTGGCCTAATTTGTAAATTCCAATTCTCTTACTGACATGCTTAGAAAAGAGAAAATATTTTCGGTCTGAAGGAAGAATAAGCATAACTCACAAGTGCCCAGAAAAAGGGAAATATCAGTTGAGGACATTTTTTTTTTAATATATGGCAGAATTTTATTTTTGTATTTGTACTGCCTTTTCATCATATATCCTTGTTTTGACTTTGCCAACACGTCAGTCCAAGGCTTAACCCTATAGCTGCTCCCCACAGTTTTTGTCAGCATTCAAGTAGGCAAATGAAAACCATTTTAGTTATTTCAGCAGAGGTAATTTAATGCAGGGAACTTGTTATACAGACATTTGAGGCCTAAATACATAGAGAGAACATGGAGTTAACTCGGAGATAACTGCATGATACAGGGATCATGTCTAGGGATGGAGAAGAAAGGGTTGAGATTAGGATTAAGAGAACAGACTACATACCTGGCGCTTAGAATTCTGATGGGAGAGTGCTATCTAGTTGCTGACAGGGGTGGGCAAACTTTTTGACTCGAGGGCCACAATGGTTTCTTAAACTGGACCGGAGGGCCAGAACAAAAGCATGGATGGAGTGTTTGTGTGAACTAATATAAATTCAAAGTAAACATCATTACATAAAAGGGTACTGTCTTTTTTTTTTTTTTTTTTTTTAGTTTTATTCATTTAAAATGGGCCGGAACCGGCCCGCGGGCCATAGTTTACCCAAGGCTGTTAGTACCTCTGCGGGAAAGTCCTGTGGCTGGTTCTGGTGCTTAGAGGTGCTGGAGGTGGGCAGCACTGGATGGTGCTTTAGCAAATGGCTGCTTCTGGCATGAAGTGTTGCTCCTAGGGGATCCTGCCAGGAAAAGCGGAGAAAATGTGGAAAGCAAGTTCCTTCTTTCCTTTGCTTTCTCTTCAGTCTCCTCTATGTCTAATGGCTCAATAGGCTAGGAAAGCCTGATCCCTTTTTGGATGAATTTAATGAGGTGACAGCTAACAGAGTAGAACCACACTTTGCCTCCTGATAGCCACACCATCACAGAGTGATGGCATATGTAATTAAAGGGAAATTTAACACCTTCCAACAGTAGGTAAATGGCCAGCCAGCACACTGCAGTTATAATTTATTTATATTTTAGTTGGTTTGTTAGTTGCTCTCTGGCATTAAACACTTCTCTATTCCTCCTGGAATTTTTCAGGTGGCTTTAAATGCCTCACTTCCTTCTAATTTTCCACTTTACATTGAAGTCCCTGATCTTTCTCATCAAATCAATGTCTAATGGCCACTCCTCCACTTCATAGGTGTTTTTATATATAACTATACTTCAGATTTTCCCATCTTGGAACTTCTGCCTACATAAAATTGTCAAACACTTTTAAAAGAATCCAGCAACCCTGTCCTCTTTTAATTTAAATGATAAGATGGAGAAAGAAGATTTACAGAGGAAAAAAATTGTTAAATTTTTACTTAATCAGGCTTGAGAAAAATTATTTTCACCTTAAAGTTTATTATAAACACATATTTTACATAGTAAAAGGTCTGAAGAAATGTTGCAGTTATTAAATGCAAACGCTGGGTAAGGCATGATGCGAGGTCGCATCTCTGATTTTACTGGGTGTGTGACAATGACAAATCACTTAAATTTCTTCATTTCGTGATGGGGGTAAAAATACATAGACTGCTTAGCTCATGGATTATTATGAAGGCTAATAAAAATCAAGGCCAGAGCAGTGAGTTGTGAATGCAGTAACCCAATAGAAGTGACAGGTGCGTGCAGGCTTCTGTGGAATTGTTAGGGAGAATGATTTCATAAAACCTTACTGGTACTCATTCTGGAACAGTCTATAGTGTTACTCGCCTGGAAAGCCCCCCAGCTCATTGACTAATCAATGCCTGAGGTTATTGAACCTCTTGTTACTTTCAATTTGAGACTGTATTTAATATAACACTTTCTTTGCAGTAACCTTGATGTGTGGCCTGTTTCATCAATACAAAGCCACGTGACATAACCTCACATGGCATCTCAGTTTTAATCCAGGTGACTATTACCTACAGTTGGAAGTGTTGTCCAGAAAATCCGGAATACATTTTGTACATATTCTAAAAGAACCTACATTAACTTAGACTACTCCAAGCATACCATGAGAAATTGATGATAATTCACCTAGTCATTTTTACCAGATGTAGGCATAAACATTCTGATTTATCAACATTATTTTTAAAGAAGAAAAGCTAGTAAATATTGAGTTCTGAAGAATAAGGATTAATAGGGAAAATAAATAATGAAGCTTAATAAAGGATTTTCCCTTGAAATTTCTTTATATACCAATACAGAAGGAAACTTCCAGAATAGGAAATCCTGAGCCTGTTTCTCAGGAAGCCTAATGAGAAATGTATTAGTTGTTTTCTCAGGAAGCCTAATGAGAAATGTATTAGTTGTTTTGGGTAGAAAAATAAAATTCAACATTAAACACAAAGTAAAAATTTATCTCTAAGTTCTGCACCATATCAGTAGTGTTAACTTGTATATGTATGATGATTGAATGTTCAGGATCAATAAACAAATGTGATAGTTGATTTTTAGTGGAAAATGGACACTTTGTCTCTAAATTGCAACTTCTGAGCTCATAAAAAGGAGAGCCACATGAAGGCGCTTGGCTTGGGTCACTGGTGAAGCTGCTCACAAGAACGGGTTGGATTTATGCGCTTACTTAAGAGAAGCCTCTCTCCAGGAGCAGGCCTGAATATTAACGAGCCTTCAGCTTTGCTGTCTTCATGGGGGGGATGTTTGCATGAATAGTTCATTCCCAGAAATGGAACTTGCATCCTGATTGGTGAGGCACCCAAAGGGCTAGGTCAGGGCTATTGCTCTCAATGGAAGCCTTGCCTGAAAAAGAGACCACAGAGGAGGAGGGTGAATATTTGAGAGGGCTTATGTAGCACCATTTCAAAAATAAGCTGACACATGCCCGCAATAAAATTCAAAGTCAAAAATAGAGTCAGATCAGCATTATGCTAAGTCAAATCCCTGCAGTAAAATGAGAATAAATAACAAAGTGCTTGGAACAAGATGACCTTTGGGAATCTGGTTTTAGTGAATTGCTCCACATCACAAAGACATTTTATATCATGACTTATCAAATTCAAATAAAAATATAAGAGCAAGCAGAAATAGAAAAATAATACCTTGGAATAGTGTACTATGACTTCCCCTTTTTGGATTGGGTCAAAATAAGATTACGTTTGAATTTAATTGTTGACCTACATATTATCCTGACAGAAAGCCAACTAATTACAATATCTATTTACTGAGAAAAATCAATTGAAATGTATTTATAGTATTTCTTGTGCATGCTTTTTTAATGGAGGAAAATGTTAATTTTTTTAGATCATCGTAAAACAAACATACAAGCAAATAACAACTACAATTATTTTATGTATCTGGCAAGAGATAAAGGCAATTTCTTGGATAGTTTATGTATAACGGTAAGATTTGCCTTAGAAATTATGCTGATCAGTTCTGATATAAACTAGCCCTTAAAAATTATAGTCCAAAAAATCCAAAACCAAAACAATGTTGCATGTAAACACACACACACACACACACACACACACACACACACACACTTGATTCTTTAGGATTTATATTTTATCTCTCCCTCTTAAGGACTTAAGAATGAACATTAACATTAGTATCTGTAAATGCCTGCATTAAAGACATGTTTAACTTTTATTAATTCAGTATACAGTTAAGCAATGAAAAAGTTTGTCTCTTAATACCTATTTATATATTGTATTATTAATATTCCCTTTTATACCTGTTAACAGATATTAATCATTTAAAAGAGATAGTTTTCAAGACTCTTCTGGAAAACCTCAGAGATAGAGGTCTAACATGGTTGCCTGATAACTTATTTCATTAATTTATACCTACTCCCTCAATTTTAAAATGACTTCTTCGTTTCCCATTGCAAGGCTAAGGAATAATAGTTATTTGTTATTACATATTACTCCTTAGTCAGAACTTCAAATCCAGGCACGTAGTAATGAAAATGCTCATGGAAGTCATGTTGAAACTTGTAATTACTTTACTCTTAAGGGAACATTTTACTGAGATAATGGTAGATTTACACACAATAGTAAAAAATAATACACTTATGTACACTTTGTGAAACGTGTATACTACTATAATAAAGGTATTGTAATTGATAAAATACATCAGTGTATTCTTATTTTATTTTCTCAGTCTTTCTTGTACACATTTATGTGTGCATTTAGTTCTTGTTTTGTTAAATGTATAGGTTCATGTGCTTGCTACAGATACTAGACAGTTTCATCATCACAAATATCATTTCTTTTGCTCTTGTCACATCCACTTCTCTCCTTCAGATATTCCCTGGGAGTTTATCCAAGTTGTTGTATGTTTTTTTGCCTACCTCTAGATCTTAAAATTCATTTCCTATGTTTTTAAATAAAAGTTTAAAGCTTCATAATTTCAGTTTAAGTCTGATCCACTTTGAGTTGACTTTTGGATAAGGTGTGATATTTAAGTCAACATTTTTGGTCTATGTGTGTCCAAATACTCCAGCATCATATGATGAACAATCTATCTCTGATTTGCTTTTCACATCTTTCAATAATCTATTTTTTATATTTCTGTGGGTTACCTATTTTCTTTCTTTAATATATGATTCTGTTCCTTGGACAATACAATACACTCTTGATTACTGTAGCTTTCTATAAAGCCTTAATATTGGATAGATTAATTTCTTCCACTTCATTCTTCTTTGTCAAGATTGTTTTAGATATTACTGTACCTCTCCCTGTAAATTTCAGAATAAGCTTTATATGTCTACAAAATGTTCTGTCTGGGATATTGATAAGCATCATTTTAAATCATAGACCAGTTTCCAGATCATCTTTTTTTTATGTTGGGTTTTCCCATTCATGACTACACTATCTCTTTCTGTTTATTTAGGTTTTCTTTGATTTATTTCACTGACATATTGTAATTTTTCAGCAGACATGTTTTATTATGGACATATCTATTTTATTTTCTTTAGAGTGATTGCAAATTGTTTTATATTTTAATTTTGGTTTGTACATATTCATTGTTACTAATTAGAAATGAAGTAAATTTTAGTGTTGATTTTATCCTGCAAACTTTATTATTTTAGGAGTTTTGGGTTGGATGGTTGATTTGTTATAGATTTCTTTGGGTTTTTATTTAGATCATAATGCCATCTGCATAGTGGTTTACTTACTCCTTTCTAATCACTATGTCTTCCATTTCCTCCTCTTGCCTCATTGCAGTGGCAAAAACTTCAGTATTATGCTGCTGGGGTCCAACCCCAGCAGGTCCAGGGGTCCCCAAAGGTGTGGACGGAGTCGGCGAAGAAGGAATGATACGGAGACAGCGTTCAGTTGATCAGCAGCCTAGGCAGGATCTCTAGCCAAGTTCTAGTCAGGATCTCCAGCGAAGTTCTGGTTAGGATCTCCAGCCAGGTTCTGTGTCCATGTTCTCTTGCTAGGTTCTCCAGGCAGGTTCAGTCGCCAGGTTCTGTCCAGGTTCTCTAGCCACGTTCTCTTGCTAGGTTCTTCAGCCAGGTTCTGTAGCCAGCATCTCCAGCCAAGTTCTGTCTAGGTCTTCTAGCCAAGTTCTGGTTCGGTTCTCTCACTAGGTTCTGTCTCTAGCTGGCAGTTAAGAGGTTTTATTCCCTCCCTAACTTCAGGGGAAAATCCCTGCCTGGGGAAACAACCTTTCTCAGAGAGTTGACCTTGGTTAAAACACATAGTGCCAAGAAGGTGAGCAAATATATTAAGAACAGTATGCCATATATGCCAGGTCCCTTGAAACAGCAAGGATGGACCGGCTCCCGGCATTATGCAAATAAGAGTAGTGAGAACAAACATCTTTGCCTTGATCTTAGAGGTAAAACGTTCAATCTTTTATCATGAAGTGTAATATTAGCTGTACATTATTTGTAGATACTCTCTATTAAGTTAAAAATTTCCATATATTAAATCATGCTTGAGAATATTTGTCATAATGGGTATTGAATTTTGTTAAATTATTTTATTGAATCAATTCATAGGATTATATTATTTTTGTTCTTTAGCTTGTTGATATTATGTATTGAATAGACTGATTTTCAAATACTGAATCATATTTGCATTTCTAGAAATAAACCCCAGTGCGTCATGGTGTACAATTCATTTATATATTACTGAATTATATTTTCAGTATTATGTTGACAATTTGTATGTCTAATTTCTTGATATTGCTCTATATTTGTGTTTTGTTTTTTTTTTACTTTTTTTTTTTTACTGTTTTTGCTGTCAGTAGAAATGTAATATTTTACAATCAATTGGAAAATTTCTCCTCTTCTATTTTTTAGAAGAGATTGTGCAGAATTGGTGTTAATTTTTCTTTAATCATTAGGTTCTTCAGTAAAACCACCTTAATTTGGAGATTTGTTATACTGGAAATTTTAAAATAAATATGCAATTATTTTGATAGTTATAGGAATATTCAGGCTAACTATTTCATCTTGACTGAGCTTGGGGAGTTTGTGATTTTTAAGCAATTTGTTTCCAAGTTGTTGAATTTGTTAACATACATGTTTTTAGTATTACCTTATTATTCTTCTAATGGCTCCAGGACCTGTAGTTATATCCCTTATATAATTTCTGAAGCTGGTGATTTGTATATTAGTATATTCTCTACTCTTCAATGTTTTTGTCAGTCTTCCTAGAGTTTTATCAATTTTATTGATTTTTTTCCAGAAAACAGCTTTTAATTGGTTTTGCTGGTTTGTTTGTTTACTACTTTTTATTATATTTATTTCTGCCCTTATCTTTATTTCCTTTACTCTGCTTGTTTTAGTTTCACTTTTTGCTAGTTTCATTGGATGTTAACTTGGGTTATTGATTTGAATCTTCTTCAGTTCTAGTATAAGTGCTATAAATTTCCTGATTTCCTTCTGAGAACTAATTTAGCTGCATTCCACATATTTGATATGTATGTTTCCAGTTGAATTTCAATGCTATGTATTTTTATTTCCTTTTAGACTTCTTCTTTACCCAAGGATTATTTTGATGTGTGTTTAATTTCCACCTGTTCAGAAATATTCCAGCTCTCTTTTTCTTAGTGGCTTTTACTTTGGTCCCATATGGTCAGAGAACACACTCTGTTATGATTTCAATTCTTTTAAATTTGTTTAATGGTCCAGGATATGGATTATCTTAGGGAATGTTTCATGAGTACTTAGAAAAGAAAAAAAAAAACATACTCTGCTATTTTGGGGAAAGGATTTTATACATATCAATTGGATCCAGTTTGTGGAATGTCTTTAGTAGTTCTTCAACATTCTTGATGATTTTTTTGTTCTTTCAGTTGTAAGGAATGGGGTGTTGAGATTTCCAGCCATAACTGTGGATTTGTTTCTTTTTCTTTTCACCACATCTATCAGATTTTGTTGCCTCTATTTTCAGGCTCTGTTATTAGATCTGTAAACATTTAGGGTCTTTATACTTTCCTGGTAGATGATTGATCATTTTGTCATTAAGTTTCTTTATTTTTTTTTCTAGTCATTTTCTTTACTGTGTGTTACTTCATCAAATACTAAATATAGTCATCCTACTATTGTGGATAATAGAGTTTGCATGGAGTATTTTTCTCATATTTTACTTTTAACACATTTATGTCACTGAATTTGAAATGTTTCTTTTAAGCAACACAAAGTTGCCTTCCTTTTTAGTTGTTATTCACTCTCACAATCTCTTTTTGTGTGTATGAGTGTGTTTGTACTTTTTTTATCTTTTTATTTTTTGGACAATGACAAAAAGGAGTCTTAAGTCACTGTATAGTCCAAGAAATGATGTTTTATCAAAGTGAATGCCAAATATACATATAAATTCTGAGGTTGCAAGTTTTTACAAAGAGAGTTTGCTTATTCATTTGAGATCATTTGTGGTGTTTCTGTAAAATGCTCAAAACACTGTTTCAATGAATCATGAAATCTATCAATATACTTCTAGACATCAACTATATTTGGTATTTTTATTTTCATAACCATAGATTCTTTACTCAGATGTTACAGTTGGTCAAATAGTATATGGAAAAAAATTACCTATTTTAATTATAGGAATCAATCTCTGTCTGTTGATGTATTTACACTGTTGACATTTAAGATAATCATTGAATGTTACCACTACGGTATGCTGTTTTATCATTTGTTTTCTGTCTTATGCCTCTGGTTCTGATTCCTTTTTCTTTTCTTTTTTTAAAATATATTTTATTGATTTTTTACAGGGAGGAAGGGAGAGAGACACAGAGTCAGAAACATCGATGAGAGAGAAACATCGATCAGCTGCCTCCTGCACATCTCCCACTGGGGATGTGCCTGCGACCCAGGTACATGCCCTTGACCGGAATCGAACCTGAGACCCTTTAGTCCGCAGGCCGACACTCTATCCACTGAGCCAAACCGGTTTCGGCTGATTCCTTTTTCTTATTCATTGCTTTGCTGTGGTTTTCTTTAAAATGTTAAATATTCCGTATTGATATATCTTTAGTATTTTAATGCATGTTTTTGAATATTTTTGCATTAATTTCTATGAGTATTCCAGTATATGTACGTGACATAACATCTATTGATGTGAACATTTTACAAATTACACATCCATTTGTGTTCTTTAACTTCCACTCTTTTAATATCATTTTCTTGAGTATCAAGCAGTGTTAGAATTTTTGCTTCAGTTATAAGTTGTGAGTTACAAAACTCATGATGATAAAGATAGACTATTTTATGTATTCATATTTCTGCTCTTTTACTTAGTCGACCCAGTGGTCCAAGCTGTTAATAAGTATTCGGTGTTATTGGAGATTTTCTTATCCAATAATTACTGATTTTCATACATTATCTCATTATCCCTGTAGTACTTTGCCAAATAAATATATAGTCTGGGGCAAAAATAGGTTTACAGTTGTGAGTACACAAAACAGTTTATTCTTGTACTATTGCTTATTAATTATTCTATTATTTCCATATACACAATCTACTTTAGCCTCGCCCTGTATGTGAAGCACTTAAAATAGTAACTAATACATAGAAAGAACTCAGTGTTGCATGTCCTCAGGTTTAGCTTCTGTTCACTCTTTAATCTTCTCTATCATAATGCATCATTCTACATTATCTATCACCAACATTACACAAAGTTCTATTTTCAACTCACGTAAGACTTCTTTGTGCCATGTTTGCATAGCTTCTTTCCTTATTCTGTAAATATTTTCCCATTTGCCAAATTCTGAGTCATCTTTCTAAATGGTTTCAGGTATCACACTCTTTGTATTAGTCTAAGTAGTGCATCCAAGGACAATCTGAACCAGGTGATTGAGTGAAGCAGAGATACAAACAAAGTCAAAGCCGAACTCATTTTCCTTTCTTGCATTTATGTTGACATGTTCTGTTCATTTTACTTCCTCTTCATCCAAAATACTACCTCAACATATTGTTACCCAAATTGCATCTTATCTATTCCATTTTGCCGCAAGATAACTCTGATGGTCTATATTAGCTTTCCACTGAGTTGATTGAGATTTTGTTGGGACTGCATAGAAGTTTTATTTTTCTTTTAAAATATTTTGTTTTACTTTCCAACCTTTTAGAAATGTTAGCCACTAATAAACATCTTGCACCACACACTCCTCTCAGCTTTAATTTCCAGAGAACCCAAACTGTGACAAAGTGCATCATGGCTCCAGTCAAGTGATTTGTATTTTAAGCAGTGAAACAATGAGAATAAACAATTAGAAAATTAGTAAATTAGAAAATCCAAAATTCCAGTCATTCACAGGCCAATAGCATAGCAGGAACCTGGCAGGCAAGCTGAGACCTTAAGGAGTAGGAATTAAACCAAGTGTAACATCCTGAACGGGATTGCTAGAATCACCCAGGTAGTAAGGTTTGTCTCTTGATGGTAAGGAAAATGATAAGTATAAAAAAATATGAGTATAAGTATAATTATGAGTATAAGTATGAAAAAGCTTTTGGATTTAGATTTTAAAAGAGAGCATTTAAGCAAATCAGTATGCTTAACTAAGGAGGGACAAGCATGCTAAAGAAAACAAAGGAAAACAAAACAAGTAAGCCATTGAAGTTGGCTTTTTCACTGGACTGATAAATCTGCCTGTGGTGATCATGTCTGTCTTTAGCTGAGAACAGCTGGGGTCCGGCAGGAATGGGCAGTGAGGAATAGTGAACATTCTTTTTTTTAGTCTCTTTGACAAAAAAATAAGAAAATGTAGTAATCATGTTATTTACATGTAAAAAGGGTAGAGAATGGTATTCCAATAATAGTATGTTGAGGTAGTATTTTGGATGAAGAGGAAGAAAAAGGAACACGTCTAAAATAAATGCAAGAAAGGAGATGTTAGGCTCTGACACTAGTTTGGATGTAGATGTAAAGGGAGAGGAAGAGTTAAATATTGAGATCATGAAACAAAGGCGGCAAAGTTAATAATTAGAGCTGGCATGAAATAGGGAAGTAGTGCAAACTTTTTGAGAATATATATTATTTTAAACTCATCTCCTTCAAACAGTGTAGCCTAATGTCCTGAATGTAGTGAGCATTCGATGAATAAGTATATGTAAGTTTGAAGTACAGTGATATATCACATCAGAAATCTTGGTGGGTATGTAATGTGTTATTAATATAATATCTTATATTAGCCTTTTAGGCTAGACGTAAACAGAGGCAGGTATTCACAGTTATAGAGGTAACTACACTACTGCTTCTCTCTTCCTCAACACCCTTCTCCTCCTCCTACTTTCATTTTTCTGAGAGAACTAGAATAGAGGAAACCAAAACCGGGAAAGTTCTCAAAACCTAATCATTACTTGGCTGATGAAGAAAGAAGAACCTGTGCATAAAGCAATAATGATAAGAGAGAGAGAGAGAGAGAGAGAGAGAGAGAGAGAGAAAGAGAGAATATGGAAATGATGGATCCAATTGAAAAGTTTCCTAACAGAACCCATCTTCAAAAATGTAAATGTTACAGAGAGGAAGAAAAATTCTTTTGTAATTAAAAATAAATATTTGCCTTAAATGGTCACATTAATCATGAAGAGAATTGTCTTTGAAATTGAGGTCGGGGAGAAATCCTGTATCTTAAATAGGTCTCATCTAAACATTTGCACGTCCTAGAGAAAGATTATAAATGTGGTCTACATACCGTAAGTCTAAATTATTTAGTTGTAAGTCAGTGGTCGGCAAACTGCGTCTCGTGAGCCACATGTGGCTCTTTGGCCCCTTGAGTGTGGCCACGAAGTTTCAGTCGCACTGTATGTGCGCACCTGCATGTGGTATTTTGTGGAAGAGCCACACTCAAGGGGTCGCAGTTTGCCGACCACTGTTGTAAGTCAAGGTAAGGAGCTATTTGAAAATATGTACCATCTCAAAATGCAGGTGCACATTTAGATAGATTTCTACACAGAAATTGGTGATGCAAGGAGTATTTGCCCTGCCTATGGCTCACAGTTTCACCTCCCTTCTCTTACTACTCTCAATTCCTGCACTATGAATGGTGTTACATGTGCCCATGTACACCATCCAGTCTGTACATCCAAGCTCCAGCCATAACCTCTGAGAAACAATCACCCCTTAGCTACTCTTGTAGGCATGTGGCCACCAGGTACATGCTGTAACACTTGGGATAATGAGCTGAGAAAAATGCCCACTGGATTAATGAAAGAAGGCTTATGCCACTTAGGCAGAACAATGCAAGGTCTTGGGTATCTAGGATAAGGAACAGAGGTATGTATTATCTGAGTGGGCATGCCATCTTGGTTCCATGGTCTGCTAACTCTGTTGTGAGCAGGGATAATGGATGGGACAAGGCCAGAGTGAGGTAGTTTAGGTAGCCTGCGTCTGTGTGCCAATACTCAAGTAAGATCTATTTCACAGTCAATGAATAGAAAATCTTTCCTCTTCTTTATTCAAGAGCCTAAACAAAAACATGCTGTTTTTTTAAAGATGTAAATGTGATTGTGCCCAACTCCTTTGGTGGAACTGTGGGCCATCTTTGTCCCTGTTCCCAGTGAGAATGGTATGGATCTATTGAGAAAGTTCTAAACCATCTGGAGTGTGATGGTGACATTTACTTTCCTCTAATTTGCTCTCACTGTGTCACTCAATGTTCTCTGTTCTCCAAGGACATCCTGAGTTTTAAGTTGGCTGCTTTCTTTATTCATTATCAAATACGAACATTAAGACAACACAGAAAATAATGTTACATTTCAAAGCAACAGCTGCGCTGTCAACTGTGCTTTATTAAAAGTCTCTAAAAGTTGTATACCACATAGAGTTTTCAACTTTTCAGAGAATGACACCAATTTTTATCCACTTCCCCAGATTTTTAATGAGCAGTTTTTTCTCCTGATGTCTGTGTCAGAGAGGTATGGTTTTTGGTTTCCGGCTGTTTCAATTAAGGAGATGATCATTATTTTGTGTACTCCAACATTTCTAATAAATTCGATTAGGGGGAATTCTGACACAGAAAGTGGCTTTGTTGACATTGATTTTTACAAAGGCATTGATAATTACTCCAGATTGATAAGCCTTATCTGTTTCAAAAACAGATGCCTTTCTACAAGAAGGCCCATGCCATGATTTATCTTCATTTTTTTCCTCCTGTATTTTCTACCTGTCATCTTGTGCATTCCGGAGCGTGTAGGAATAAATAATCTTCTACAGAACAAAGGAAAGAACAGCAGATTCAAATCTGAATCAAGTCATCAAAGCCCCTCGCGTCGTGTTGAACAGTGATACAGAGCTGCACAAATCATTACTCTAAAGCTATCAACCCTTCCATGCTGCTTCCGCAATAGGAATAATTAGATGATATATTTCCT